>NW_027509411.1:2379195-2796159 GCF_048541705.1 Temnothorax americanus
TAAATTTTTATCTAAAACTGCTTCCTGATCATTTTTTTTTTCGCTCATAAAGTTTTATCTATGAGAAATTTGCCAAATTGAGGAAGCAATCTGCAAATTTCTAAATTGAACACTTTTTTATTATATTTGTAAAGTCATAATAAAAAGCATTGAATATGAAGTAGGGGTAGAAAACTTCATACACTTTTAAAGCAGAAATCGGTAACCTCTTCTCAGATTATCAGAAAATTCAATATCAACCTTCCTCTAATGATAATCTATCCATCAAAAAATTCAGCTCAATATCACAAAATGTACGGAAATTAAAACAAACACGGAGATTTGTTAAAACAGAAATCGGTAACCCCTTCACCAATCATCACCAAATTCAATACCAACCTTCTTTTAATGACACTCTATCCATAAAAACAAATTTCAGCTTAATATCACAAAATTTACGGAAATTAAAACAATCATGGAGATTTGTTAAGATAGAAATCGGTAACCCCTTTTGGAGACTTTAGAGACTTTAGAGAGAAAATGGGACTCTATATAAGCTATCGAATGACACCTTATTTTACCTTATTCTACGATTATTAGTTTCGAAGATATAATGCTAGATCTACAATGCGAGTCGTAAAATCTTACGACTCACGACTTTACGACTCGCGTTGTAGACCTAGCATAAACGTTCAAAGTGTTACATGTTTTCGTTGCATCTGTGCCTGGATTTACCTCCCCTTACTGTCGACAAAGACGTTATAGTTCTACGTCAAAATATAAAACAATTTTCTTCGTTATATCATCACAATGTTTAATTTGATACTGGAAATAAGTCTATAATCTTCGTTAAAAATTTTGTGGAATATTCTCATTCCGATTAATATTTATAAATAAAGGTGATACCCAATACCTTTAATATTAAAAGATACACAATATATGCAGAGATGAATTTCATATTCAATTGCTAACGGCTGGCATTGATAAGCGCGAAATAATTATTGGCAAAATATGTAAGTTGGTTGAATAATGTTCTCAACATCATTACTGCTAATAATGCGATATTTATTTATTACCGCGTCGTTAATTTCAATATACATATATTTAATGAAGCCCCACCAGTTTTATATCGGTCTTACGCGTTGTAAGCTAAACGCCGCTTGCAACGAAGCAGTGGCAACAAACGTCAAAATGTATGTAGATTTATACAATACGCGTAATTCAACCCCGACAGTAGTATTACTAATAGAGGAGTGAGCACAGAGGAGCTGAAACAGGAAAGTTGTTACAGCTAACAAAAATATATACATTCTATTTTGAACTATTTAGTAGAACAAGACAAAACAAAAATATAAACACGTTTCTTTACAACATATAAATTAATATATTTAAATGCTAATAATCGAAAGTAATAAGGATATTGGGTCATCTCATAAATGACGTGGTATAAAAAGGAGATTGATTTATTCTTTAGCTCAAAATCGAAAGACTTTTATCGCCAATTAAGCAATTGAAAATTTAAGATTATAAGATGGGAAGTAATTGTAAGTAATAATATGGAAAATATATTTTAGATTAAAATTAAAATGTCAATTTTTTTCCCAAAAATATCTTTAAAAAGCCGCATTACTTACGAGATAAACCATCATTTAATTACATTAATGATTGTCTTTCAAATATCACTGACTGATCGAATTAGAGTCGTTAGAGATATTGTACAACTCTTCCTTATTTCCAGATTTGTGTGACACAATTTTATTAATAGTCATAAATATTAAAAATTAATTTAATACTTTCGTATTTAGTATTTTCGAATTAGATCAACAGTCTTGCACTTTCATATCATCGTGCAATAACCCTTAGGTAAATTTATACACAACAACAAACTTTTTTTCATTGTGGGAGCGAAATATCTAGGATGCTTGCGACAATTCGAACGTGTATGTATCTGAAGAGTGGTTGAAACGAGAAACCGCACGATACAAGTAGTATATATGAAACCTCGGGTGTGGCTACCAAAAGATTTGACGACGGAAGGAGCAATCGAATGGAAGGCAAGGTTTTCAAAAGACATATATATACCTGAGCATGTATATACATTTACAAACAACCCAGAATTTCTATAATTTTATTATGAATTATTAATTATATCCTTACTTTTTATATATACACTGTAAAAAATCGATTAAAAAATGTCGATATAACATTTCTAAATGTAAAAAATAACACGATGAATGAGTTATTTTAACACAAAATTTAGAGTGGACTTTCATTGACATTAAATTTTTTACTGGTGTATACTCATTCTTTCTAATGTACTGTTGACGCACAAAAAAAAATATTCTTGATTTGAAAATAGTTTCAACGTGGAAATCTTGAAATGAGATTATATTGCGTTAAGCTGGCGCTAGACTATGCGCGATTCGTGGTTCGTGATTCGCGGTTCGCAATTCGCGCCGATTCGCCAGCGGGGCGGTTTTTTGACAAAATGAAAGAGATGAAGAAATGAAGAGATTCATTTCTTTGATTTCGTCAAAAAACCGCTCCGCTGGCGAATCGGCGCGAATGGCGAACCGCACGAGTCGCGAACAGTCTAGCGCCAGCTAAGTTAAACGAAAGAAAACTTGCTTGAATGATGTCGTTATATAATAGTTAAACCAAGAAAAAAATATTGAAACAGAAAGTTGAAATTCTTATAAGATATATAGATTGTTTCGTATTATATAAGCAAGCGATCGCTATAATCTTTTTATTTAACACGCAATATAATTTTCTTTAAAGATTTCCACGTTGAAACTAAAGATATATTTTCAAATCAAGAATATTCTTTTCTTCCGTGCATAAATTTCTAGCTTCTTTCTTTATGTACACAGGCTGTACGCGTACTCAGAGTGTAAGTATTCACAAGCTGCAGTATCTTTTTATGTTGCATAAAAAGTTTCGCAAAGATATAAAACATTACGAAACACATGACTTATGCGTATATAAATTTGTAATTACCCTCTGCCGCGTGTGTCTAAGAAAAATGTGAAAATTTTGTTTGCCGGAATGCGAGATCTGCAACGTCAAAACCGCTCGAAAAGGCGGAAAACACCGTATAAAAGCATTTCGATGCAAATTTCTCTTCGCGCTTCTGAAATATGAATAACGGAATTCCCCTTGAGACGTTCTTTTATATTCGTATACTTTTTCCTCAACTTCCTCTCAACTCCTTTACGTATTTATACCGCCCGATTCCATGTCAATATTTACGGTGTGACGTACACATCCACGCATTGCATCTATATATACCAGCAAAATATCCGAAACACTTATGCGACAGTACGTTGAGTTTGATACGCCCCCCGCGTGTAACCAGGGCAAAAGCCACCCGCAAGGGACTCGATCCATTTTTTATCTCTCAATTTGGATCGTAACTTCAAAGTCCTCTTTATTCTTAGAATCCGGGCCTTTCCACGTTTCTTCGGTAGCCCGGCGTTATTGATCCCCTGCCCAATTGGAGAAATGTTACTACACTTCCGCGTAAACAGTAACAAGATTATACAATCATATACAATAATAATAAATCAAAACTCAAGAAAATTATCTCAATTTAATTGATTACGTAATTAATTAATTACATTATATAATACTAAGCGACGTTTACATTGCAATATCATATCAATTTAATTACAAATATTTGCTTTGAAAGAAAAAAAACACTCGACATTCCCATAAGAATCGTTCAGCGGAGAATTCATATTTTTCTCGAATTTGTATATGTCCATCATTATATCCATTTAATGGTAGCAAAACTAATTATCTGGAATGTTTTAACAGTTGACAGCGAAAAAGCTGCAGGCGACAGAAAACGCTTAGTAGTACAGAATTGTATGCGCTGCAAAGGAAATAGCACACCGGTCAAGAATAATAAGGCCGGCTCTATTTTCACGAAAAATCTCATCGTCAACGCACCTGAAATATGATATTGCACCATGCATTTGCAGTTACCAGATAACTGGACACCCTATTGGTAAATTACGCGAGAATATCCCTCTGTATCCTTTATCTTTATAAATTTATCGAGAAAAAGCTTCTTTTCAAACGTATCGTATCGTATATAATTATATAAAATCATATTGTGTTATAAAATACGATTTTTTTTTTATATAACAAATTACGCATTACGCGAAATAAAGTGGACATGCGAGGTGATTGCACAAGATCAAGCTGTCAAATGATACTAAAACGCGTACAATTCATCATGAATATATTCACGAGGGAACGCATTACGTCCGATCTTGGATAATGCCTAGAGAAGTATACAACATGAAAGCTCACTTCGTGAATACACGCAGCTACATCGATCGTTTGTATTACAATCTTTTCAGACATCTTCTTCCCGTCCTCTTTTTTTCTTTTTATCACGATAATCGTATTTTACGAAAATTGAAATAATCTGATCCCGACTAAAAGAGGTTATATCAAAACAAAAGTAATAAAAAAAAAAAAATAAGTTTATAAAAATCGCTACTTTCATAAGTTTTAAGGTATGTACATCACGAAAAAAATAAAAACTTCTTATAAATAATTGTGCATTTCATATTTAGAAGTTAATATGTATGCATATAATGGATTTATTTGATAATATCGCGCGCAAATAATTTTAGAGAAAATCAATAATAGCAAATACAATATTGTTAGATTTAAATGTATTGTCATAGCATATTCTTTCATATTACATTACTACAAGCACATAGCGTGTAACAATATATAAACAATTTATGAAATAAATTTGTGTATAAAACAGAAAAATAGTTTTATAAAACTATATTGTTATCACATAATGATAAGTATTATTTCGTATAGCTATATATTTTAACTATTTTAACACGTCTTATTATTATTTATAATATTTTAAAAAGTCTCGAAAAAAAGAGATAACGTACAAATTGGATAAAACAGCGTGTATTGTGTGTATATGTTAGAAAACGGTGTGATTCGTCAGAAAAATAACCTGTGGGTCAAAAAATTGCGAAGTGTATTTTTTTTTTCCCGGAGGTTGCAGGATGTCGGCGCTTATGAATTGACAACAAGTAACGTTGACTGATGCAATCCATCGACGATCGTTATCAATAAAGACAGAAGAAACACGAAAAGAAAAATTCGATTTCAATGTTAAAACGAAATTATTTATTGCGCAATAAACAAGCATCTTTAAACATCGAATATTTTCCTCTAGAACCATTTGCCTATATCCATAGAAATTGTCTTCAAAACTTATTTTAGAGTACGAATTGTACTCTTAAAGATACGTGTTTTTGTTTTCGTTTTGTTTACATCTGTAGATAATCGATGCATTTAATGAAACCTAACAAACTATGTAGAATTAAATGTAAGAAGAATAGAACTTTATTAATATCGGTTAATGAAACTGTCTTATGCACTGCACAAGTTCCTATAATGAACGCCACTCTGAATGAAATTGTACGTTCGACGTAACAATAATTTTCCTCTAATGATTATGTAAATTTTCATAATGGACACAGAAATAACACGTAAATACACGCCCACGATCGAATAATAACAATCAGTTATCAAGTGTTTACACATTGTATCCTGATCGTCCTGATGTATCTTTAATATCGCGTTTTGTCCATTTATGGAAATTAAAATAAAATCTCAATAAAATTAAAAACAGACTTAATGAATAATGGAGCGTTAATTCTTTTGTTTGTAAACAGAAGACGACGGACAAAGTTATTGACGCGGCTTTTAATGAAAAGAACTGATAAAAACAACTACGAGCGCGCTTGTCCGGCTTGTCGTCCTGTTTTGCCTAGAGTTCCTATAATAAGAGTCAGGACAAACCGCCGCCATGTACAGCCAAATGATAGCTTTGTCTCACTCTCACTAACTTCTTGGCTGAAACATATGGCGACCATGATAGCTTTGTCTCACTCCCACTTACAGCTTTGTCTCACTCTTATACTAACTTGGCTGAAACATATGACGGGACCAATCAAAAATCGTCACCACATTGACTTAACTCTTATTATAGGAACTTTAGTTTTGCCATGCACAGACAAAGTGTTAATGCATATATCATTTTGTCATGTTGAGTACATTGATGGACATAGACGTAAGCACGAGTACAAAACATATGTAGCAGGTGAGATAAGGCCGGGCTTTTTTTTTTACAACCGGATAAAATTATGCATTTCACGTTCTACGAGAAATCGCCGGAGTTGACAGGGTAAAACAAAGGTAAAACAGCTTCTCCATCCAATGCAAACTAGGTGGAAAAGTGCATTTTTTAATAGCACTCAGGCAGAGCGTCGAGTAAGCAGTAGCAAAATTTAATATTATAATTAATTTTATACAAATCAAAAATATATCAAGAATGTGTGTGTGTGTGTGTGTATGTGTGTGTGTTTGTATATGTTTCATAAAACTTGAACAGTGTTTCAAAAGTGATGATAAAAAATACCGCTCTACCATTCATATTCTTTAGAATTTCCGTTGTATAGGATGCGTAAAAGGAACAGTATAAAAGCGTATTCTAACAATAAGTATCGGAGAAAGCAAGTCTATGATCGAGAATCTCACAGATCTTAATTACATCAGCGATCGCGCCACAGAAAGGCACAATACATAATAAATTCGGAGATCGGCAAAAGTACTCTTGAGCCACGAATACTTCCCCTAGTCGTTGCAACGAAGAAAGAACGGCCTTGTCATCGCATTCACAAAAGAAGATTGCTTGGGCAGTGCCACCATTTTTACTCAATGAATTTTGCTACACATTCTTTCGCGGCGGATTTATTCCCTTTATATTTTCTTTCATATATTTGCGATGACATATCCCGCGAGCATTTTTACCGTTTTGTTATATACAAATGTTAAAAACAAATAACGTTGGACATGCAATAAACGATTTTACACCATGACGAATAAAAAACAAAGAGACAAAGAGACAAAGAGATAGAAAGAGATACGGAATAATACGCCACATATCAACATTAGCCAACGTTAACGCTTATAAGTTTAAGTAATTATATTTACCCGGTTGTTAATTTATGCGCTTATCAAGTTACTCACAACTTTGTACTGTTGTATTATTTGTATACTATATAATTGCATTTAAAAAGATTCATTTGTTCTTAATTTTACCAATTTTTACGTGTATAAAATTAGTTGCGTTAGTAATTAATACCTAATAAAAAAATTGGAAACAGAAATTATAACTGTTATAAAAGTTGAAATTAGTCGCGTATAATAGATATCGTACACAAAAGTTTATCGGCAAAATTTGATTGATTTTTTTTTTTTTAACAAAAAGGTATGTAAAATGTAAGAGTCTGACAAGTTATCGACATTTGCAGCTTTCGATGCTGAAAGCTTTTATCAAACTAATTAATTTTCTAGCAGTCTCTGCTATACTTCATTAACCTAAGTATATATGTATAATATAGGAGGGGCTCCTGCTATTTTTTTTGACGTACAAAAAAGGCGCTATGATGATTGGTACATTTGTGATATCCTGAAGTGTTCCACGAACCATTAAAATTGCTTTTATCTACCGACAATATTTCAATAACCATGCAATATTTCATTAACTTTTTATAGAAGCTAATCGTAGATTTACGGGGGCCCTTATTGCCGCTTTTATTATGATTTATATTTCATCAAGATATTGATTGTGAAATTTTTGCAAAGAAAAACAGGAATGTTAATGAATCTTATAAGAGAATTCAATGTTACGTTATCATTAATATTAACCGGATGGTTTCTTAAATATTATTCTTACGTCATTGAAGCTTTTCTAAGCTACTTTGAATGTAATATAAAAAGGTTTTATATTACAGATGATTGCATAGGATCAAATGGAATGAAAACTCACGAGTACTAATTTTTCTTACTGTTAAGGAGAAAAAGACAAAAGACTTTAATAGGGTTGAAAAAATTTAAGCTTGATAGGACCAAATCCGATTGAGAATAACATAATGTGGCTTACAATCAAAATCACATACGAGTATAATCAAACATTTATACATATATACTCTGTAATTATAATTAGTTCAAGGTGATTTCGCAATGTGTTTTGCGATGAGTGTATTGCAAAATGGTAAATGCAAATTAGAGCCAGTGGAGTCATAACTTACAATTGTGTGTTATTATCGTGTAAATTTCAATTTATAACAATAGTTAAATATATCGCACCAATTTATTAACGTGCCTTAATTTAACGATAATATAATAATACTATATTGTTTCGTTATCCATTGTATTCGCTATATACGAAATATGTACTAAAGGAATTTGTCGAGCATCTTCAATTGCATTTTTATTACCTGGTTTAAGTGTCAATTTCAATCGGATTTATTGCTAGTAGAATGTAGGTATGGACTTTTTATTATTTTGAGCTTGAATCAAGTCGTTGAGAAAAACTCAATATAAAATTGTAATCGCATATAAAGTGCAAACGGCACAGAACGATCATACTAACCAAGCAAATAATATCGCAATAGAGCTTGTATGTAACACATATATCAAGATATCAATAGGAGCTTCTCGGTGACATCAAATCGCAATGTGCATCACTGCCCGATCCATTTACCAGGAAGATTGTACCATGCACCGCGGTTCAACATGCGTTCATCGATTCGCGTAACTGTTGCATGTCATTTGAACGGGAGACAATGAATTCCGAGTGACAGTGTATTGTATGGACATCTGCCTCTGTGTAAAGTTATCAGAATTTTCAGAATTCTGATGCAAACAAACAAGTTCTGGGCACGTATTATGGAACTTTTTGAAGTGGATTCCGATCGGAATTATTTAGTTATATATTTCCTAGATTTTTATTGTAATTCCTAGAGAAAACCGAATAATTCCGATCGGAATTTATTCCGAAAAGTTCCATGATACGTGCCCAGGGCACGAAATAGTTAAAATAAAAATAAATAAAAATTAAAAAAAAAATCTTGTTCTTGCACGAAAGGTTTTAGAATTCCTGATACATTCCAGGAAGAATTTGTGTGTATGAACCTGGCATTATTTGTGGAGCTCATAAAATATTGAAAATTCTAGCTTTATTTTTAATTGTTCTACTTCTCTATAAATTAAACAAATATGGTTATTAAAATACAAAAAAGGACAAACTAAGACGCCAGGTTTACGGTCTTACTTTGTCCCACGAGAATTCTTTTAATAATCATTAAAAGATTTTAAAAGATTTATAGTTCTACATCAAGTTCTAAAAAGAATTCTAGCGATAAACATTATTTTCTTCATTTTTATCGCTCGAAGAAGTTGTCTTTGATGAGCAGTGAGATATTGAACAATTCTAAATAATTCTAATTATTCTAAAAGAGTTCTCGTGCAGTTCTGAATGTATTTCAACATTTTATATAGAGTTCTGTAGATAAACATTGTTTTAGAATTTTTACACCCAAGAAAGGCGCTTTTTTACGCGCGTGAATGAACGTGAGACGCTCTCAATTTTCGAGAGTTTTGTGTATATTCTAAAAGAGTTCTCACACAGTTCTGAACGTATTTAAGAACCATTTTATAAGGAGTTCTGGCAATTAATATTATTTTTTATTTATTAAATAAATTATATATTTCTACGAATACTAAAAATAGACTAAAGCCTACTTTTATCTGCGTCTTTCGCAAGCGATTAAAATTTCGCTGACTGATAAGGATTCGAAAATATAGAATGATAACAAGATAAAAACTTCATGTGTGTGTTTTCACTATAAGAAAATTGGTAGTAACTTTCTCTTTATTTTTAAATCAAGATCGATTTGAGTCGTGACACTTTTCGGTAGAACTCTTATCTATAAGTAAAAGTGCCACCGAGAAAACATCATTCCTGCGCGAAAAGAATTTTAATATCCTCTAGAATTTAGGATAGAAATTTTCATAACTTTTAATTGTCGTATCTTTTAATTTTCATTTTTCATTATTTCGTATTAATAACTTTTCTCGAAACTTCAGAGACTTAAGGAAAAGCTAAAATTAATTACCTCAAGGTTCCCCAAAAGATATAAATGAATATTGATGGCGATCGTTCCGGAAACATAATTATTTTAGCAAAAGTATATATTGTCCGCCCGTATCAACGTTTTCTATTCTTTAGCCTTATCAAAAGTAATTTACAAAATTTCACAACACGTTTAATAAGAAAGAAGAGATGAAATTCACGACGAAGGAAAATGATTTTCTCGGCGCGATAACAAAGAGACCCGCGTTTCATTATAGTAACAAAATAGACGACCGTCTGGGGCCTCGCATTCGCAAATGACCTCGCTAGATCACAACCGACACTTTAACCAAGAACCTTGTCGGTGCGATGGAAGCTTACCTAGTCTCATCGCGTTACACGCCGTCGCGTGAATAAACCGTAATTCATCGAGGCCAACCCGGCATCAACAAAATATCACGTGGACGCGATAAGAATATCTGCCATTTTGATCAGACCCACACGAAACCCGGGCAGCTCTCGGCTCATGGGATTTATTTCCCATTTCCGGCATGTCAACCGCGATTCAGATTGTAGCATCACCACGAAAACATTGAACCTTGACCCTTCCAAAACTATCCATTTCGTATTTGCGCTTGTACGTCACTGAAGAACAATAATTTTCCGAGGTACGTTATTTTTGACAAGGCACAATCAAGTAATATATTGACATTGCCACGAATAACTATAACGTTGATTTGATCCTCGTATGAGACGAATGCTCATATCAGAGCAAAATTCACTAACAATAAGCTTGATTATTAGTTTCTTTATTATGATTGATTAAATTTCAATCCAATCTCAATCCTAATCCGTATAGTGTGATACGGGATTAAAACTGTGTTGAGCTGAAAAAAAAAACAACGCTCCACTAATACAGTGATACAAGTACAGACGCGGCACGGCGTTCATACGAGAACACTAACGCTCGTTTGCTGAACGAGGGCAATGGAGGGTTAATGCTATCCGCCTTTGACGCTGAATGTAGGATATATATCCCGTGTAATGTAGAAGAGAATAAAGACGTAAAATTATCTTTTCAAATTATTGCGAATATAATCATATAGAAACTTATTAGTAATTTTGTTGTTATAGAAAATATGATGCGATCAAAAAGCCATGTTTTATTTCGACGTGCGCGCGAATATAAAGTCACACGTTTCTTCATCAAACGTCGCGTCATTCATATATTTGGTCCCTCTTGGCACGAGCGCGCGCGCTGGCTTCGTGCATCGGAAAACTACATTACGCACGTGCTTTCATCGACGACGAAAAAATTTTATTCCGTCCACTCCGCTTTAGGTTTCAAGCCCCTGCAATGGCATACAACGCGACGCGACGTACGTCCGTTTCCGTTGGCCTGCACCTGGGCCACGAGAATTGCATGGCATTGCTGCGTCGATCGAGTCACGCGCAGTTCTCGTAAAACGACGTTCGATAATGGGCGCCGCGACGCGAAACGACCAACGTCAACGTCTCGATGCACCCTGAAATTCGAATGCGTGGAGAAAGGCGATTGCTCCCTGCGATTGTCGCATTCAATTCGAAAACCATAACGATAAAGTTGGAACTGCGATAACTTGATTACGCACATGCGATGCACTCGGGTATCGATATATTCGTATTATATTTTACTAAACGCGATATTTTACAAAGCGAGATATGTATTAATCTGGCAATAAAATTCGGAAATATCGTTCGCATAAGTTGTAGCAATATTTCATGGCTTTGTACGACATGTAAAAAATATATTTATTATATATATATAGTACATATAATAAGTAATATGTATATTTATTATTAAATATATTAAAAAACATACATATACTTATATATATTATAAGTACATTTATTTATTAAATATATTTATTATAGTATATATATATATATATATATATATATATATATATACTTATGTATAGTAATATGTCATCAAATATAAGATGTTTTTTATAGCAATACAAAGAAACTCTAATCTTATTATTGTATTATAATACTGTCATTATAATCATTATAATATTACCATTATAACTATATCAATTATAATTAAAGTAAGTGGATAATAATGAAGGTTCGAATGCATCCACGTAAAACTCAGAATGCGCAAGACCATGCAAAAGACCATATTGAGAAATCATTTATTTCTTCCATAATAAATCTTATCAATCTGACGAAATATCGATGTGTACTTCAAATGATATTTTATAATGCATATATGTTGATAGCGAAAACAGTCCAACTCTGTTGGCGTCATTTATTTAAATAATAAAACGTCTATCAAAATCTCTACGTTTTGTCATTTTTACGAAAAAGATCGGACATTTGAATTTTTCGCAGTTAATCCACAACATTCACCGTAAAACATAATCGGAAATTTACTTCTGCGCCAGAGTTGCAACTATATGCACAACTGTGCCATTTTAAATGTTTATATGCGAATGATTTATGCCTTGTGCGATCTTAACGCCAGGTTACGGCTTTTTCTGTTTATCGTCCGCAATATGCGCATTTCCCCGTTCAATGTACACTGCTGTTATGCGCTATTATGCTATTCGGGGCTAATCGAACATTTGCATTGCAACAATTGCACAGGAACGCACAGGATATATTACAATCAGTTACGATTTTTTGAAACGCGTTCTAACATCGACATTTTGAAACGTGAGAGATTGCAAAAAAACATGATATAAATATATGATAGTGTGGTAATATAATGATATTAACAATTAATATTACTGAGGCTCACATTATATCGAGTGTAAAAAAATTTTCAAAATGCTTAGTAATAGTATAATTTCTAATTAGGTTAATGGAAAAAGATATGTACACATACGCCGTGGCTTGCACAGCAAGATTTACTATAAATAAGAGCATGTTATAAAAATGAAATTTTTTGTATTTTAATTTTTTTCAGCTATCTTCCTGAAATACGTGCCAAATATACGTGCAACGTTTCAATCAGAGCTACAATAAAAAAAAGACAGTGTTGCAAAATAACTGCGTTTATAAATAATTGTCGCGATTAATTAATTTTCGTAAAATTACATTCGCTTATAAAGTGTGAAGAAAACGTAATTAAATTTTGTTTAAAAAAAATAGATTTTTATAGCGTCCAATTATGGCACCAATTTTCACAACAAAGGACTAGCCTGCATAGCACATCGCGCAAACCAGTATAAACGGTGTTGCAACGAAGAATGTTACAAATATACTGACAATGCTGACAGGTAATCTATCATTCTCAAGGTCGGATAATGTGTATAGTGCATCGTGTACAATTCCCTGTAATCCAATTACCGCTGCGATAAATTACAATCACGTAGAAGTATCAACGTCACGCCCCGCGATACTCAATTGCGACGCGATCGAAGTCTAAGGCTATCAACAGATGATACCTGTATCTTTCACAAATTATTTTAGGCGATAAGAAGCCATTAACGAAGAATAATTTTAACAAAACATTAGCAAAGTTCTTTTTTCGCTTCTAATTTTTTATCTCGATTAAAATTCAACTTAATATTAATCCAGTTAATCGTGAATAAATGTTTTATGATTTATTATCTACTTATTTAAGTCGGTAATACTAAATTTGTTTGAAATCTTTAATTTGGAATGCCGCAAATATTTTTATTATTAGATGTTTTTAAATTTTAAATTAACTGGAATCAATCGTGAGTTTCATAAGCAATTGGTATTGTTGAAATAATTTTCGATATAATATCTGACTAAATGAACTTTTTTATTACCGCTTGGAAAATATTTTTCACCGGTGTCACAAAGAAATTAAGCTATAAATATAAAAACTTCGAGAACAAAATCCTCTACGCCCGACGCACAAACCCGTGCATATTTATTTCATTTTTTTCCTCACAAAAAAACGGCACAAAACCGCGACTATTTTGCACGACGCAAAACTATCATGGCAACCTACAATTAAAACGACAACAAATTACGAACTTGCATAACTCGTTTACAGTGTAAACCGCACGTAATTAACTTATTAATTAAAATCACACGTACGTCGCCTCGTTTGAACAATTTTACAACGATTTTCACACGGACTTTTTGCGAAAATAATTAAAAAGTCAGCTCCTTATAATTAAAGCTACATAAAACTTGTTTGAATTGTTTCGGAGCAATATAAGAAGTGGTATCGGAGAAATAAAAACTGTATAGAAAATTATATAAATGTCAAATTTATAAAATTTGAAAAACAAAAAGAAAGATCTTTCCGATCTAAAAGAAAAAAACTTTTCTTTCTTACGTGACTTGAAGTGTTACATAATCTTTCGATGAATTAAAAGCATTTAAAATAAATTACCTTCTGTGTCTGTGCTCTCTAATGGCAAATACAAATCAAAACACAAATATATATAAAAATCTCCAGTCCCTGTAAAAACGTGACTAGTATAGATTGCTATATATGGAACGCGTGTCGCACTTTTCCAGTTTCCAACAACCGAGAAACGTGGAAGAAATAAACAAGCCGGCACGATACTACTGTTGGCAAATGAAATGTCAACAATTGAGATTGCTCCCCCAATTTAGCTCCGACCGATCAATGCCAATAATTTTGCAATGGTAAATAAATCATATCGCGCGTCAACTAAAACATTTACATGCTCTTTCCGTGATAAATGCAAAAAATTCATAATTTTTTATAGTTTTCATACATCCACCTACGTTCAAAATAAATGTAGTCTTCCAATAAGTAACACTCCTCGTTTCTTCTGTATTTCAGAAAAATCGATACGAGTCCGGATCACATATCGGATGTCACATTCAGCAGTCAAAGGTAATATGTTATTAGATTTGATTATAAATATACGTATCGTGAATCGTAATCTTTTCACATTATATCTCATTTTTGTAATTCTAGTGAAAAATTAGTAAAGTATCAAAAAATACTATTTGTATAACACATGCCTCTGCCTCTGCTATACACTGCACATTTATATTTTTCACATATAATTTTCTTTACCTTTAAATATAATAAACAATTTTTACCTTATGCTTAAATTTGTTATTTATTTTAAAAAAAAAATCTTATCTTTTATTTATAATCTATTATCTTAATTTATTATTTAG
Source organism: Temnothorax americanus (assembly GCF_048541705.1). Lineage (NCBI taxonomy): Eukaryota > Metazoa > Arthropoda > Insecta > Hymenoptera > Formicidae > Temnothorax > Temnothorax americanus. Next base: position 2,394,272 of record NW_027509411.1, read on the forward strand.
AATCTGAATTTAGCAAACTAAAATCGTGACGAAAATTTCTCAGAAATAATTACTGTAAATAAAAAAAAACGCAACAAACTATCTAAATTCACATAATGCTCAACAAAAATGCATGGTGATAATAACAGCTGATAGTTAATAATTTATAGTTTTAATATTATTTAATACACACACAGCTCTACCAAAATTTAATATAGATACGCTTACCTATGTATCTCACTTATACAATATTATTATTAAAAGCTGGAAAATTGAATAATTAAATAAACAAAACAAGTTTAACAAAATAAGTTTTTAACTGATTTTTACAGTGTTAATTAATTTATTGTTTTTGACCAGCGCGATATTATGACGATTTTGTATAGTTTTTTATTGTTAAATGTATTATTTTGTCTTTTGTTTAGTTTTGCGTTTGTCTTGACGTTGTCAGGACACCACGTCAACGATGCATGTAAATTTGTTATGCGGATCGGTGTAACCTAAAGCACTTGATAAGGACCGGAATTCGGTCGAAACGTTGTGCAATTTAGTTTCAATTGGCCAGTTGGGTCGAAAATAAAACGACTTATTTTGAATAATTAAAGTCATGAGAAATCCTTTATCCGATTATTCTGGGCGTATTTGTGGCTTATTCGGTGGGAAGAGGAAAAGTACTATTGGATCTTCAAGTTCTGGATAATTCGCTTAAAAAACTCTAAAAGGATGATACCTTAAATACACAGTATTTGATCATTTTACACAGTGACAAAGAGGAAAACTTTTTTCAAGTAATGTTATCTGTGGTCAACGAAAATATATGTAAGATAGTAAAAAGATCGTAAACGCGCAAAGTATTGGTGTCAGATTGCATATACAAATGCATACGCGGTAAAAAACATTTTGTATTTTGTACAATGTGGATTTTTCTGCCCGTGTAGAAATTTTTGTGTTAAATTTTTAACATATACTTGTATTAATGTAACATATTGTCATTGTGTTATTTTGATTTTGCTGCGTTAAGTTAATATTCACCGTTTCTAAGAGTTAAAATAATTAGATTCATATGTAAATGCACGAATTCTTTTGTTAGTGACATATTTTATAATGTTAAAATAAACATATAAATTGTGTTAATTTTTATAAGAGTTTCCATCTGTTAAATCGACATGTTTCTTATGTTATATATTATAAAGAAATATCGCGGTCTTTGATTTTCTATAAGAAAAAGAAAAGAAAAAATAACATTTAATGTAAAAATAGCATTTTATCTTTTTCTAATTTTAATTAAATTTAACATTATAAATATGTTAATTTAGCATAAACTTTACTTCCAGATAGCGTCCATGTGTTACAATTTTTTGTTAATTTCTCACATATTACTTGTGTTATTTATTTGCCTTTACATATTTGCCTTCTGTTAAATTAACATAAAAATTAAAGTGGACAAATTGGGACACGTGAAATGTGTTAACACAAAATTTTTTACTGTATATTTATGTTATCAGGAATTTTTATACGTGATTTACCACTAGGATATAACATTTCATCCATGTGTCGAACATAAATAAATATTAGAAACAGATCGTCTTATTATATTTATAAAATGCATTAATTATCAATATACTACGTTTCTGACTACAGGGCACGTATTAAGGAATTTTTTGGAATTGATTCCGATCGGAATTGTTTAGTTATATTTCCTAGATTTCTATTGAGTTTTCTAGCGAAAATAATTCCGATCGGAATTAATTCCGAAAAGTTCGATAACACGTGCCTAGCAATGATATATTTATATCTCTAGTTTCGTTTGTTAAGATCTTTCGAATTCAACTGTCATTTTAGACTAAATAAACGTTGACACAGAAAGTAAATAAGGTAGTTGTATCGCGACAGTATTAGTAAAAAATAATGGTCACACTGCAATACGATATAATGTACGGAAAACACTACTTATCTAAAACCTTTGACTGAGCTTGTACTGTTTTTACTGTTTTTACTCGCGTCAGTAATGTCAGTATACCATCAAGATTAGCTCGCGACGCCCGCGTTAGTATGCTATCGAGGTTAGTTTGAATAGAATAGAAGAAATAGAAGCAACAATGTCTGTTTAACACGTTACAAAGGAAGATTAATGAGATAAAAAGTATTGAAGAAAAGATTTAAAGCTTTAGCGGCAATAAACTACACATATCTAATCTTCATATATGCGCAGTGTTACAAGATTTTTACAGGTTAACTGTCGTATGCGTCCACTGCTATAAGAAATTGCGTACTTTGTGTAACAATTGCGTCAAAACTAGATAGACAATGATCTTGTACTTTTGTAAGAATATTTTTACAAGTCTCTTTTGTCATCTCTGTTTTTCATTAAAATCGTACGAGTAGTTTGATCGCTACATTAATATGGTGTTCAAATTTTAAAAAATTCCTATGAAAATGGGTTTTGCGATACAACTACCTTAAACAAAATAGAAAAAAAAATATCTAGTTCAATCAAGGCAAAAACTTTCGATTCTGTTTCAAGTCAAAACATTTTAGCGAAAAGCTTTCGCTTCGAATGAAAGTATTAATTGTTTTTCTCTCTGAACTCTATGCTTCAAACATTTTTGGATTACACATGTTTTGGACGTACGTTATATTTCACGCTTTTAAAAAATGTTTCTATTATTCAACTATTCAGTTGTACAACTTGCTCGTTCGTATTTTATTTTGCTTTGAAGCGCTCATTTCTGTTTTTTCAGCTGCATGTCACTTGTGCTATCGAAACACGAAAAAACAATATAAAACGCGATAAAATAAAAATCTTTTTTTTTTTATTCGGGGTTATTCAATGTAATGCCTATGGTCTTATACTGACAATAGTAACAGAGTCAATCCTATAAACACACACACATATGTTTATTATATTAAAGAAAGAAAGCCATTTATTTAAGAATATATAAATAAGCTTCAAATTTATATTATGGGTTAATTTTTATAAAAAATTTCTTATTCTAAATTTTTTTATTATAACAAGATTTAATATGACGATCTTTTCTTAAAGATAACATAAATTCGGCTATCGTTTATTTATACTTAATTAAATAATATTAAGGGAGAGCAATTCCACACTGATGCGAGAAAAGAATTCTAACTGAAAACATCTAATAAAATCTCCGTGAAATGCAGTCAGTTCGTCGTAAATCTTGTTTTAACGCGCCGTGACAAGCAAGCATCTTTCAAACACACTTCTACAATAAGTACTTATACGTACAACCACACCGGGTAAAGTTTGATTAATACGCACGGTGGTTTCAGACCTCGTATTTAATTTAAAAACAAGATTTCCGTCGAAGTAACGGGATGAATTGCAGTACAGAAGATTCTGTGTTTCGGAGTTTAATTAAAAAAACGTTACCCATACCATGAGCATTATAAGGTAGATTTGCATTAATTAACGTCTCGCTTCGTTAGAAAGAGCCCAGTGACGCTTAATGACACGCACCTGCATAAAATATTGATCGCACATATTATGCAATCGTACGTACTAAAGTATCGATCGCTGATGTTAATCCTCCTATTTCTGCCAATATTCTTGTTTCGACAATTATTTAAACTTTAAACACAAATTTTAATTTTAAAAATAAAACTAATAAATTCTTTTAATTTTTTTTTAATATTTTTTATTTTGTGCATTGAGAAAGATTGACAATGAATTGGTAAAGACTAAGGATCTTGCAATCAGTAACTAAAGATTTCAATTTTACTTTGTCCTACTAGTATCAAGCATAATACGCATATGCACATGATAATGTAGCCTAAATTCATTATCTACCAATAAGCCTAGAGAGAATGTAATCTTAGTTGCCATTCTCGAGTGCGTACTGACACAAACGGCATCATCAGGGCACTTGAGATAAGAGTATTAGCTAACTATTATCAACTAACCGGGATGCCAAACATCGTTGTTAATTAGTATAAATATCACAAAGAGCAGCCCTAATTATGCGAAGCAAAATGCAGACAAATAATTCCACAAACACGAATCATTAATTTTAATTACTTTTTGCTTTTGAACGATTATTCGAATAACGTCGCCGATGATCAGCAAAGCCATTGTTAATTGCTGTCGCGTATTAAATAACAGAGATTATGATAACGCGTATACGTGGGTGCGCTTTGTACAATCATTATCTCGTGAAAAAGATGCCAAAGTCAAATGCGTATTAATTTGGTATAGTTAAACGGCCTGACTGGCAAGTTTTATTAGTATATCACAACGACGTTTCGACCACTAATTTGGGTCCTTTTCAAGTTATTTTAACAATGCTAGAATACGAGAATGAAAGAATATATAAGAAATTTAAAAAACAACATTACTCGTTGAACGGATTTACGATAATAACGATAAATAGGACTTACATGGATCATTGTGCGTCAATTATATAAAATTCGTGGCGGGTCGGAAAAATACGACGGTCTCATGTGAAGGCCGAAAAACTAATGATACATTATCGCATAATACAGTAAACATAGAAGGACAACTTAAAGTAATACATTATCGCAAAATACAGTAAACATAGAAGGAGAACTTAAAGTGAAGAAATTATTCGATCATAGACCAATGGTAGGTTTTCAGTGTCTTTCTGTGAGTTGATTGCCCCTTTATGTTTTTTAATAAATAGCATTTCAGAAATTTCACGTTTTTTTAAATTTTGTTCTTTGTGTAAGATTGTAACATCCTGCCATTTGAAATTATGGTCGCAATCTGTTCTATGTTTACTGACGACCGAATGTTGGTTGGGGGGTTTTTTTATGTCTGCGCGATGCTCTTTTATACGCGTTTCTAAATGTCGCTTCGTTTGTCCGATATAGCATGCATTGCAATCAGAACAATCGAGTTTATAGACGACATCAGTGCATCTCCCGATCTCCAATCTATCCTTCCCTTTCCTGATTAGTGTATCCATTTTCTTAGGGACCGTATACAAAGTGTTCAAACCGTAATTTTTGAACGTACGGCGTAATCCCTCACTAAAAGTTTTTACGTAGGGGATGGGAACATAATTTTTCAGATCAAGAGTAAATGCACTGTCCTCGTTGTTAGCGTTATCCTCAGAAATTCAAGCAAGCGCGGGTAAACGGCGGGAGTAACTATGACTCTCTTAAGGTAGCCAAATGCCTCGTCATCTAATTAGTGACGCGCATGAATGGATTAACGAGATTCCCACTGTCCCTATCTACTATCTAGCGAAACCACTGCCAAGGGAACGGGCTTGGAAAAATTAGCGGGGAAAGAAGACCCTGTTGAGCTTGACTCTAGTCTGGCACTGTAAGGAGACATGAGAGGTGTAGCATAAGTGGGAGATGGCAACATCGCCGGTGAAATACCACTACTTTCATCGTTATTATCCTCCGTATTTAATCCTCATTATTCGATCGTTTGTTAATTTCTGAAATTCTTCTTTGAATGTGTTTGTTCACCAAAAGGTCCGGAAAACAGTTATTAGACAATATGGTTTTCACTAACTTGATGTTCTCATCGTGAAACTGTTTATCCGACAATAGTATGGCCTGGTCAACTAAATTAATGACCGTGTTAATCTTGTATTTCAAAGGATGACTGGAGAAAAAATTAATATACCTGCCAGAGAACGTTGGTTTTTGATACCAGTTGGTGAACAAACAGTTGCCGTGTCTAAAAACAGACGTGTTTAAAAAATTCAAGGTGTTGTTCTTCTCGAGTTCATACGTGAATTTGAGACGCGGATGATAGTTGTTAAACGTACGGACAACCTCATTAAGTTTCGAATGCGGAATGCACATAAAAATGTCATCGACATAACGGAGAAAAATCTCGATATGAAAATCAAAGGATTGAAGGCAGCAAGTCTCTAAATCGTCCATAACGATATCGGCTAAAATAGGCGAGAGGGGGGAACCCATTGGACTACCGAAGATCTGTTCGTAGAACTCACCGTCAAAAGAAAAACTAGTGGAGTTAAGAATCATTCTGATAGCGTGTAGAAATTGGTCCAGATTCATCCGGGTCTCTCCCGATATCGCATCCCATCTTTTTTCGATTCCAGTCAGAACAAGTTCTATGGGTATGTTCGTGAACAGCGCAACGACATCGAGAGAGACCAGGACGTGGTCAGGAGGGATGCTGTGTTGCTTCATGCTCTCCACGAACGACCAACTATCTTTAACATGGGAAGACGGCTTCACAACTGCTTTATTCAGAATGTTGTGCAGATATGAGGCAATATTATAAAGAGGGCTTCCAACGGCGGATACAATTATGCGTAACGGGTAGCCCTCCTTGTGGATCTTCGGAAGTCCATAGCAACGGGGGAGGTTACCGTTTGTGCAGTTCAGATAATTGTAAGCCCTCGCGTCAATAATACCGTTGTTCTTCCATGATTTCACTAAACAGTTTAATTGCGAGGTGATTTTATTCAACGGGTTTCTGTTTAATTTTCTGTATGTAGACTGATCGTTAAGCAAGGTCTTCATTTGCATAATATAGTCTTGTCTATCCAGGATGACAGTGGTCTGACCTTTGTCAGCATTCGTAACCAGAATGTCAGGGTTGTTAGTGAGATATTTTTTGCATAACGAAAACCGCGATAAGATGTATCTATCTACAGAATTAGATCTATTGTTTGTTTTCATGAAATCATGGAGAGAATTTGAAACAAGACAGCGCACCTCGTTAACTTTGTCATCATCGATCATGTGCTTATTTTGTTCGAAGTTTTTGAGAACATCTAAGACAATTTTTGATCGGTCATTCCTATTGTATTGATTGACAGGTAGTCCGAACCTGCTACCAAGACTTAGCATCTTTAAAATGTCTTCGGGGATCTGTCTGTTGCTAATGTTAACGATCCATTTATTCGTGTCAATATTATGGAAGGTCTCAACTTGTTTGTTATGTTTAATTTCTAAGTTATTGAATTTTTTCATTAATTTGCATCTGGTCAAGTTATCGAAGTGAGATATCTTGTTTCTGTTATATAAGAAAAAATCATTTACTGTACATGCCGGTAGAGAAACGTATAACGCGTCCTCAATCCTTTGCCCCTCAGATCGTAAATAAGCAATCGTGTAGTTAATGTCCTTAATCTCTAGGTTCAAAAACAAACATTGGCAACGGTGTTTGTAATTGTCCAATGTTCGATTTAAACGCGTGTGGCGCAGTTTAATATTGTATCGAAAATTTAGAATATGTGGAGGAAATAGGCCCCAACGTCGGCAGTGGAGTAAAAACTTTAGTTGTTGCTTCGTCGAACACAGTTTATGTTGCACGTTGATCCAAGATTTCAGCAGCATAGCCTTGTCTAATCCGTATAATCTGGTAATCTTCGTATAAAAACCTTCCTTCCGTAGGAACACCATTACTAGGCCAGGTGTATCAAATATTTAATAAGAATTATTCGCCAGTGATGAAATAATAATTTGGTATAGTTAAACGGCCTGACTGGCAAGTTTTCGTTCAACGAGTAATGTTGTTTTTTAAATTTCTTATATATTCTTTCATTCTCGTATTCTAGCATTGTTAAAATAACTTGAAAAGGACCCAAATTAGTGGTCGAAACGTCGTTGTGATATACTAATAAAACTTGCCAGTCAGGCCGTTTAACTATACCAAATTATTATTTCATCACTGGCGAATAATTCTTATTAAATATCAAATGCGTATCTTCTTGTAGCAATACAGTCGATCGCGTTTAAATAAGCATATTTATTCCGCATACGCGAGCGCATTGCGCATTTGACGATGTGCCACTGTAACTAATGAATGCAACTGATATCGAGCGGCATGCAGGCACGCAGGCACGCAGGTAAAATCCCGGTAAAATTGATAGTTCGCTTGATAAATGTTAAAGGGAATAAAGCGGATCAAACCTACGTCAATCCGTATTACAATCAGTAGTAACTGGCTCTAATTGTAAGCCAGAAGCGACTTCGCCATAAGATGAATTAACCGATAAATTGTCTCGAACAGGTGCAAAGACTCTCGACGCTGAGACAACAAACTAATGATATAATGAATCTCTATGCCGAAAGTTTTGGCAGATTATAGGATTTGCGATACTTCTGTGAAAAACATTGCGTTAGCCTTTCTGTATACATCCTTTGTATCCTATTCCTTATCTACTTTATAGATTGTTGTATTTTACAAAAAACTGTATACCATGTACAAATTTAATTTTATAGCTGCTATAGTATAGTGGTTTCCCACTAATTTGATTCCTTAGAACGAAGCGCCACTACAGTTTTTCGTTAAACGCTTTTTTCAGACAAAATGTCACATTAGCGACTTTTTTTACGTCTCGTCGTTATTAAGAATGTCCAATCGCATTCCGCATCCAATTGACCTGTGCATACGGAGCGGTACGGCTCCGCATCAGCCATAGCCGAAGGATTTTAACTCTCATTAAACATTTTTTTAGATGCAAAAGAAGACACTGTGTCTTTTTGTTTTTGAATGTTCAAGCAACAAATCCAATGAATAAATTTGCATTTACAACACATTTCATACGTCATCGCAGCATTAAACCCTTTCTAACTTTTCTTCAACTAAAACGGAGAATTATATGAATTTTAATATTCTACGAAATTTAATTTAAATACTATTTGGATCTAATCCAAATTTATCTTCTTTTAACATAAAATATTTTCTGATCTGCAGGGTATACAAGAAAACCTCGCCGAATAATAAATTGACACTTTACTTAGCCAGCAGAGATATTATCGTCAGTGAAGCCATCAATGACAACAAACTTCTAGGTGTCCTCTTAGTTGATCCCGACTATGTGCGCGAAAAGAAGGTAAGATATACCTTCGTCTTATGAAACAAAACGAATCACAAATATATTTTTTTTTTTTTTAATACCATTTTATAACTGTTAGAATGTTTATCGAAAAGACACAGTCACATACAAAATATAAATCTAGTAAACCCCTTTTTACAAGTTGTTTTCAGAACTGTATAACATTTACAAGAAACTCGATATGTAAAAAACTGCTGGGACTAAGGCTACGGTCAACGTGACCGCTACAAATGCTTCGAAGCATTCCTCTTCTCTTTTCTTTCAATGAAGAAAGAAAGAGAAGAAGAACGCTCCAAAGCATTAGCGTCACGTTGACCGTAGCCTAAGACTATCGGATCTTGAAATGTGAAGTTCAATGACTGAAATAAGCTTTTCGAACTCATAAAGCATCTTACTTAGTTATAAGTAATGTTAAATCTATACTGGAAAGTTTCTTCTGACGTATCGTTCGATCGGAGTTAACTAAAGTTGGATTGTGAGCGATTCCAATTCTCACAATATATTATAGGAAAGAAAAAAAAAATGAAGGATTGGACTATACCATATTTTTTGTGCCAACATCTTGACACGCTCGCTTACTCATTTTCAATAAGATAATATATCTTGGAATATTCCTAGTACATTTAAACACATATTTTACGTACACAACGGCGTTTTAACATTTGTAATTTCTTTTGTAATAATCTCCGACGGAATGTAAAAGAAGAATGTTTGTTATAAAATAATTTAAGTCAAAAGTTGTAGATCCATCACCGATTATGTATACATATTATCCTAAATACAAGCCGAATTGTTATTTTTATAGGTATTCGGTCAGGTGACGCTGACTTTCCGTTACGGAAGAGAGGACGAAGAAGTAATGGGCTTGAAATTTTGCAACGAGGCGATGATGTGTCTGGCCCAACTGTACCCATCCTACGTGGGAGCTCATCATCTGGAAACTAAGAGCCCATTACAGGTTGGTGTGCAAATTGTTACAATAAAATCGACCATCACTAGTCACAGATTACGACATAGGGTAAAAGATGGCCAACCTACGTTCTTTCAATCTAGCTCGCCATGAAACATCGGATGAACATGGGGGTTGGCCATCTTTCCTGTATGGCCATCTCACCCGAGTTTACCCTACTAATGCAAGAATCGCACGTTCTCGTTAAATATTATTTCTAAAATAACGATTTCTCTTTTTATTTTATCATTTTTTTCACTACACAATGTATTATGTTGAAAGATCTCGAGCTTAAAAAATGTGAGCGAAAATATCGGTAATAATTAAAGAAAGTAAATTCACGAATCAGTTCGTCGTGCGAGTCGCGGCGATTTTCGTATACGATCTTATAGTACCCGCGCTATTCATATACACATGTTGAAACTCGCATCATCGTTACGAGCACAGATGTATTCATAGCGTGTCTTAACTGCGCGACGTGAAATATAGACCAATATACTTCAAGGATTTAGGTTACAGTATAAGTGCAATTTATGCTTTCCTTGATTAAACTGTATACTTATCGCTGTGTACCTATAGAAACTGTGATTTGTAGAAACTCCATAATTAGTCCGACCGTCCTCTCCAACGATACAATGATTAGGATATCGATATAATAAAGTATGCACACTCTCAACTCACTACGCACGATTACAGAATTTCAAGCACCCTGCATTTCGCGATGCACTATACGCTGCGATTTCGAAGCAATGCATTTCGAACAGGACATAGGATGCAATCAAGGGATATGTCTCGGCACTAGTAGATATTGATAATCTCCCTAAGCACTTCGCAAGAAAGATGAAGACGGTGAAATGATAAATGAATTTCCGACTACACAAATCCTATTATATCTTCGTCAAACTTTATTATGCGAATGAAAACTCTTTAATTATATTCGTGCATTCTAAAAGCAATCTGATTTAATTTTGTTCAAACTTTGAAGTGGCATAAAAAAAACTCTTCGTATATAACAATAAATAAACTGACGTAAAATATACATTTTTGGGTCTATATCATGAAAAATTTAATCTATCAAAAATATACCGGTTAAAATATATACCTAAAAAATATCGATTACACAACAAGCGATTTAAAACACTCACGCGATATCGAATACATCACGCTATATTGGGAACGCTCAATCACGTTTCCGTATCGAGCACGCAAAACTATTTTTGCGAACTGCGAATTAAATCTCGCAACTTCAAAAGCTGTCTCGCTTATTTCTTTGCCGCGCGTCTGATTTTTATAGGCACACAAATCGTACGCGTAACCGGTCCCGCGAGCGAAATTCAGCGCTACGCGATCATAAAATTTTGAATTCGGGTACAACGACATCGCTGATTGCGCGCCATCATCCTACAATGCATTCTGGTTTAACGTACAGAGAAACAAAAATAATTTTATGCTTTTAAGTTAACCTTGCAGAAACGCGATACACAAACGTTGCAAAATTTAAAACGGAAAAAAATATACGGAATAATAAAGCGAAAAATATATATATAAAAGACACAAATATCAATTGTAAAAACAAACAGATTCCTTTTGGAATCATACTAACTGATTCTTAATAGATATTTCTAAATTGAAAAAAATAGAAATAAACTTGCTTCTATTTAATGTAATATAATTCTTCTGATAAACAATTAATGATTAAACTCAATAGATATTAGAACTATAGAAACTAACACTGTTAATGAACAATACCGTATATTAAAGTATTTATATCATAAGACCGATATATATATATATATAAAAGAGTAAACTTTTAAAGTAATGTGTCACTTAATCCCTGTTGCCATTTAAGATTGCCATTTAAGAAAGAGTTACTTTCCCGCTTAGGGGGTTAGCTCCAAGTAGGTGAATTTATGACGAAGACCTGTCTCCCTCGCAAATCGACTTATCTCGGAGTTTTTCGGAAAAATCGCTGGATTCTAAAATAATCCTGGTGGACACTTTTCGTTGGGACACCCAATATAGCAAATACCCAATATATAGCAAATTGTAAGTGAGATTTTAACAATATTTTTACAATTAGTTTTCGACAATACGATTTATTGCAACGCATTAATCCCTAACGTCTTAAAAAATCTCGATGATATGCTGATCTGTATCTGAATCACATTTCCGAACGGAGCTATCCTGGTAACTAATCTGCCCATTCCAACTATACCATAAACCTAACCATCTCCACTCCAACTAACCATCTCATCGTCCTGCAGGCAATTAATATTAATACGGCATAAAAAAATAAATAAGGCTTTCATATGGTATTTCTCAACAATGGTACATCAAAATAATACGGTGCGCGAAATGAGTTCTTTGATTACTCTTGACCAATAAGAACCTATCGCAAACGTCTCACGTTTGCATCAACTGGATACTTTCTGGATATCTTGACGAGGGTAGATGTTGGAGGAGACCGAAATTTTCTGTGAAACTGGAGAACCCATAACGCACTGTCAAAGCCATGTGAAAAATTCTCTTCACGAGCGAAACTAAAAAGGATCAACCGGTGAAAATCTCTTCGCAGTTTTCATAGCGTCGAAACACGTCTTTTGTAAAATTATAAAAAGTGAGATTTCTATCGGATTTAGCTACACTGAAAAATTATATATCTTAGGTCAAACAAAGACTAATGTGATCAACGAAACCATAATTACTTAGAAGATATTAAACTACAATTTACTAGATAATCTCCTTGTAACTATCACTGCCGCAAATATGTACAAATAATATTGATGTGAAAATAAAATCCTGTGACTATAACTTTAATTTAGATATAAAGCAGTGACTCTCTCTCTCTCTCTATTACTTAAACTTACAATTAGATATAAAATAGTATTTTTCATCATGTATTAATAATACGCCGACGTAATTAAAGTAAAGTAAGGCCTTTTTAAAAGATCTAAGTTGATCTTGTTTCACATTAAAATAACTACTGACACGCTCTCGCTAAAAATGATATTCGTACGCACGAAGTATTTTTCGTAAAAATAAGAGATAAATTCGCGAATATATGTATATATATTATTGGAAAATCTCGTAGCTTGTAAATTATAAAATCGTCAAATAAACGTTAAATATGAATACGTATCTCTTTTTCAGAGATTATTTTGTATAATTTTCATATTAATTTTCGATGCACCGTGAAAATGGTTTAACAAAAATCTGTTTCAACAAATCACGTTAATTATTATGATGTTCATGATATTACACAATGTACATTCACACGATAAAATCCTTTGAAAATGCAGATATATGAATGTACATTGCTGCAAAATAAATTCATTTAGAAAATTACCATTATCCGATTATAATGAAAAACAGAGAAAGGTGACGTAAAAAGTTTCAGTAAAACATGATATGTGCAATCGCGTGAACAGTCACGCAAAATATTGAAAAATATATACATATTTCTCAATTTTCTCAATTTACTCCATAAATGGCAGAGACGTGAGAAAATTTCAAATTATATCTAGTATTGAAAAAAGTAGGATATCACCGCAGTTGTCTCCAGGACACAAGGACACAATGCCAGCCATGGAGTGCATTGTGAAAAAAATACTTTGACAAATAAAATACACATAAACATGTAATTTTCTTACTAGTGTCGTATTTGTCTTATAATATTTATCGCACATATAAGATCGATGCTTTATTTTTGCTCTTGAATAAATTAAAAATCGGTAATGATCGAATCTCTAAATTTGTACCTAATTTCTGTAATAAAATCATAATGTACAGACAGTATAGGTATAATCCTATACACTGTACTGCCATTTAGTTAAACAAAATTCACGCATTTTATTACTATACTGTATGTATATTCTTACAGATAACTATTTTCCTTCGAATTTCAAGTAAAGTTTATTTTAAGAAATGTTTAAATAGAGACGTGGTTCCAAAAATACACGATATCAAAAATTGCAATGATGATATTGATATAATCTTCCTCGATATTTTCACCAAGGAAAAATTGATTCCAAATGTAGTATAAATATATTCCGCGATATATTCTTTAAGAATATTTACGGTTATTCACAAAATTGCCAATTCGGGTCAAAATTGCGTATTATCGGCAGCGATCGATAATCTCAAAAGAATACTATACGATTGAATTTTCGTTAAGGGCTATAGGGCTCTCGAAGGAGAGTGGAAAATCTGAAATCTTCGCTAAAGAATCGCGTTCGCCAAAGGAAATCTGAAATCTTCAGCGGAAGAGCACGCTACTCCTCGAGTATACGCTATACAAAATCATTCCCCGCGGCAACGCGGCCTTGACCTCGACCTAACGACAGAAGGTTTCGCAGGCTGCCGTGAAAATTATTTATCGCGCCCTCGGCTCTTCCTACGTGAGCATTCGACAATGAGCGCGATCTCAATTCCAGAATCGATCCGAAGATAAACGCGACATGCACAGAAAATGCCTTGCTACCTCGAGAGAGAAATTGCATCGGGCGAATAAAAGCACGCGAAATATCGGAAACACATACACGCATGCGCGTTCAGCCATCTGATGGAAAACGCTGTCTGTACGTTACACTGGAGGTAATCAACGCGATGGAATTTTAAAGACTGATGATCGCGTTATAGGCTTATCGAGAACGAAGTCGCGGCATTGTACTCGAAAGAGAATAAAATTGTGTGACGAGATGCGTACAAATGTTGTGCCCGTTATAGAATATCAAGGGGAAAAAAAACTTTCGGGTCACGTTGAACGTCAAAATGTCACGAGTTCCATGTGTACATCACCGCATTTCCCTCCGCACGACAGACGGTCGACAAGCCAAAGAAATAAATTGCAGTTAGCCACGTTCTGGGGACGGGAAAAAAAATTCGTGAAAATACGGCCAGAGTATATGTGTGAAAGTCGCTTTTTTTCCTTTTTTATCAGCGAATGCGCTTCCCTGTTGGTCGAGCCCCACAATAACCGCGGTGAGATAACAGTTCTCCAAAACGACGAGACATAAAATGTAATTATAATATTCATTCCATTTCTTTTTCACATAAATATCGTTATTTTTATCCACGTTTCAAGCTCATCATAATTATGATAAAATAATAAAAATGTTACGCCGCACAAAAACTATCAATAATTACTGATACATGAACTCCGTTAGCGTTTTTAATAAAGCCACGACTTTGAAGATCAGAAAGGTATGTGGGTGATCTGTCGGAAAAAAACTTGAGGATATCTCTGCGGTATAAAATCGGTACTTTTCTCTCAGGGAAGCATAAGTCGAATCAATATGCATTGTGAGCTTGTTGTATGCACATTCCACGAAAGGAATCCTTGTTGAAATAGGTCATGATATATATAAGAGGATCGCTCGAATTTCGAATATCACAGAAAATACATAACCAATGCTCATTAATATGTGACTTGAATATTTCAATAGCAGCACTTACGGGAAACATATAACATGTGCACCATGATAACGCATCATTCTATGCTATAATCTATCCAAAACCAACGTAATTATGCTAATACGATACGTAATATTCATTAGAACAAATAACATTAATACATTATCATTCACGAATGCTTCATGCGTTTGTTATTTTACAATTAGTAAACAATAATTTGAAGTAATAGTGATATATACTACTACCTCTAAGTATCTTTATATGTATTATTGCTTGTTTCGTATTTATTTTTTATCTGGACGTTTTCTAAAGTCATATTATCTATCTTGTTGTAAAGTACAGATTGTATATTCCTGTATTTAGAAACTATTTTGGTAAACCAAAATTGAAAATAGTTATATGTTTTCCATGACAATATAATTTTTAAATTAAATTTATGTTTTTTAATGAAGGATTTTATATTTGATAGTAAAATTTTAACTTTGACAACAAAAAATAAAATGATTTTTCAAGTAATCGATACGAGATATCATTTATATATAAATCCACCATTTTTCTCCTTCCCGTATATTCCACAAATAATACAATCGACGAAAAAAGGATTTTGCTTCAATGATACTCAACT
Source organism: Temnothorax americanus (assembly GCF_048541705.1). NCBI lineage: Eukaryota > Metazoa > Arthropoda > Insecta > Hymenoptera > Formicidae > Temnothorax > Temnothorax americanus. The sequence goes on from NW_027509411.1 coordinate 2,410,056, forward strand.
GTTCCAAATTCTTACATTCTTCCGAAGAAAATTAGAATCGTAAGTACCTACTTCGGCACTCTCGAATCTAAATCCGTATCTCATGATCGTATTTCCTTCTTCATTCAAGGACTCCGAACGATAGACGCGTACTTTCATCGCGTCTTTATAATAGCAGGTACAGTATTCATCACGTTGAATCTTAAAATAACAGCATTGTGAAAAAGCGAGAGAGATTCTTAAACTCTATACAAAAAAAATCAGGTAAAATGTCGTAACTGATGGATTTGACCCTCGTCTGGCAAGGAACTGGACCTTGGCCCGCATTTTCCTTCGCGAAGATAGTATATCCTTCGTTTTATTATCACGCGCGTTCACGCGTACACCGCGCCGATTCGCCATATCGTGAATCCTTGAACTGATGGAACAGAAAAGCCAGTACGCGCTGCCTCCTAATCCGACTCGGAATTATCTTTGCGCGCAGATGTTCCTTAGACACGGTACTTACAGTGACTCGAAGGACGCGGGGAGAGAATCAAATTTAAACCAAAAACAAATATACACGTTAATACGACATTATACTTTCGTATAATTCGAGGGAGTGCGAAAGCGAGGTGTGTACGATAACCCATTATTATCATGTTAACGGGGTAACTCCTCGACAAATTTAAAACCGATATTTCAGCTAAACAGTCGAGGAAAATCATCATTTATCATAAGTGTCAAATTGTCACTATTAAATATCAATAATGTGCGTTGACAACTGGACACAATTTACACCAATTTATTGTAGTAGAAATCATTTGAGTTTAAAATAACGATTAAAGTCTTGTTACTTATTTTTAATTCCTGGAAAAATCGTTTATTTTTCATTCGTATATTTCTTTATATTCGACAGCTATTGATGCTCCTCGATATTTAAAAAAAGATCAATTTCAAAACTGTCTATACGTATTCATTGCTATTAATGTGCGATTTAAACATGCGATAAGATATTTTCTCTCTAAATTCCTTAATCCCACGAGCATACGGTGAAACCGTAATGCAAGGTACATGTCACTTTTCCAAAGAGATATTACGTTGATTATTGCTACGCTTGGGAATTTGAAATACCTACGTAATTACTGGCGCTAATGAATGTTTTTTAGGAAAAAGAACGTACGTAAAACTCCTTGAGGCGATAAAAAAAGAAGCTGTTGACATCATGCACATGTGTAACACTTGAAAGTGCCAAGGTTTATTTCTGTCATTTAAATTTCGGAAAACATTTTCTTTATGTTTACGAATCGCTTAATTTCGATCAATTTTAACAATTAAAATTGCCAGAGTGAAGAATATTAAGTAATATCATAGCAAACCTTTTAGATATGTTTCATTCAATCATCGCATATAAAACAAATGTTATAACAGCTACAATGTATTTATGGATTTATGCCAAATTGCCGTATGCAATATGCCAGTATATGTCCGATTTTCACATAAAATTTTTATTTTTGTTATGTACATACGTCTAGCTTACAACACATTTGAATTAATTGAAATATGAAAAATGGTAGAATATTTATTTTTAAAATATGTAAATCATATATTACACCTAAAAAAGTATGCAAATTGTATATTATATAACCTTTAAAGAACGGGCAAGTTTTTTCATGACTTTTTATGATTTTTATTTCTAATTTCCATATATTTGTTAAAGTATTATACTACGAAAAATAAACGATCCTCGTGGAGCCTAAAAATAGGCTTCCCGTCCTCTAAATATTTTGAGTACGTCTTTTTACTTGTATATATGCAATTTCTCTATATAAAAGATTATTTGAATTAAATTCACATTTAAAATATTGTATAAGCTCGTACAAAACAAATCTTTTGAAGCATTTTTTTTTACTTTCTACTTCTCGAAATCAATTCGCAAAAATTTTAAGTACTTATGGACAACAATTTTTAATGCCCATCTAAAGATCAATTTTCATATTTCATTTTATAATTCGGTAAGCATATCCATAATACTCATACCTAATACATTTACAGATCCGCAAAGTTCTCGATGGCATTATTATTCACTTGAACATATACTATAAATACCTAATTAGTTATGTTTAATTTTGATAATAAATCCACAAAATATAAATTGATGTTTATTTATATATAAATTCGAATATATATATATATATATATATGTATATACATATATACATATATTGTATATATATGCATATAATCAGCTATTTCTTTATTTAAAAATGAGAATGACAGTGCCTTAATTTGTAAAAATCGCGTACGTGATATTTCATACGTATAATAAAATTTATATTGATAAATATCGATGTGGCAAATTAACAATATTTGTTGTTTTCATAAATGTTATTTTAAATATATAATATGCCTCGCTGAAAGTTTTTTCAGCATTTTATTTTTCAATCTTTATCCTCGTTGAAAACTTTTTAAATGAAAGATCGTTATATAGCATCCCTTTTATTCATGTTTTCGATATAATGTACTGTATGAGATATATACAACAGAATATAGAACGTATAATAATCTATATTCCGCGTACAAAAAATCAAAAAAAAAATCCTGATTATCGATAAATCTCCTTATCTCCAATATGAATACATACATGAACAAGAATTTGAAATTTCTTTAAATCAGAAATGTCGCTTAAATAAAAGCTCTTTTCAACAACATAATACAGATAGCTCTGTTATAATTTTTTTATGTAAAAAAAGTATGTTTAAAGTAGATGCGCGTAATCAAAATATTTTTTCTAACGTGTAAATGGTGATTGTTCGTATCTCCAAATTGCGTAAAAATATTTTCTTTTCGTCGACTCTATCTCGACGAAAAATCTGTATACGAATTATCACGTCGTGGAGGAGCGCCACAACTTTTCTAGAAATTGAGATATATTGAACCGAGACCTTTCTTTTTACAGGAAGCACTTATCAAAAGATTAGGACCTAATGCACACGCGTTCACCATAGAAATTCCCTCATTCGCCCCACCATCCGTGCAACTGGTACCAGCTAAGGAATACAATGGCCCACCTATAGGTAACAGCTACGACGTCAGAGTTTACGTTGGTGAGTGAAAAAAGCTTACCGATTTTCTCGGGCTTTATTTCCTCGGTCTCGACGGATGCACGTATATGCACTTCGAATAAAAGACAATGGCGTACCGCAACTCGAAGCGAGGTGTATAATTACGAACGTTCGTGAACGAAGTAGGAATAATAAATGTATTTACGAACGAAGGGAATGTATTTTCCATCTCCCGGACACACAATTACGCAGGAATAAGAATTCGAAGCATCTCTATCGAACAACAGAGGACTTTCTGTTTACAGTCGATTCGAGGCGTGGAAAAAATAAACATATCTTAATAAATTTCTCATAAAAGATTATATTTCTGTTCCAAGTATTGTGTAAAGCCATCTCAAATAGTTCTATAATTAGTTTCTTAGAGTTCTATATTATAAAGTTTCTATTATATAAAATTCTTCACTTATACAAGAAAACGTGCGGAAGTGTCTCCCTCCGATTTTGATGAGCTTTTAATATGTTGCTTTCTAAACGAAAATAAAGAACACGTATTTTTTTATACGTGCTCATACGCATATATTTAATATGAAATACCCCTTCGAAAAAAATCGGCTTTTCTCTTTCGGGACAAATAAAAAAATAAATATATATTTATATATAAAAGATAGAAAAAATTTTTAAACAAAATTTGAATAGTTTGAAGAGCACTTTAGAATAGTGACAAAATAAAATTTTTTTATTTAATTTTTTTATTTTTATTTTAAAAAATAAAAATTTTAAAAATTTTAAAACATTTTTTATTATTATTTTAAAGTACTCTTCAAACCATTCAACTTTTGTTTAAAAAATTCTTTTTCTATCTTTTATAGTTTCAGATATATTCGGCCCAAAAGCACTACAAAAAATAAGTGTGTTTGACGTGCGTTTAACGTGTGTGGAAATAAAACACAATAGGCTTGTGTTGATATTACACACTTATTCGTTCTGCAACGCACGTAAGCGTGTAGTTTCAACATAGTTAGAAGGTGCAATGTACACACACTTTCTCGAAGCAATATCAGCAACACGTTAATTCGAACACACATAAAGCGTGTTGAATCAATACGCGCAATACTATTTTATACATATTCTACGATGCGACACACGTTGATAATAACACACGAGTGAAAATAACACGGAAAAAAGTAACACAGTTTAAGCGTGTTAAGAAGGTTGGTTGCCGTCTGCCCTACTACAATCACGCAATAATTCCTAAGAAAAAGAATGACTCTTGAATCTAAAAATACCAAGTCTTAATTTCTAACATAAATTCAATAGCAATATGTTTTTCCCGAGAGATCTGTTCAACTATTCGCGACGATAAATTCGTGAATTGACTCGCGCGTTTACCACCAGCTTTATCCCATCGTTAACATTTCGGTGAATTTTAGCGGAACGGGCGGACGAACGATTGCATCGTAAAACCACCGTCAGGATGGGCATTCGAGTGATTCAGCGAGCCAAGAAGCCACCCTTACCCTCGACGACTATGTACAGTGTGCCTCTCTCTCAAGAACCATCAACTGGCTCGAGAATTCAAGAATCCAAAACAAGAGTGGCGTTAACGGAAAATGAGATCATTGAGGACGATGGTTGGTCGCGATTAACGAGACACGACGTACATTATTATATAACATAGATTCACTTGTCATTAAACTTCAAGCTCTACTGCTATTCCCATGTCACATCTATAAGTATCTGTATTGTATTGTATTATTTTCTCACTGTTACTACGCGAGCGTTACTTCTGTATTACTCTGCGTAAACGGGTAAATTATCGTAAGTTACTACAAAATCCCGTTTACGCGAAGGAAAATCCCGTTTACGCGAAGGAATTATCGTAAGTTACTACAGAAGTAACGCTCGCGTAAACGTAGTATGTGCCTTAATTTGCCGTAAATCTCTGATTTTCAAAATGCGATGTTGTGACTACTGTAATCACAGTAGTCCGGATTGAGACCTTCGAGACGAGACAGAGCTTGACTTTGAAAGTTCTTGAATAGCACGTATCTCGAGTTTGATGTGAATCTACCAAGATACTCCGTATCTTATTCTCTCAGTTAGTAAAACGATCTCATCGCATTTATCGCGGACAGGGAGTACAAATCAGAACAAATGACATGTAGAATTTCGCTCTTATTTTCGCAGAGAACGTGGGACCACATGCGGCAGTAGAAAAACCATTTTTATTAAGTGACGGTCGTGTCAGATTGGAAGCAGGGCTAGATCATTCAATCTACGAGCACGGAGACTCGATCAATGTCCACGTCAATGTTAGCAACAATAGCAGCAAATCAGTAAGGAGAATAAAGGTACATATTGGTTAAAGTATACGTACTATTAAAGATATATGTATAATCCGTAGTTGTTACTACATATCCACGCAAACACATTCATCTTCATTACGCTTCAGGGCGGGAATTTAATCAGAGTTATTCTAAATAACAAGAATTAAGTGTAATATGTGGCACAAGAAATATATGTTCTAATATTTTAATTGATAAAATATGAGTGCATGAAAAAAAATTCCATTTTATTTATTTAACAACTGTAATTTACAAAACATTCATTTTAATAACAACATACAAAATGATAAATGACAGTTCTTTATCAATAAACTTTAACACATACACACACATAAAGATGATCTCTCTATTACAGTTTGTTTTTCATTGCAAAATAATGCATATTATTGCTGTTTCATAAAATTAAACGCTACAAAAAAAATATTTTTTTTTAAATAAATACTACCTTTACCTATAAATTTTTGGCTTTAGATAACGTGAGATAAAATTTGATATTACACGCTTGCGAAAGCGTAAACACCGGAAGAAAAGTCAGAAAATGGATTTTTATTTCACTCTTTCAAAATAGTGCACTATTCCGCTTTAAACTTTAATTGCTTAGCTGCAAAAAATAAAAAAAACAACCTTTTTCCATCAAAGCAATATTGACATATGGAGGGGTAAAAACCACATTGGTGTAAGTCAAATTTTTTAAAATATTTTGCGTGCATAGATGCACTTTATTTATTGTACAGATTGCATCTATGTACACGAGAAAATATTTAAAAAAATTTGACTTACACCACTATATAGTTTTTACCCCTCTATATATAATAAAAAAATTATTCACCGTACACGAAGAATTTGTTCACAGAATTTTTCACTGAATTTTTGCTGAAAACTAAATTTCTTGCAAATTACAGACTAATAGGCAATAGGTACTATGTATCAGCCCTCACTCTTAATTAAATCAGTTAGGACTTAATCAAAAAGCGTTTGCCTCTCCACAATGTGAGAGACTATCTGTCAGCAGCCTGTGATGACCTCACCGTTTTTCCAACAATCGAACAATTAATACAGTATTTTTCTTTCTTGTTTTTCCAAAGCGATCAATCGCAATCGTGCTCATGGGTTAAGTGGGAAATTGTACTCTCCACTCGTGGAACGTCAGCGGATTCCTGCACTCATGATTCGATATTTCAAAAAACACCGGACGTGAATCCCGCCAATTGTTTCTTTTCCGACGCTCTTTGGGGACCAAATACTAAGATATTCATGACTCGAGGCGTCCTACCGGTCTCTCTCCTTGTCAGACACACATGCGTTTCGCATCCATTTATTCTTTCCATTTTTTTTGCCGCAATTTCTCATGCAACGTCTGGTGCCGGAATGCAAAAAAAACCGCTCGTAAAACTGATCCTCCTGCGTGACGAAAAGAAAAATAGGCTTAATCATCCGTAAAGGGATCAATCAGCGGTGTTTTTCTACGAGATTTCTACGAGCTCGGCAATAATCTCGAAAGAAATTTCGGACATGCAACGAAAATCACAAAATTGTCCTGGCGTCGCCCTATTTACCCTATTTAATCTAAAATTAAATCTGAAACGTGAAGTCGGGAAAATTGTCGAGATTAATCCAAGACATCTTAAATTGAACTTTTTAATTGCTTCATGCACGTGATGGGTTTTGCCACAAGCTTCAATGAAAATATCTTTAAAAAAAAATGAAACAATAAAATAATTTAATCTAATCTAAACAATCATTTTTTGAGAGATCCCTGTGTATACTTTTCCATTTTTCTTTATTTTGTGTCGTTTTTTCTTCAAATTCTCATAAAAGTTATGAGCCTGTATCATATTTCATTCCTTCGAACCTTCCGCGCTAGTTACATTAATTTGAAAACGTGTTTACAAATCATTTTAATTAATTAAATTAGGACAAAGCTAATAACAAGGCAAATATTTTTGGTTTCACAAAGTCTCATTTATTAATTAGGGATATATCTAATAGTGCCACTCCCACTTTTCAAATGAACTATCACCTCTCGTTGGACTTCCGTAAATTTAATAAACTCGTTAGATCATTTATATCCCACGGGCTCAATGAAACTACCTTAGCATTTTAATAAAAGAACTGCTATATTCATGTATTCAAATTTAATAACTAGCTTTTTATTAACGCTTTTCGAATAGGCCATCTAAAAAGGTGTGATCTTTCCAATAAGCAATAAGTTCTTGATAATTCAACAGTACTTTGTGACCGATAAATTATGCGCAAAATTCGGAAAAACTTGATTTCCTTTCTTTTAAAACAATATGTCCTTAAATATTATATAACGAGCATAGAATCAAATATATATATATATATATATATTTTCAAGATGATATAAATATATTTATTACCATCAATCGTATTAAGTAGCAATCCCTCGAATAACTATTTATTTTTGTAGTAATAATTTATTGAGCTCAAATACACTAAACAAAACATAAAATTAAATTTAATAATGCCAAACACTCGTACACTTTTTTCTCTCTGTTGCCAACCTTCTCGTTTTCCGTGCCTCTTTCAATATCTAGCGGCTGTTACAATAAAATGAATAATTGCCTCAGGAGAGTTAAACGTCTAGAATTAAACGCTACGCGATAATACAGTGCAGTTAATACCTGCGACGCAAAAGCTGCAAGGGAACGTTTTTGATCAAAGAAACTTGATCTTTATAAACAGTGATATATCTCACACTTCGTGAACACTCTAGCTAGATCAAAGGCAAATCTCTCGCTCAATGAGAATATAAAGAGAAGCCATTATATAGTTAAAATAGCAACGAAAAAAGGCACACGGGTAAATCCACGTCAAATCGAACAAGAAATGATCTCGTATTTATTAAATCGATCAAAACTTTCTTCACGTAAGGTATAATAAATAAAATAAGATTACAAATGTTTGTTTGTCCAAAATATTTCTTTTTGCAAAAAGTTATAAGCAATACAATTTTTGTAAAAAATGAAAAAGTCAACTTTAAAAATTAATATCTTTGGTTATATTTGTTGTAGAAAAATCTTAAAAAATGTATTTACTAAGGAGACAATATTTTTATAAAAATAGTTTATCACAAAAAATTGCAAATTTCAATTGTTATAAGATAAAATATTTAATTATTTTTTTCACCAAAGAGTACACTTTAAAAAATTTTTTAAATAATACTGTTTTATTCTCCATCTCATTTTAAAACTATATATATTTTTATTTTATGCGGGGAAATGATAAATTATATATTTTTTATATTTTTTTAATGATTGAGGCTCCCACCCCGCGCCATGCTCGCGTCTCTGACTCGAGCAGTGCGGCGCATTTCTTCGGAAATCTTTTGCAGGAAGAATGTACAGTATGAATGGCATAGTTTATAATGTTATACAAATTACATTTTCATAAATATTACATTTTTAAAATTGTGCAGTGTAGTACTGTCCTACATGTTTATATTACTAAAATTGCTATTTTGTTGAGCTCCGCACAGAAGATGAAAAGGTAAAATAGCATGACAGACGTGTTACAATTCATTCACGCGTGCAAAAATATACTGAAACTATAAACATAATCTTACAAACAGCTGAGATCACTTACAGGTTTACTCTACTATAGAAGAGCGCCGAAAGTCTAGACTTATAGGGATTTTCCGATAAGGATTAAGGCCATTGCACGCGTAACAAAGATTTAGCCATAATCGTAAGGCCGTAAGAAAATAAACCAGTCACAGTCGATTATTCTCTTCGCGCTCGGAGAATAATCGAGTGTGATTGGTCTATTTTCTTACGGTCTTACGATCACGACTAAAACTTTGTAACGTACGCAATGGCCTTTAGGACACAACACCCGTTACAGAAAATCCTAGCAATTAAGAACGGAAAGGAAAATTAATGGTCCAATTATACAGTACAGTAATGATGTATCTTACCAAAAATACAGCACAATTTTTAAAATGTATAATCTAATATTTATAACGAAAATGTGATTTGTAGAATGTTGATTGTATTCAACATTATAAATTATGTCATTTATAATGTACATTCTTCCAGCAAAAAATTTCCGAAGAAATCGATGCGCCGCACTACTTTATACAATTAGTTATGTATATTAAAAAAAAAAAAAAAACAGTTTTTCGATCCATTTAAAAAATACAAGGTCATGACATCTGATTTGACGTAAAACTGACCAGTAAATTGTTATTTTTGCCTTGGAAAATGGCAACCAATATTTTCTAATTTTTTTCAAGTATCGACCATATATGTTTTGTTAAAAAAACATTGCTATATTACTTTAAACTAATCAGATATCTATATAGGTACATATGTTTACTTTCATCAAAATATAATGCTCTTTATAATAAATATTTATACTCGTAATAATGTTCTTTATTTCATTGATTGACAAAATTTTTGTCAAAAATTCAATACAGAAACTAATGTGTAGATAATGAATGAAAAAAGGAGTCAATAAGAAATTAAAACAAAAAGAAATCAAAAATATTCATACAAGCCTGCGTGAGTAACCAGTTTATTGAATAAATAAACTGTACATTTTGTGTGCTGGGTGCTGGCAAGGTAGAAACAAGGAACATCATGTTCCACATCTATTATTCTTACGTCATGACTACTTGATTACTTGGCCTCCTATGCTCGTTGCATTTGCACCTACGCTAAATTACTAACGTGCATCGGAGCATGATGGTCTACCACCAAGTGAAACTTTGTAAACAATATAATTTCTGAAAGGAGTAAATATTTGCATAGCAGTCGTGTTTTAGCATAATATTTACATGTCGATAATTACGCAAGGCGAAAGTGTTGGAAATATATCGCGCGAATAAACATTGCACTCTTATGCAAATATCACACAATTCAATGACGGTAACATTCCGAAAATGCGAGACTACGCTTTTATGAATTATATAAACAATGGACAAATTTTCCATTGCCTTACAAGAAGTCCGCTCTGATGATTGTTGTAGTAGAGAGAAAAAAATCGCAGAAAATAAACTATTGCATGGAGCCATATGAAATTTTAGCAGCAATTGTTTTCAGCTTTTATCAACTGATAGGTTGCGAAGTATAAAATTGGTTTATATTTCTGCTAGAATATTTTATAACAGAAAATTTTTTCAAAGCTTTTTACGCGCGATATATACACACAAACTTGTTTTGATTATTCAATAAAAAATCCAGAAGAAGAGAATACTAAAGTCAAAAAATATTTAACAATTCCCTGTGTAAGAGAATGTTGATTACTCGACAAATCCCCAGTATATGTATAACTTAGTCCAATTTCAGGACTTCATTTTCACGCTCCTCTCACGATCCCCTTGCGATCTAATAGGTGTCTGTAGTTCGCATCTTACTTAAGGCAAAATTAGCGAATCTAATCCAACTCCCTCGGTATACGACTATGTAAGTGTAACTTGTGTAATAAGACTATAAATGCGGATATTAGAGACAAACAGAAACGTTCAAAATGTGCTTCTCCCCTTTATGCTCCACTATTATCCTAGTACGTTAATGCCAAAGGAAGAAAATGCAGAATGTAGAGAGATTTGGATTAAAGAACAATTTAATTCTAGTGTCGATGTTTAAAAAAAAAAGTCTTACACTTATTTTATCATTCGTACAGTAGTCGTACATAGATTTATTTAATTTTATCGTTTACAATATTTACACTTATACAAGATTCTACATTTATATACAAAAAAAAATAAAAACAATTAATATTTTTATATATAGCTCTAAAAAATAAATAAACATACAGCTAATACAAATCTGCAATGTTTCTTTAATATCCCCTTTTATATTTTACTAATGGGAAACACGCATTGCAGTCACGAAAATCCATAGTTATAGTACGGAATGAATTAATTGAATAGATTCTGTATACAGTTGACAAACCACTCACCGCTAATCGAGGCTTAAGAGAAAAGCCTATCAGGAAAGCGGAAGCTCAAATAGCTGAAATAGCGATCGTTGGCCCAGAATATTGATTAATTCAAAACGTCGATTTCGAAGGAGAAATTCAAAGAGAACTACCGCATTCCTGTATGTCAGTCTAAGCGTGTGTATTAACAGGCAATTAAAACAGAAGACAAGCATTAGTAATATATCTATGTACAGACGGCGTCATTAATGCTTTCCTAGCTGTGTTCTGGGGATTTCTATAGTGCACGTTACATGCACTATGCCTTCAGGTGGAAGGCATTAATGATGCCGTCTGTGTACTATGACATGTGCAAAGCTAATTTAGAAATTTAGCAAGAAATAGTACAGACGACAAGCGTGTGCTAAAATACTACAGGTCGATACCCGATGAACTATACGCGTAAAAATTGCTGTCACCTTGAAATATGTTTTGATCATCGATATCCGTCGAGCCTTCTGTACCCCTATAATTTAAATTCTCGCAAAAATCGCTCTTTTTACAAAGATTTGTGCTACCGCTGCAGAAACAAGTTTGAGAAGCGTCCCATAACTACGGTTACACGCATCTGTCTGCTCACTCAAGAATTCATAGCATCCTATCCGATGTCCAATTAAATATTCTATACATGAGTGAGTAACTCAATAAGCGTCGTCAACTATAGATAAAATAGCTGAGAAGTTAAAAAGGAAATTATATATAGCTAATTTTCTTCCTCTCAAAAAACGTTAAAAGAACAGCAAAATAGATTAAATAGAGTTTCTATTAGATCGATTCTTTTAACGTATCTTGCCACATCATGAAGAAAAGACAATAACATTATACAAACGACGCAACGGCGATTTTCCCGACGACGGACAGGAATCGACAGGAGCCATTTCCCACTCAAAGCTATTTTGCAAAACCACGAGGAGGAAGGTCGAAGCTATAATTTAATTGGTTTCGCACACATGCAAGGAGCAAGAGACAAAGAGGCGACGGCACTGAAATGAATCCGACTGCGATAATCCGCGTTAATCTGTCCGACATTCCCTTCTTATGAGAACGCTTGCGATACAAATAGAAATCTCCCACCTTCTCAAGGAGAAAGCAACCCGGGGAAACGCCAAAGGTTACGCCCTGACAGGAAATTGCGTTCGCATCAGGCGCTTTTGAGCTCTACTTCATTAACAGCAATGGAGAACGTTGTTTGAAAATAGGAACACGGTACACCCGCCGATATTCTGCCCACCGACCAGAAAGGACGGTCGCAACCCCCATGTTAACTTTGTTCCAAAACAGTTAGGCAAACAAACCGACACTCCTTGACCACCAGTAAGTTATACGAATTACATTTCGTAGTCAAATTTAAGTTCGTGGCCGACATATGGATACAACAGACGTCACTGAATAACAATTGACTTTAATAGACGATAATGTATTAATCCGATCGACAAAAATGATCGAGAAGAGGGTCGCTAAAACAGGAATATCCTTTTGACATGTTGTTTTAAAGTTACTGCTCACCAATTTCACGAAGCCTCTCTAAAACTTTGCCTTACATACATGTAATTTTACAAAATTAACTCTTTTTAGAGATATTTTTGCTACAATCAGCGACAAGATGTTGCAATCTTTTCAGGAGATAATTTTTTAATTAAATTTTACATCTCTACTGCTTATTTTGAAATATAAAAAAAAAATTAACTGGCTTTAACATAACTATATCATATATATATATATATATATATATATATATATATATAAAGTATATTTCAATTATTGTTTAAAAAATAAATCAGATCGAATAAACCACGATTGTTCACAATTATAGATAATAATTTAGAAGTCACTCCTTTATCCGTATTATGTGAAGAAATGTTTGCCTTCCAGGTATTTGTCGTGCAACACGTGGACGTTTGTATGTTCAGCAACGGCAAATTCAAGAATGTCGTGGCCCTTGTGTCCTCGCAAGAGGATTGTCCCCTGGGGCCAGGCGGTAATTTGAGGAAGACTTACACTCTCAGGCTTGTTAAGGGCACGACTAAGAACTGGATTGCCTTAGAAGACAGTTACACGAAAACCGGAGCGAGTCTGGCATCAACGGTTACAAACCCTAGAAACAAACCCGATGATAGGAACGTTTATACGATTTACGTATCTTATTACGTGAAGGTACTCTTAAATATGAGAAAAAAGGAAATGTAATGAAGATCGCCTATTTTAGATTCGCATCAAATGCGATCTTATTTTAGGAGATAAAGCAATCTTTAGAAACCTGAACCAAGCATTGCAGAAAAAGTATGAAATCTCATAAATTCTGATAAAAATTTATTAAGTATATGACGTATTAGATGCTCCCATTTCGGATAAAAATGATTCTTGACAGCACGTATTCTCATATTTAACGCAATACTATTTTAAGAAAAAGATAAAACATCTTTTTCGTCGATTCATCTCCATTTAATTTAAGCAAATTGACTCACGTTCTGTAATTATCAATCCAAATAATATATAATGCGCGGCTATAAGGTAACGTAAAAAAATATTTCATGAAGATGCCCAATTTCTTGTTTTCTTTTTAAGGTCAAGCTGTTTATTTCGGCGATGGGCGGTGAAGTATCTTTGAAGCTGCCTTTCACGCTTATGCACAGTAACACGGATCCGGACCTCGTGGGATTCCCATCCCCTATCAAAGAAGCACCGATGGAACTTGGAAAGAGCACGGAGAAATCCGACAGCAGTGGTAGTCGCCAAAATGAGGAAAACAAGCTTGAGGCCATTAAGGAACAAGAATCAACGGTGACCGACGTGGACCTAATAGAACACTGCGAGGAGAGCGACAGCACCTGAGAGCGGGCGCAACGAGACGACGCGATGTCGCGGCAGTATGTTAGAAGAAACAGCGATATGAAAGCCATCAAGAATTCGAATCACAAGACCTGCAGACTCGGCATCAGCATTCAACGAGCTTGGTGCTGCTTCAGGAGAGCCTCTTAGTAAACGAATAAATGGGAATCTCGTAGCATCAGATGACGATTGACTGATAGCGTTTTGCTTGCACCATTGTTGTGATTTCTCTCGTTTTCTCATAAGAAAATCTTGCAACAATTGCATGAAAAAAAAGAGAAAAAAGGATAAGATGATGTAATAGATAAGTGAACCTTGTCAATTGTCGTTAGAATCGTTGAATGTACACGTGGATATAAATGTGGATATCTCGTTTCTCTTTTCTTTGAATGAAATAAAGTGCAGATTCGTTATATATGCAATTTTGGGAAAACAATGAACAACTTATTACGCTTTACATTTCGTAGAGAAAGTTTTATAGAAGCGCGATTAATTTAAGACATTTTATTTTCGTGAAGAATCGAAAAGTCGTACATTCGTATCGTATTATCGCACAGATCGTAGAAGAATTTTGATCGCTCTCAATAAAAGAGAAACGTTTCAATGAATGTCATTGTTGTAATCAAGTGTGAAGTTGCAAGCTACTAATATATCATCATACATAGGCCGCGTTCGGGGAGCGCGCTATTAGCGCTATATTACATCATTCTATCTTTATCGCTCATCAGGTGTAAAATAAAGATGGAATAAGCAAATAGCGCTAATAGCGCGCTCTCCGAACGCAGCCATATAAGGTCGTATTTCTCAGCATAAAAAGAGATAAATTTCATTGAAAAACTTGACGAGTTCATTTTCCATCTAGAGCTTTTATCATGAAAGAGGACGATCTCCCAAGAGATTATGTATCCCTGTATATTTACACCATTGAAAATAATATTAAGACCATCACATATACATGTAATATATTCTATTCTATTCTTATAAAGCTTCGTGAATATGAATCAGCTCGAAACTGTTTGCGTTTATATCTTCCTCGGTTAACACATGAGAAGTCTCCTACTGCCACCTCAATCACTTGCAACTAGATTCTGCATTCATTGATTTCGAAAACATATGAAAGAACATATGAATGAGAAGAATAGACATCTTCTCTCTCATTCTTGTAACAAACTGTGAATTTATCTACAACCATCTATACTGATATATGTATATCGAATTAAAAATATCAAAGATATTTTTCCAAGGAGATAAAGATATCTATTTTTTATTATAATAATTAATGTACAAATTGTCCTACTATCGCTACATAAAATTTGAATTGTATATCTCTCGATAACTGTAACTTTGATTTCTTCTTAAGGTAAGCGTCTCGCTACGTGCTAGTCATGTGACTGTTTGTAGGTTTTCACGTTCAGAAATATATTTCAGGCAATTTTTGCTAAGAGAAAAATAATTTTATGAATTATGGTGTAAAATTTCATACGTGCCAAAGTATGTTACTTTTTCCAAATTATGTGATTTTTCTCATTTGACTCCGTTTTGATCAGCTGATCATGCGAGTCGTCGAGAAAGGTTACAAGTGAGGTTACATCTCCTTTTCGATTGAATTTTGACAATTACTGAGAAAGGGTTTCAAAACGCATGACAGGGGTGTCAATTACTATCCAATTCGGCTAAGAAAGACGAGCCTCATAACCTGCAACTACAGTGATTAGCCAGCGGCTTGCCAAGTCTTCCCAACCTTACCTCGACCAAAAAATGTCTGCTCGATTACCGCATTTTCACTAAAATAAACTAAAAAATTAGCAGCGAAATCTCCGGTAAACTATATATTTTATGGTTGCATCGGATTTTTCGAAATCTAATGTACAAAAAGCAATGTTTTTTCTCACTTCATCTAATCGAAAAATGCGAAAATATGTGATCGAAACCGTGATAGAGCCTTCTTTTTCTGGCCGTCTGTATGAAGTAATGCAAAATTTGTGATTTTCGAGATCGATTTTCTAGAGTAAATAGTCGGTAAGGAGCCACAAAAAAAATTGACTGCAAAGCTGATCATATAATTTGATATAAAATCCAAAATCGAAAACTTTATCTAATACATGCCCTGACGAGACGACTACCTTAAGGATTCTGAAGTCTGAAGTGAGAATTTTTCACGACAAGTTGCAGTTTCGATATTTATAATCGTGACTAAGATTTTAAAATGTATTCACAAATGAAAGTATACATTTAAACTTAACTAAAAAAAATTAATTATCCACGTATATCTATATACAGTCTCGATTTTACAAAATCTTTTTTATTTTCATATAAAATCCATCACATCTATCATTAACATTTTATTTATATAATAATGAAACAATTTGCGCAATTATATGCTTTTGTCTACAATTGTATTGACTGACCAATCTTACGAAAACTTACAAATACAACTAACAAAAAAAAGTCAATCATAGTAATCATTTCCAAATGAGATGGTATTAATACCTATGTCAAATGATGACTTCAATCGCTTCTGCATCCACAATGAAGATATGTAAAGATGTACAGATTGTATCTTTAGCATTGTAAATAAATACATATATGTGTATTTATATAATAGTTATATATAAATTTCTATAATATATAAACCTATCACGTCCTATCTGCACAATAGGATATGATTATACTCTTAAAATTATGATAACACATCGCAAATCGTTGCGAGCAGAGATTTATATTCTGTGATTCATAAAGTATTATGATTTTCCGTAATCCTTTTATTTTAACATAAATTAAGAATCTTGCGAGTGAGCCTTAAAACTATATTGAACAATACATACGAATGGGCAAAGTTGATCAATTAATAAATATTTGAATTTTTTACTAAATTGATCAATATCTGAATGCTTTTAGATTCGATTGATCCTTATATCTATAACTTTTTTTATTCTATATTACTAAAAATTTTGTCAATAGATTTTACTTAATATACAGCAAACATATAAATTTAATTCCTTTATTGTGAACTAAAGCGCAGCTTCCTACATGTTAAAATTAATTCTTCCCTTATTAATCCCTTACGTTCATTTCCTTATTTCTGTTCGTTATATCTTAGGCTGACTTGGACCAAAGTCTGATTAACTCGATCTATGATTAGAAATTAGAAATCTTTTATAGTTGTGCATGGAAAGAAAAACTAGATTGAGGAAGAACGACGAACTACATAGCACGGTGGAAGAATACAGGTGTATTCATACTCGAGACAAATTTCGTATGGTTCTGCGCAGATGCCAGATGCATTTTTAAATTTTTAAATAAGACACTAATAACATAACGTCGAATTCAGACTGTCGCAGCAAGATGGAGGTATCTGGCATCAATTTCTCATGTAGTCTTCCGCCATGCTGTATTAAAAATGTTACCATAGGCACTCGTGCACTAAATTAATCACCGATTCAATTCACACGTTCGATCAAATTTTAATCAAAGTCTAGCCTCAAACTCTATGTAATGTATGTACAATAATAGATTATTAGCTAAAGTTCATAGCTATTAAACAGCTATAAAGAAATTACGAATTAACTTATTATCGTTCTCGTTTTTGAAGTATTTTCTTAAATTAATTATTTGTACGTCGAGTTATTTTTTTCAACATCGCCCAACATATCTGATGTTCAACGTTGCTCGCCATTTAGCGGCAAGACATAACAATGCGAATATACGACATATATACGTACTGCGAAAGTGCGAACTTACCGTGCCACTGCGCTCTCGCGTATCCCCTGACGATCTTCTTGCTAGCTTTGCCGACGTCGTCCTGCACGTTGATCAGGATATACTTGAATCTCCCGTGGCCGTCGATGTCCACGTCGGGCACCTTGTCCAATAACTCGGACATCCTGGCGAATCGACGTGTACTTACTACTGTGCCTGTAACAAAATACGCAACAATAAACACGCACGACACGACATAACCTTTTTTTTCTATTTATATATCTACGTATCGCGTCGCGTTACGAACAACATTCTTACCGTGTCGCTGATTAAAATAACGAGTATCAACGTATCTCGAATGCTTCTACCCACTTCTACCTCAAAGCGCGACGTAATGTCATCCGCTATAATTAATAATTGTCGTTTAAATACCTTTCGGAGTAATTTGCCGGCCGCTTGACGCCGCTAAACCGAACTTTAAAATTGCAGCCATGACATAAATGAAAGAAGACAGGGTCATGTTCCAAAACTCACTCTAGTTAACTAAAATGCTATAGTGTACGTGACGTAAACTATAGATTTTAGTTACCCAGAGTGAATTTTGGAACGCAACCCAGGTGTAGTTATGGTAGCAAGAGTCAAGTACTACGTTTACGCGAGCGTTACTTCTGTAGCAACTTACGATAATTCCTTCGCGTAAACGAGATTTTTCTTCGAGTAAACGGGATTTTGTAATAACTTGCGATAATTTACTAAACGAATGATATATCGTAAGTTACTACAGAAGTAGTAAAGGATGCGCAGTAATAATTTTCATTGACCAATCAAAAACTGGTCCGAGATGCGAGAAGGAACATGCTGTATACTTTACATACTTTATATTTGTTTATGTAAGAAACGACCATAAATGTCGACTACCCATCACCAAATACACCACCGTTTAATTCTTCAGCAAATGCATATAGCGACTAAAATGTCCATTTTTACCAATGTAAATTAACTTTATAAATTTAACTTATTTTTCTAATTTAAAAAATTTGATTAAATGGCAGAAAAAACGTTGGAGGGATTAGGGTTAAATTTTTTTGTAAGAACCCCGTGTAGTGCCTTCAACCTAATTTTATAATTTTACAGCGCAAAGGAATTAAAATTAATCTGGATTAATAATAAAAGTGGACATTAAAAAGAACAGACTTATCTCTCTCTCTCTCGGTTGAAAGCTTATCTTGCTTCTCATTCGCCACTCTTGTGCGCGGATTGCGCGGCCAAATTAAAGCAATATGGCGGACCGACACAACAACTTTTAATGCGCGACATTTAGATTATTTTGACCGTCGAGCTACATTTATTCCGACGAGTTGCGGGACGAGTTGCGGGTCGCGTAGAGAAGCTCGCAAACTGCTGTTTCACCCCGCACAAGTGATAGCTGATAGTTAATTCGGGTTCGCGCGAATCGAGGGTTCGTTTGGCCTCGGTCCCGCGACGACCTACGGCGCCGAAAGCCGAAATTTATTTCCGTACTACGAACATGAGCCCGATCTTGCGGTTGCGTTAGTTGGATCCCCAGGGGCGATTCTGCCATCGATAGTTGTCCACTCACGGACGGAGGATGTCTACGCCGAACAAAGGGCGAGGTATGCGAGAACGTTTGCGAAAATAACCTTACCAAGCTCGAATATTTTGCCACATCTTCCCGCCTCGTCATCGCCTCGTCTTGTACTATCGCGATTTTCTGTTGTTCGGCCGCATTTCTTTGGCAAATATTAATCGGGATGTCGTTTCGACAAGCGAGAATTATGTATCTTTCCTATGTTCCGCAGGTCCAGGGCGACCGCCAAAACCGAAGAACGTTGTTGCGTGTACTACAGCTCCGTCTAGCACTGGTGCATGTACGTGGTGCGGAGAGACTAAATTGCCGTTGAAGTATGTTCATCCCACGCAGCACGGCAAGAAGGAGTTCTGTTCGCAAACGTGTCTGTCCGAATCTCTCAAAACCTATACACGGAGTGCCTGTGTACAGTGCGACAACGTGATCAGAGGTACGCCTTTCAGACTGGAACAGAAGGATTGCCCGACGAAGGATTTTTGCTCTTCGTCGTGTTTAAATACGTATCAGAAAAAGGAGACGCAAGCAGATACTAAGAAAAGTAAGTGACTATATGTCTAATGCCCATTTTCATCAACGTCGTTTAATTTCAATCTTAGTTTAACTCACTCTTCGCCCGTTTCTAAGGGAGATTGTTAGAAAGAGACAAAGAGCGAATTGAATTAAGGTTTGAGTTAAACGACGTTGGTGAAAACGGGCATAAAAAGGCCACTTCGACCAAACTCCGATTAATTGTTGATTAAAGAGTTGCCAACATGACAAAATAATTAGTATGACCATTTGTATTTCTGGCGTTATAATCGTTCTAACCCAATCTTTTGTCACATATCTTTTCGTGTATTGTATCTTATCGATCCTCGGATCGAGGAAAAGTTACTGAAACTTGGATGCAAAACTCGAATAGAAAAGTTCGAATGAAAAGATGCAGCACGTCCCATTTTTTCGTACTAGTTACCAGGTTCATACCGATTCAATTCCTTTTTTGCCAACATTATTACTTTATAAATAGCTATAATAGTCAACGATGGTCAATGTGACGTTGGACAATGAAAATGTATAACTTTTATATAAATCTTTGATAAATACAGAAAAGAGGATTATTCCACGGGCCTGGGTTCATACTCAGCTTTCGACCCCACATCTTTCGACTATAACGTTATCTAGAGTCATCGAAATGCAACTACTTCTATTCGAAAACTTGAATCGAGAACTTGGACCGATTTCTAGCATCGTGGACACAAGGCTTAAATTGGGTTAGGACGATTATATCGTCAGAAATACAAATGGTCACACTAATTATTTTGTCATGTTAGTAAGTAACCCTTTAATCAACAATGAGTTTGGTCAAAGTGGCTCTAAGTACGTAGCTTTCGTTAGCGATTCAAGCAAACGTTAAATTTTTAGACAACAGGGATCCATCGTCGCCGTCCCCTGTCCCATCTCCAGCTCCGTCTGGATTACCAAGCAACAATAATGTACCATCGACGCAATCTTACACTACTACAAATAATCACACAACTGTATCTCACCCGCCGTCAACATCTACTGGAACATTTCAATATGAAACCTATCAGACTTTTGATTGGGATCTTTATTTAAGGGAAACAAATAGCACGGCGGCTCCAACTGAATGCTTCAAACAGGTACAGTACAATATAGTTATATGTAATTTTTATTTAATCTTATTGTAGAAGGAGATATACCGAGCTCTCACTTTATACATTACGCATTGCTTATATTTCAGCATGAAGTTCCACCAACGAATGAATTTAAGATTAATATGAAATTGGAAGCGTTAGATCCACGAAACTTGACGTCAACTTGTATCGCCACTGTAGTAGGGGTTCTTGGACCACGGTTGAGATTAAGATTAGATGGTTCTGATAACAAGAATGATTTCTGGCGGTTGGTCGACAGTAACGAGATACATCCGATAGGCTACTGCGAGAAATCTGGTGGGATGCTTCAACCGCCATTAGGCTTTCGGATGAATGCCTCCAGTTGGCCAATGTTCCTCCTAAAAACTTTAAACGGTGCCGAGATGGCACCGTCAAAAGTATTCAAACGTGAACCAAAGACACCACGCTCTAATTTGTTTGAAGTCGGGCATAAGTTAGAAGCAATCGATAAGAAAAACCCACAACTTATATGCACTGCGACCGTCGGCGCGGTTAAGGACGACATGATACATATTACTTTTGATGGTTGGCGCGGTGCTTTTGATTACTGGTGTCGTTATGACTCCCGAGATATTTTCCCTGCAGGATGGTGTTTCAAAAGTGGACACCCGTTGCAGCCACCAAGACAGAAATGTACATATATAAATATTTTGTAACTTCCAACTAGTCTAATTTTCGTGCATCGATCAGTACATATATCTCTTAACATTATATAGTATTCAAATTTTTGTAATCCACAGTTTTAATAATGATCTCAATTTTAATCTATACAGCAGGTCCCAACAAGTTTAGGTCTAGGTCCACCAGTAATGTTTTGTTAGTAATGGCGGTCTCTGGGAGCAACACTAGTAGAGAACCTGCAGTTGCATTAGTAAGTCCTGCAGGCTCAAACGCACCACCGCAGTTAGCTACGGAACCTGATACTAGCACAGCCAATACCAAGCCGCTTGAGAACGGTTAGTAAATTATAATTATACATCCAACACGTACGACGTGCCATATTTTTTACAAAAAACAAAGTTCATGCAAACACTTTAAATGACGATTTGATTGTATGTTGCAGTTACACTTTATGTCAACAATAAATGTTACTGTGGGCCATATTTTGACTTTCGAAAAGTCAAAGTCATGCCAGCGCAATTTGGCACTGGTCCTATGACAAATGTTGCAAGAGACATCTTCCAGGCATTTTTAATGGCAGCCATGAATCCCAGGCAAATGTTGAGTTTACTGATAAACGGCGAAGGCGAAACCATAAATTTGAGTATGGGAACTCTGAAGAAGCCTGCCACTGTTAGGTTACCTGTTTTCCTGGAGGAGGAAGATTTCTATACATACATAAGGCAGCAACTTGAAGACCTCCGTGCATGTGAATACATGTTAGTCAGAAGGAAAGAACCTTGCAACAAATGTCCCAATACACCACCACAACAACAACAACAACAACCGCAATCCACTGTTAAAGAAGAACTGATTATAGGAGAAAAACGAAAATGGTCATCGGAAAATCAACAAAACTTAACGTCAACTGAGCAACAGCATGTACAACAAACTACTGTACAAAGTACAAACAATTCTACAGGATCACCATCTGCAAGCAAGCAAGCTCGCAAATCTGTCCCTGGTAATTTTTTTTCCCCAATAAAACTTTGTTGTAGGTAAAATGATAAACTGCAAATTGCACACATATTCATAACTATTATTTAAAAACGTATGGATAGTTATTGCTCTATTCTATTGCTCAAGATAATATAGTATAAAAAAAAGAGTTGTGCTATCTCTCTCGAGAGTTTAAATATTGAGGAATTAACCTCGATGTTAAATAGCATTTTCATGAAATAATACACTATTAACGACATATTTACATACAGAATTAGAAGCAGCGACGTCTACTACTCAATCTGAAACTTCTGGAAATCGCACTCCTCCCGCCGAGCCAGCGGAATGGACTATTGAGGATGTAATCCATTATATTGCCATTACAGACCCAGCATTGGGACAACATGCAGATTTGTTCAGGAAACATGTAAGTTAAATATAAACATGCATGCAACGTGCCTTATGTATCTTATCATGAAATTAACATTTTTTAGGAAATTGATGGCAAAGCTCTACTTCTTCTCAATAGCGACATGATGATGAAGTACATGGGGCTAAAACTTGGGCCAGCACTTAAGATTTGCAATTTGGTAAACCGTATTAAAGGTAGAAGACATATGCTTATGTGATTTTCTCAGATATGAATACCTGTATAGTGATCTGAAACATAGGCATTTTATGCATTTCAACCAGTTAATCAGACTTATATATATATGTTCACAATAATAAAAATAAATTAATATATAGGTTGTTGATAATGATGATAGTGTGAATACACATTAACATTTGATTCGTTTCTGAATTCGTATACCTATATTCTATATAATATCTATATAATTTTAAAGTTTAGATAAGCAAGAATGAAAGTTAAGCTTTTCAAACAAATCAGAACATTGTTTTATTATTTCAGAAGAAGTATAAATTTACATTAATTAGTTGTAACGCAAGTATTTTTGTTAATAAATTTATTATTGCCCTTTAAGTATTAGATTAGTCTAATTCGATTCCATGTATTAGATAAGCAATGATAAACATATTAAATCTAATATAGTTCATACGTACACACACACATACATATATATATATATATATATATATATATATATATATATATATGCTCACAAAAGATAATGATGTTTCATATACTTGTAAATATAGTCATCTCGTATGTTATTTTGCAGTACCATGAAATACATATATATTGTGAACGAGATATTTGTCTTGTGATACTTATAAGTAACATTCATAATATCACAGATTGAAACATTTTTTAGTACTTTATTGTTGTTAATGTGCATTACATTACCATAAATATATTCAGTTTCCTGTTGTGTACTATTCGACATATTTCAACGTAACTTAATAATTTTAAAAGTTTAAAAAATTTAATTAATCCTCTCTCTCTCTCTCTCTCTCTCTCTTTCTTCGTAAAATATAAATAAATTATAGATTTTCGTTACGTTATAAATTATTTAAATGTATTTAGACACATATACCTTCTAGCATACAAGAAAAATTGATAAATACAACGTGTTGCTTTTTCTATTGCGTGATATTGTATCTTTTTTTTTTTACATAAGATAAGCTACAGGTATTTCGGAAAATTTTTTTAAATTATAAAATTAGTTAACCATGTACGACTTATCATTGCATTACTACTGTGATATTCTCGATAACTTGTACAGCAAACTTGTATAGCAACTTGTCTCTCATGTTTCGCATTGCAATTTGCAAATATATGACAATTTATACACATTACACGAAGTTACTTTCTCTATTTTATTTGTCATAATTCATAAATTTATTTCCATTTTTATTTCTCAGGTCCAAAAAACGTCGTATTGTCTCATTTGTGTAAAACTACTCTTGCGAATATATAAAGGAAAATTAAACATATGTTAAAAACATATGTTCTTTGTAATATTTCAACATAAAAATTTATTTTAAGTATGTAAGATTTATCTTTCCTTCTTTTCCTGTGGTATATAATCCTGTATATATATCCTGTACATATAATTTTCTCAGCACATAATAAAATATATTGAAATGCAACTAATTGTAAGTTTAACACACATTGTAACTATAGATATAATTTATTTTGAATTATACAAGTATTACGAGAAATTGTTTTTCGATTGCCGATAAATCCAACAATCTTTCAAATTACACATATCTATTATTGAGACATTTTAATATAAATATAATCAAAAATATGTTATTGTATGTATTAAAATATAAAATTTATCAACTTTATTACAAAAAGCTTACTATATTAAACGAGAGAACACAGTGCTGAAATTTAATACATGAGAAAAATACGAATGAGTATATATAAACTTTTGTATTTGGTCTCAGTCGTCATCAGAATCATCTGAGCTGCGTCCCTTAATGGTCTTGGTTTTTGGTCTAAATATAAATGGTTTCTTACTGGTTTCTGAACATTGCAGATCATCATCATAATTAATCACGCCGGATTGTGCAAGACGGGATTGCAATGTTTCAGTGGAAAAATCATCACAATTTCCCAATTCAGTAAAACCCACGATATAATCCTTGGTTTTACCATTCACAATTATCGCAATTGTAGGTATAATTCTGATCCGTAACCGTTCTGTAATGCATAAATATACAATATTATCACATTTAAATACACTATTGCAAAAAAATATATCTTAAAAAGATATCAAGCATGATATAATACCAGTCAAAAAGGGACATCTCTCAACATTTAGTTTACAAAATCTCGCTTCGATGTGTTTCTTTGCAAGAATCTTGAAATGATGATCCACTATTTTACATCGTGGCGAATCATCTTTATAAAATAAACAAGCTATGTTTCCTGACTTTTTAGATACTTCAAAGAACTCTTTCTCGTCGTATAACTCAGCATATTCTCCGTGACCCTGTAACAATACATAAGTTATACATACTTCGTTATATAACATTTTGTACAGCAGTTACACAATTTTTTGAGACAATTTTATATGCATTCTTAATACAATATTTAGAATTCTAATATTAAATGCTCTAAGAGCCACCGCACAAGACTCTCGTACGGTAACGTAACATAGATCAACGCACAAGAAACATATCGACGTATAACGCCGTGACCGATACGTTTCTTGTGCGTTGACCCATGTTTTTCATTACACTACGCTATCATACGACAGTCTTGTGCAGAGGCTCTAAGGCGAATATAAACGTGGCATGACATATTACCGAAGCCAACCAATCCTGTTTTTGTTTTTGTATCCGTTTCAGCTCATTTAGTCTGTGCGCGCGTATCTTTTCATAATCGCTGATGTCCAAATTGTCTAATTTCTCCAATTCTGCGTCCAACTGCTGCTCAACGTGATTGGCAACCTTTTTGATGTTCTGTTCAAGTACTGCCTCCATACTGCTGTCAATTGGAAAAATACTTGTGTGAATATCTTGGGCGTCCGTTATCTTCTTGCCGGTCTGATGTATGTAAACGAGATATAAAAGGTTACAATGCAAAATAAGGATAGTTTTTCACATGTAGCGTGGATGTTAAATACAAAATATGATTAAAGAATATCAATCAATTTGTTAAAGTTACGATTCGTACTTTTAATGCTCGGCGTTTTAAGACAGGAATTTTAATTATCAATTCGGTGATAACTCGACTTTTATTTTAACTCGCTGTATGCCATGTACTTATAATTCCAAGGCACTTTTTAACCATATATAGAAATGTCACTGCTGATGCTGATGCTGAAAGCGTGGCCGTGGGAGTTGGGTGGACGATCAACGATCAACAATGGCCGCATTCAGGAAACATAACTTGTGATTCTTTAATATGATTGGTTCTTACCTTTGGTTCTTCTCCGGATCTTCATAATGAGCGCTCACTCAACAGTTGTGTTGCCTGAACGTTATACGTCATGTTCCAAAACTCACTCTAGTTAACTAAAATGCTATAGTGTACGTGACGTAAACTATAGATTTTAGTTACCCAGAGTGAGGGTGCCATTACATGGAGCGCGGAAACGCGGAAACGCGGAAGCGCGGAACAGAATAGTAACTAGATTCCGCGTTTCCGCGAGTTGAGTCCCGCACGTTTGAACGGAAAAGCGGAATCCGCTATTATCGTGTATGTACAATGTATGTATGGCTGTGTTTCGATATTCACTGCCAGTACTTAACGCAGCCTATGTATGTACCCTGGCTTTGCATATAAGATATACTTCATAATGGGTGCGTTCAGCCGATACTCCGCTAGCCTAGCAATCGTGAGCAGTCGCTCGTTTTCGCTCGTTTCCTATCCTTTTAATTCATTGAGTCAAAGGAGAGGAAACGAGCGAAAACGAGCGACTGCTCACGATTGCTAGGCTAGCGGAGTATCGGCTGAACGCACCCAATAACCATCAACATGATGTTTGGATCTATAATATTATACTGCCACTTTTATTAAATAATAAAGTAATCGAAGAGTATGTGTAAAAGCTTTTTTTTCAATGTGATTAAACAGCTCCGAAATTTGATGGAGTATACTGTATCCGCGTTGACAACGGATTTTGACGCGTTCGTTCCGCGAGTTTGTTTCTCCTTATATTACATGGAGCACAATTTGCGCGGAAAAGCGAAACAGTATATAGTGACAAATAGACATTTGTATTCATTTCTTAAAATTGTGTTCACTTAATTCATTGCAATTTTTATTAATATGCTTATCTTTTCAGCTTATCTATTGAATACAAGCATTTTAATCAATAAATACCGTTAAAAATTAATATTTTATAATTCTCCGTTCCGCTTTTCCGCTCAAAATATGCTCCATGTAATATTAAGGCATTCAAAACAGACGGAACGGATCGACGGAAATCTAGTAAATTTTGTCTTCCGCGCTTCCGCGTTTCCGCGTTTCCGCGCTCCATGTAATGGCACCCTGAATTTTGGAACGCAACCATACTATGCCTGAACGCGGCCAATGGTCGCGTCGCGTTCAGCAGATATATATATATATATATATATAAGATGTCCCGCTTTTGGACATATCACTTGTGTGCTGTCTGCATGGGTTTATTTCAAATAAAAGATATGTATCTCCTATCAATTTAAAAATCCGAATACGATGAGACAAACAGGCCTTTATGGAAAATTTTGTAAGCAAAACGAATAATATATATGTATATATATATATATATATATATATATATATATATTTGGAGAACAAGCAACAGAGAATGTTTTATAATTTTTAAGTATCTTTGATGACGACGGTTTTATCGTCTTTTATGATGATATGCGCGATCACCGCGCTGCAAGAACGATCGCGAAGACATTTTTACACACGATACAAATAATTTAATGTTAATTTTCTATAAAGTAGAGGTTAGGAAGAATAAACAAGCACATACAAATAAATTTGAAATATTTGTAGTAACGAATTACGTGAACGAGCGAATTACGTGTTTGTTTTGAGCGAATAACGGGAGACAGAGGAGACGTGAATTCCGAGCTTATCGTTTCACTGCGACACGCGGAACAACGATATTCCATTTAAGATTCGGATATGTATCGCGCTTTGAATCATTTATTTCTCACATATGTACATAAGTACATATAATTCACTCACCATTCAATCACGGAGCGCACTGCAGGAAGAGGAGACCCGCCAAATCACAGCCGGCAAGGTGATATATGTACGGCGCGGCGTCCAGCACGGCATTCGACGTTCATTTCGTTTAACGACGGCATCTCACTCGCTCGGCTTCAGTCGACACGAAGAAGGAACGGAATATTCGGCGTACGTTCAACTTGCAACACCCCGTAACCGGATTTCTTTTCGTTCACGAGAAAGGAATTACACGATCGACAACACACCGACGCGGCGACGTTGAACCGGTTGAACGTGTCGCGTATTACATGCGCCGCTTGCGCGCGCGGTTGCCGCGCCGCACAGTCGGGCGAGACGCCGAACGTGATTGGCTCGCGAGTCGAGCCCCCGAGTTCGGCCAATCACGTTCGGCCGCTCTCGCCGCCGGCGCGGCGGCTCGATGCGGCGGCGTACTACTAGGCACCGCACAGTACTAGCGGCGCGACCCGCGCGAACTCCCGAGACGTCCGCGTCAATCTTTTTTTTCGCGAGAAACGAAACAAGTGGCGCGTGAAGCCAACTTCACTCCGCGATCCGTGATTCTCCGTGAGTCCTTCCCGCTTCGGCCGCTTCCCGTTTCCCGCCGTAACGTTCGCGCCACTTTTGTGTAACGTCGTCGATGTCGATGTCGAGCTCCGTTGTGATGTAGTAAAGCCCCCGTCGATTAACGCCGAAAGTGCGTATGTAAAGTGTCGCGCGTTACTTCGACAATTAGCACGCGCAATCGTAACTAGCTTCTCTTTCGCGAGTGTCACGTCGAACGTACGACGTACATATACGTCGATTTGCGTTGCGCTAGTGCGAAATGGAGGGACAGCTGAGAGAGGAGGCGGCGGCCTGGGAGGCATCGGGCGACGGCGGAGCAACCCTGTGGTGAATATCATTATTTATATAATATGTATATTGCTCGGGGTTAACTTATTTACTTCGGAATTAACTCTGTTTAATTTTCTTTTTTTGTCTATTTGTAAATCGTACAAGTGCACCTGAATAATTTGTTTAAGTCGAGGTTTAAAGTAATAAAAATAATTTAAGGGAAACTTTTGTTTGCGACTTTGTACGAAAGTTTACGGAAAAGATTTCTCCGCAGATATTATATTAATCTTTTATTCCTGGTACTTACCTTTAAAAACCGAATATAGCATATTCGTGTAATTCATGTAAAATTATTAGGTTTTTTTTTTGTTAATTGGGTGTGTCATTCGCTAATTTGGATTTTGTATTTGTGTGTTGCAGGTCGATGTAGCGTTACAACTCCGCCGCTGCATATTGGTGTGAGTGAGAAGTTAACGCTTATTTTATAAATCGAGGTAATGGATCCATGAAAACTGTATTACGAGATATATGATAAGATATGTGATACATATATATACGTAGATATACGTATATATGTATCAAACGTTCAGAACGTATCATTACAAATATATAAAATCATAGATTCATTACCTTAAGATGGATGGGCTGGAATAAGATAAATATTTAATCCTGGAGATGATGCATTTATTTGTTTATTTATTGTGCGAATGTGATTTTTGCACGACAGATATATTAATTTAAATCTAGTAGGAATGTATTACTTTTAAATCTGGTAGAATCCTTTACACTTTTTGTCTTTTCATGCAACGCAACATGAGAATATCATGAGGATACATATTCTATTAAAATTAATTTGACAATTTTAATATAAAGTAGAGATAGTAGTTTCAAAGTTTAGTGTACGTTAAAATATTGATATATTAGTATATATAATTTAGAAATAGCTTTAAATATTTTATATTTAGAGGTGCTTATTTATCATTTAATACAGATTATGATTCATGATTAACTTAATTAAGACACTAATTTTTAACGTTTCGAACATTATGTAACTAATTAAATTTTTTAAATCATTATTTAGACAAATAGTGAAACATAAAGTATAAGAAGAAATCATGAAATAAAACTACAGTAAATAAAATAGTGTAATTTTTATAATATAAAGCTTTTAAGTATTTTCATGGTAATTCACACCCCATGGATGATGGAGATTGGATCAACACGTATTTATGTATTGTATATATAAATGAAATAAAAATAAATTGATATATAAGTATGACAGGGAAAGACAGCCGATATTCACTAGTTAAAGTATATTACTTTATTTTCTCTCTCATCCTCCTCTCAAATATAAGATTTTAAGATGAGATCTTTAAAATGAGATTTCTTTCGAGCCCTTTTATATCTCTATCAGGATTAAATATTGTACAAATGATTCAACAAAGCGCAATACTTAGAAATCTATTTCAATATGTATATAAACTCGAGAGGGGCAGAAATTATCTTCCTCTTGCATATATTCTAACAAGTTTATTTTAGAAAAAAATAAATATTAATTATATTTCTTTTATCATATTGTATAATATGTCAATTTTGTTTCTATATTTTTCATAGCCCATCCATGCGCATGTTTATTATGGGTTCAGTTTTATATTACTTGCAAGTAATATATAACATGATTCACTTTCACACGATCGAAAGTGCGGGCGGGAAATCGCGCGGCGGCAGATCGTATCTGCGGATCAAATTTATGCCACGAGCCCTATCGCGGAAAATCAAAATCTTTTCGTTATCTCGATTGTTATATTTGAACGACGTTGCGGGCGTTCCGTACGTACTCCCATAACTAATCAGATTTTTATCCGGTCGCGAGCGCTATAAATCTCGATACTCGTAACGATAGTCTCGAACTATGGCGCGCGCGAGAGGAAATATCTCATCGCGAACCCTTGAAAATAAGTCAAAGGACAATAAGCTCCACCAATAAAAGCTCCGCGGCGGTAGTTTCCTACGAGAACTTTTTACAGGCGGTTACTCGTTCAAGAAGGATCCTGCAAAGCCTCCTTATTTCCCGCGCCGGCGTGAATTCGCATGCAGGTCGAATTTTAACAAATTAAAACGTAACATCACGCGATACGAATAGGCGAAAAAATAGCTCAGGTGGAAAGAAACCGGGCAAGTTCATATTGACTCGCGACGGTAAAGCGCGTTTGTATTCGCATCAGGTAGACACACGGGCGTAAGAAACGCGTGTGCATTTCGAAGAGATCGATGTGTGTCAGCGGGTCCATCGACTTATACTACTGGACTGCGCCATCCTTATCTAACAGTGTACCAAAATGGTCCGCGTCATAGCAAAGGATATAGAGCGCATATGCGGCCAATAAGTATCTATCTCTTTCCATCCAACGCTGTATAATATTGGTTAAAAAGATTCAGAGATTGGCCGCACATGTGCTCTATCCTTTGCTTGACGCGGACCGATTTTCACGTGGTATATGTGCAGTCCAGTAGTATATGTCGATGAGCGGGTCAGCGACACTCATCAGCGGCAGTGATACCTCTTCGACATTTAACCGCCGGCTACCGAGCACAAAACATCTCTCATTCGATAGACCATTAATCATCCAATATAAGACTGTTTGACTTTACAACGCCGAAAATTAATTCTTCTTATCTTGTTCCCTTCCTCGCTCGAGATTTAATTTACATATCTTCGCTATTAAATAGCTTCCTGCCGGACACTGTCCGTAAAATTATTGTTAAACAGAACCCTGAACTTACTGGGAAACTTTTCCGAAGCGGCCGAACATATTTTCGACACGAAGTTCTGATTGAATGCATATGTTTAATATAAAATTTTGGTGTTAAAGAGATACGTGTTATTTAGATTTCTAAGACAAGATAAGATTCGCGCGGCAAATATCGTGCTTATTAAATATTGTTATTTACTTCATTGCTTTCTTAAACAATTTCTTTAAGTCTTGAAGATATCAATACAGATATCCTTAATCATAATTTCTAAAATGTTTTATTACGTAATTTTATATTCATAAAAAGAGAGAGAGAGAGAGAGAGAGAGAGAGAGATCAAAAGGAATAAATAAAAATTAAATAAAAATGGATAATAATGGAGTGGATAAGAAATATTGAGTGAAAATAAATACGAGAACAGACTATTTGCATTACTAAATATGAGCATATATTCATGAACTAAAGTTTACACATGCAGTAAAAAAAATTATAACCTTATTAGAGATTTAAAAAAACAACAAGTCTATAATTATAACTTTAAATGGCAAATTCCATATTACTTACATACAAAAATTTCAGTAAAATTTATTAAACATTATATGTTCATGAACCTTTTACGGATGAGTTAGTAACCACGTCCAAAAAGTGTATAAAATCGCCTTGTTCTTGCGTTTTTTAAAAATACATTTTAACTCGTTGATAGGTTTCGTTAATTCTGACTGCTTAAACGGTATACACAGACGCTTGATGCCAATCGTGTTCAACCTGTAATTAGTCATATTGCGTAAAAAAGAAAGCTGCTGTTCAGTACCGTTCTTGCATTCATATAAGTACTTCTTCATTTATCAAGACTAAATTATAGAAAGTTTAGATATATTTTTAACAAATTTAATTTACATTTAGATTTTGACTTGATTGTTGACGCATTGCATTTTATCTTCCTAAAAATGTTCTCTTTTACTTATTATTGATACTTTTAAAGATTATAAATAATGCTTTGCAGTAGCAAAATAATACTTTACTTTTTGTCATTTAATGTACAAATTATTAATTTATAAATAATAAGATATTAATTGAAAGATAAAGGTATACTGATTTTACCTGTTGATCAAATGACAGTGCAGGCTTAAACAGAAGTTGTTCTTATTGCACGTCCATCAGGTATACGGAACAATATAATAAATTGTTCCCGCGATGAATAAGAACTAATGGTGGCATACGGAACGTCACAAATAAAAAATCCCTTCCCCTGCAGTTGAATCATCTCTCCCTTCTTCACGCGTTTGAGTTCCACTTCACCCAGCATTTGAACATCTTTCTAAAATAAGAATTTTTATATACAATTGACGTTACACACAATAATTACCATTTACTTGTTTGTAAGTAAAATTCTTTACTCTTGTATCCTTGGATAACGAAGTTTTTAAAATCGTCGTCTTTACCCAAAATCGGCACGCTCAAAATGTGATCAAAGTAAACAGCATAGCATATTTTATTGGATTTGACTTTTCCGCATTTGGATCAGATCCGGGTAATGACTCAGCCAGCCATGTGATCTTCAAGGTGTTTTTGTAATTTTTGTCCTCCAGATTTAGTCGTGCTTTCACATCTACTATATTGCCAGCCTGTTTATTTATTTTTAGTATCATTAAATTACCCCAATTGATAAAGGTTGCATTCTGTCCTTCGATTAATCTTTCAGCATTCTCCTTTTCTATCAATATTTTAGGGCCCACTCGCACTCGTTTGGTACCTTTAGATGAATCTTTAGGATGACTTTGCACACTCAACCATTCTTCCTTAGCATCTACTACATTCACCGGTATCATTTCATTGTAATCCAATGCGGTATACCTAAAATTATAGATACTTTTAAAAAATATCGACATACTATTGGGATTTTCAGTCGTGACGTAGCCGTGACGTCATAAGGCCAAGATGGCTGGCCTATTCCCGAAGTTGTACGCAAATATACGGTCTGAGGTGCTTTATCGTGCCTTTTATTCCTTGAGGAAGGGGTGCACCGTGCAAATGCACATATTTCTTTTATATTTAGAAAATTTTTTTATCACACTCGTTTAAAAGGCACGATAAACCACCTTAGACCATATATGTTGCGTACAACTTTCAGGAATAGGCCAGCCATCTTGGCCTTGTGACGTCACGGCTACGTCACGACTGAAAATCCCAATACTAATCCACCAAACTCTTAATTACATTTTTAATATTTTTATTACCTGACCGCGTCTGAGTCGACGGCCAGCTTGTTAAAAGTCTATATTTTATCCCATTCTATGAAGACCTCCATATACGGAACTATTTTGTGTGAAGATAAATTGTTTCCAGAACAGGGACTGTCATTCCTCGTCTCAGAATGCTTCTCACTGTCGGAAAGCGTGCATGGATCGTCCCAGCGATCGATTAGCCCTTCATTTACGAACCAGGTTAACTTTTGTTTAGATAAAACCGTATGAATCATTTTTTTAACCGTGAACATACGGGCCAAATTTTCGGGTGAAGCAATCCCAAATTCAGGCTTATCCACAAAGATTGGCCATATCTATCATGACACTCCGTTGTACGCAGAGTGTGAGTATTTTTATAAAATTGAGCATCTCTCTCATAATACTCCGTCATACGTAGATTCGAGTGTGAGTAACGTTCTCAATAGCGTCGACAATTGGACAGGCAAAATCATACGTAGGATACACCCTAATATAACCAAGTAAGAACAATAATTCTATAATTAAATTGTAATTTTTAGGCTGTACCATAGCTGGTATTAATATACTGATATTAAACAGTACTGTTAACCAAATTTATATATTATATTACGAATAGTACATAAAATAATTAGTTTATTAACATCAACAAAGTATTCCAATATTAAAATTTGTTTTCAATTATAACTAAACCTTTCAACAAGCTATTGTGTTAGATTAATGATATATAAATAAGGTCTTGCTAAAATATTAAAAAATATAAATACTTGTATTTGTTTCCAGAGTACGTGGATGAGATTCTGGCTTGCAACGGTAAATTGTTGGATCGCGCCTGCATCTGTTTGTCGACTGATAATCGATCTTCGCTCTGACACAGTATACTTTTGACCCTCCTCGCCTCGGTACCGCGTTTCATTTCTTCCTACAATGCCAGATTATTGTGAACGGCTGTAAAGGCGGAATATTATTATTACAATAAATCGAAATAGAAAATTAATATGACGTTTCTTCTCAACATAATTATTTACAGTTATCTCGATATGTAGATTTCAATCTTTGATCGCGTTATTCTTTCATAAGATTCGGCGGGGTGCCATCCACGTATGTCTTTTCGTTCTTAATTAACGTTGTACAATAGTCTTGTAATATCTCAAAGTAATCCGAGATACGCGTAAAACAATCAGGCTCAATTTGCAGTAATTTTAAATCTTCCTTAATTCTCAATTCAACTATAGTTTTACAGCAAAGTCTGTTTGACATCAAGTTTCGACATTTCCTAAATATAGTATATAAAAAAGTTTAAAAAAAAAAAAACGGACAATCTTGCATTATGCAGCACGTGGGTTATAAGCTGAACAAGTATGATGAAGTTATCGAACGAGTTTCACTAACCGTTCCTCAGTAAACTCGTGTATTTTCCACGTCGCACTTAATAATATGTAACGACATGTGACGCGCTACTTACATGGTGTTATTATCGAAAGCGTCTTTATATTCAACGCATGTGAAAAACATCATGGAATAATTGCTACACGACTCGACGTGACATGACGCAACAAACGTGAGAAATGTCGATAAACGCGGCAAGAATACAGAAAGTAGAGAAGTATAAATTATATGAAAACTTTTAAAAAACCTGCAAATCTATTTAAAAAAAGAGGGAAACATTTTTGCCTCAACAATTATTTATCTCCCCTCTGTTCCAGAAAGAGAACGCTCTAATAATTTATTAATGAGTAGAACGTTCCGCGAGGCCTCATTCTCGAAAAATATCGCATACGATATTTTATCAATGCGTCACTAGAAAATCACACTTTGCAAGTGTGCTATTGGTTGCAAATTGTGATATATAACATATCGTATGGGATATTTTTCGAGAATTAGGCCCCAGGGGAAGCTAAAAAATGATGAAACCGACTTTCAGATTCCGAACCGCGCGTTGTTCGCATGAATTTTACCTAGCGAAGGAGGCGCTGGGTCAAGGGCCATTGTCTTCGCACGTTCACTCCAAGCGAAACAGATTCAGTGTCAGTATGCGCCGAGAAAGTTTATATTGTTAATAATCACACTCCACACGGCAGATCCAGCGTTGAGGTTAAAGCTCCGCCAGAATCCGGAGTAGCTCGTGGCTCGTGGAAGAAAGAAAAGGATCCTTCTCTCTGTGCTCGTGGCTTCTTCTCTCTTCTTCTTCTTCTTTATTTGTATGTATATGGGGCTAGTGTACAGGGGCTTTCGGCTGCTTTCGGCGGTCCCACGCGAAAAAGACCGGGATAGCCTGGGCTTCTCTCTGCCTTTGCTTTTCTTTATTTGTCTTTCTCTTCTTTTCTTCTCTTTTCTCAAATAAGCGAATGAAGATATACACTCGCAAAGATTCTAATCCTTTTGTCGATGTTTTTCGGAATGCACTGACCATACGGGTGCGCGAATATTTAATGTTATAAAAATAATTTTTTGTTTTACCTTTTATGGACATAAAAGATAATCAAACCGAATAAGTAACATTTGCTTCGCCAGTGAGAATAATAAATACAATTAAGCATTGTTATTGACTGTAACTGGCAATGATTATAATCGTAGCAGCGATTATACTCGTCGTGACGAATCGTCACCCCATTTTTCGACCAACGATTCTTGGTCATTTTTTAAATTGATGTAATTTTAGAGGTTCCAGGTTCGAACCCTGGCTGAGGTAATATTTTTCGCAATAAATTTTATTATTTAATCAAGACGCTTATATTATAAGCATCTAAAATTACATTAATTTAAAAAATGACCAAGAATCGTTGGTCGAAAAATGGGGTGACGATTCGTCACGACGAGTATAATCGCTGCTACGATTATAATCATTGCCAGTTACAGTCAATAACAATGCTTAATTGTATAAAAGATAATTCTAGTTTTTTCGTTTTATGAAAAAAATTTACAACACGGTATGTTGATAAACATTAATATATAAATAGATAAAAAAATATGTATATTTATTTATATATATCGTAAATTTTTTTTTTAAATATTTTAAATAAATAATTTTTTTTTAACAAATCACAAACTCTTGAAAAAGATTTTTAATAATATTTTATCTCTCTAATTTTCTACTAATATATATGAATTTGTGAAATATATCTATCTTATGGGAATGTTCTTTCTTCTTTAAAATTTAGCGTAATACACATAATTGTAATTAATTTATATAATACCAGTAAATACACACACAAATTATCTCACTTAAATTATTAGTCATGATCACGTTTTAAAATAAATCGGATTGACAGATGTTTACAAAAAGTCCATTATAATTATATATATCATTGATTTAAATCGTTTATTAAAACTTTATCAGGCAGTAAATATTACAGAGATTTTCATTAGCTTCACGCTGATTTTTCCTTGATATTAGCATAATTAATAACGTCCTACTTATCAAAGAATGAATAATTGAAGGCATGAATATAAATCGTGTACCAGAAAAGCGGAAAAATCGGTTTAAATATGGAACACAGTAAAGCAGTAAATTTTCCATATTATACCAATGCCAAAAACTATTAATTAACGGGAATTTGTATTATATATGTATATAATAAATGTCGTTGTTATCATGGAGATTTTAATCCGATGTATTGAAAATAATATGCGGAAGACATTGTAATAAAAAAAATCACTGAGAATTATGGTCGAATATATATTATACAAATAAAAATGTAAACAATATTCGATAATCATACCTTTTTAAGGGCAGAGACTTTATTTATTCATATTTCAAGTGTAGTAGCATATATGCATGCATGCTTGCAATAAAGTAAAAAAAGCTTTTTGATTATGTTCTTTGTAATTAAAAATCCTTTTTTATACTGTAATTGTAAAAATAAACTCAAATGTAACAAGCTGAAGTAGGCCTTTCTAAATATGCCATTTATGTTTTACTTATTGCGAGTACTATTTATTGCAACACTTTGCTTTATTTCATGGATCATTGTGTGTGTGTGATGGAAATTCCTATAATTTATTGACAGAGAAAGAGAAAAATCAGGTTCATAGAAACATCTGCAACATATAAAATATTCCACACATATGTATAGGCTAATTCTGTGGTCACAGTAAAAAAAAAGCTATAAAAAAGCTATCAGAAATAATGCGTATGCAATGACCACAATTCTTAATTGCTGACAACAATAAACATCAGCTATTAATATATTACGTTAATACTTTAGTTAGAACATCAGTTTTTATGAAGGACTTGTGATTTCTCTTTTCATATAAATAAATGCGCGATTATATATATTAAATGACTATAATTGCAAAATACTATAACTGTATATATATTTGAACTTAAGAAATATGAGTGCATATATAAGTCTTATAAAAGTAATCATTACTCTTAAGTAGTTTTCAATTCATTTTTGACTATTTTAAAATATTTTATTCAAAAATGTGATCGAAAAAAAGAATGTAAATAGTAATATTTGTAATATTTTTATATATCAACTATAATTAATAAATAGATTTATAAATGGTTTTGTAACGTTA
This sequence comes from Temnothorax americanus, assembly GCF_048541705.1. Classification (NCBI taxonomy): domain Eukaryota; kingdom Metazoa; phylum Arthropoda; class Insecta; order Hymenoptera; family Formicidae; genus Temnothorax; species Temnothorax americanus. The sequence continues at coordinate 2,448,714 of NW_027509411.1, forward strand.
TAACCTTAAAGAAGGTAATATGCTATTATAGTTCTTTTCCCCCGATGGCTAAAGATTAGATACTTAAACAAGATATTCGTACAATTATTACTTCAACATTTTCTTTCTTTTAGCACTATATGAAATATAAATGATTTAAAAAATAATATCAGGTGTCTTTTATATATAGACTTACAATAGTCACAAAAAAAGTTCATACAAATATTTCAATTTATAAGATCTTTTTGAAATCTGAAACGTTTTGTAGAAAAAGCAAGCAAAAAGTAAATGCTTCACAATAAAAAAAATTTTTTAGTTCAAAAACTTTCAGCTACCATCTAATAAACGACTTGCTAATCTATTAAACGTATCTGTCGTGATCTTGAAAAGGTCCTTCCAACATGTTTACATTTTCCCATTGCTTCAACGAGAGGATTAAGCCCTGAGAATATTTGACAGCAGAAACGCTTGCAAGATCCTAAAATTTTACTGAATAATACCTGAGGTATCTTTCAAATTTTCAAAATGTATTTGTAGATAAGAAAATGTTTACAGACAAAATAATAATCTGAAATTCTTTCACTGGAATTTTTAAACATATACAAGTGACGGTAGACACCGTCGTTTCTTCGAATCATTCACTTGGATGATCCACACTACTTATCCATAATTTGAGATGTGAGATAACAATATCATATCGTACTGGCGCACAGGAATGACTTTGGGAGCATATCACCAAAGATTAGTCGCAAGTAATACATGTTTGTTGAATATTTACATAAAACAAATTAGTATCTCTAATCAGCCTTGCGTGGCTTACGCTTGCGAACATTGGGACTACTAGTATCAGCTTTAGTATCTTTATCTTTCTCACTCGCTTCAACTTCCTTCGCTTCAGATTCCTTTGCTTCAGATTCCTTTGCTTCAGATTCCTTCACTTCGGGTTCCTCTGCTTCAGATTCTTCTTCGTCTATTAAATCATCCCCAATATTTTCTGCAATTTCATCCTCGTCTGAACTTTTCTCCTGAGTAGCACCGTCCGTTGCGCCACTCTGTTTCTTCTTGCCTTGTTGCTGTGCCGGTTTTTGTGGAAAAATGTAGTCGATCAAACACACGATGAACTACAATGATAAATACTGTTAACATCACCTGTTTGCTAGGCAAATAAATTTTATACGTTACATAATATAAAACTTATCGCTCACCAATCCCAACATTGTACCCAAAATAACTGTTGCAATAGCAAAAATCAAGTAACTACCCCACACAGGTAATCCAACTTCTTCTAAAAGTTGATTGTGGATATTCTGAGCAGAAACAGTAATGTTCCATTAAAATTTTTGTAACAGATGTAATAATGTAATAACGTATAAAAATGTATATACAGATATAGTAAGTCAAATTTTTTTAAAATATTGGCTTACGTGCATAGATGCAATCTACACAATTATATAAATTGTATCTATGCACACAACTCTATTTTAAAAAAATTTGACTTACACCACTAGACTTTTACTCCTCCATATATACTTACTCGTAACACTTGGGACAGCTTGAAAAATTGACTTAAAATTGACATATGGATTGAAGTTGGACTCTTCCAACTAGATATCGGAACCACTTTCATCCAAGTTTTTTTAGACACAAATTCGGTTAACGAGGATTTATCTCTTGGGCTCTTATACTGCCTAAATATCCCATTGTTCACACTAGAAGATTAAAAAAAGTTCCAAGATATATAGTTATTGAATTACAAATTCCTTAATTAATTTGTAAAATATTATAAAGTAATTATGTTAACATATATATAACAACAAAATATAATATAAATTATTGGTATAACAAACTTACTGATATATTGTGGGCAAAGCTGTAACCATAAATCTACCACTAAGACCTGGAGAATTCGTCACGTCTATCTTTCCAACATTGATATTTAGCTCCTTCTTCGATAAAGCAAGATCCTCCCAGACTGGTTCAAGTGATTTACACGCTGGACACCATGGCGCATAACTAACAAATAACACATGTTAGATTCTAACAAACTATTTTATATATTATTGCTAAAGTTAATAAACATATATATATATATATATATATATATATATATCATCTGTCACAGATTTTAACATATATACGTTAAAATAATTGTAAAACTCAGTTTTTAAATATGAAAGCTCTCACAACGCTATCGAATACAATAAAATAAACATATATCACGTTAATCAAATCGAATTGCGTGACTCCGTGTCCCGCGTATTTTTCACGGGAATTTAACGCTCGTCAATGACAATCAAATTCGGAGTATTTTTGACACGCCATCAAACCACGACGTGTGATGTCGAATGTCGAATGTCGAATGTCGACGTGCACGGTCGCACACTTACAACTCGACCATCCACTCTCCCGTTAGCATGCGATCCCAGTTATCCTCGTTCAATTGCTCCACCAGGCTCTCCTTCGTTCGCCGCGTGTGCGGGTCCGCGAACGCGCTCGCGTATACGGACAACAGCGCGACGTAAACGGCACAAAATACGGGACCCATCCTTTCGTGCGACGTCTCACTCGGCAACTTTAACCAAAACTCACCGGCGCCATACGCTACGTCGCTACGCCGTACACGACAGTATACACGACTGTCGAGAGTGTCGAGTGGCGACTACCGCGGATAACGGGGCGCTATAAAACCATGATGTAAAGAAAACAGGTGTAGCCATGGTGTAACATGGGTGTAGCAAGTCCAAGGATGCGCGGTAGTTAATTTTCTTTGACCAATCAGAAACCAGCCCGAGATGCGAGAAGGAACATGGCTACACATTTGAATGTGGCGCGATGTTCCGGACCAAAATTTGATTGCAGGAGAATTGGCCGCTTATGGGGGCTTGGGCTCGATTCTTGAATGTTTTCGAAAGAGAAACATTGTTCATTTAGCTGAATTTCTTGCACGGTTCATCTGTTCTCCTTTTCTCTTTACGTTCGACAGAAAAGGAGAAAAGATGAACTGTGCAAGAAATTCAGCTAAAACAAATGGGCCTAAAGTAAAACGCTCGTGATCGCTCTCAAGTTCCTCTCTGGCGTAACCTAATCAGTGTACGGAGTTTGAGGATTCAATAAATAAATAGTAATGATCTTTCTTATTAATAAAATGTCTTATTTATAGATACTATTATATAAATGTTAAATATAAATAAAAGTTATTAATTTGTTAAAGCTATTTCTGAAAAATCTGACCAGACTTTGAGAGCCTATTTTTACTATAGGATAAAAAAGATTCATATATATAAACATGTGTGTCTGAAATAACTTGCATTTCAAAAATTTCAAGAGTGTTCGATAGTTTGTAATAAAATACTACGAGAAAGATATATACACTATTGCATGAGGACGTCATATCACACAATTGATTTATAGTATAAATGTTTACTTGAAATTTACATTAGCTATTTTAATAAAAAATAAATTTTTGAAAATTTATTATTAATATTTTAGAAAGTCTCTAATAACTTGAGTACATTTTTTTGGACACATGTCCATATAAACTTTTTCTATCCTTTTATACATATAAGCTTGATCAGAAACATCCTGTACATAAAAAAATGACTGATAACTATTAAATGTATTAAACTTAATTACGCAATAATCATAAAACATCAGGTTTATAGCAAAAATATTTATTTTATAATCAATTGTTTATTTTACAACCAAGTATACTTGCATTTATCGGCGTCTCCTGTTATAAAGTTATTAAACGTACATGAATACGAGAGAATCTGTGTTTTTATGTCTTTTGATTTGAGATAAGCGTAAGTCTATCTTGCTTTTAATATTCAACATTAATACATTGACGTAGTTATTTTTAATCATTTCGTATATCTGCAAAACAATTTCAACATTATATATACAAGTTGCAAATCTTATACAATAATTAATTTTGAAGTGAGATTATGGCTGCATTCCGATATTTACTGTCAGCAACTGACAGTAGTGAAAATCTATAGTATACGTAACGTAAAATATAGAATATCAGCACTGACAGTGAATATCGGAATGCAGCCAATAATATGTTGCATAAAAAATGTGAAAGAATATATGTTACATATTGAATATTAAACACATGAAGTGTGTATACTTATGTTGTGCACAGCTAATTGTAAACTTAAAATAATATTGATGCTCGGATAAGTATTTTAATTGTAAGATAATATTTTTGGATTTGTATATACAAACCTCTTGTCTGGTAAATGCCAAACCAACTACGTCTGTGCCAGAGAACTTATGATCAGCATCAGTTAGTATTCGTCTATGCATATTCTCCACAAAGTTTTTTATCTAAAATAGATATTACTTCAACATTTTTTAATCAAAATATTTATAATATCTATGAAATACTTGTGGTATAATTGTTGAGATATGAAGTTCGATTAAATAAAAAGATAATAACTAAAATGTAAGAAGCGTTTGACTTATTGTTAGAAAATGAGTAAAATGAAATTTACCTTATCAAGATGATTCGGAGAATACACATGATTTATAATGTCAATTAATGCTGCAGTTGTACTCATTTTTCTATAAAAACAAAACAGACATAATATATAGTTGGCATATATAAACTATCATAATTTCAAGTAGAATATATTTATAAAAGAGAATGTTATTACTCGGGCTTGATTTCGACCCAATTGGATAATATGAAATTAAGCGCTGATTCGTTATTTGGATATCTTTCAACAATATAATGAAACATATTAATATAGTCTCTCGGTATAATCTTATTTTGTTCTTTTACTCGAGTAGAAGAACCCCTACGAGGTGCTAATGTCATTCCTTCCATAAACATTGATATGACTTGACAATAGTTATCGGAGCAAGTCAAAAATTCTAATATTTTGGTATCACTTTGATTTAAGTAGATATCATATACTTTATTAATGGTAACATTATCCGCTGTCGACAAACCGTGGCAAAATGTCCATTTTCTCCACCACGGCAAAGAATAGTCGATTCTAAAAAGAATGATCGTAAAAATTGAACTCGTATTCTTATAATCGCGATAGAAAAAATAATTTATGAAGCAATTGGAAATACAATAAAAGTATAACTATAAAACAATGTTATACAAAAAATTACGCAAGATTTAACAGATCCGATCTCAATTTAGCGTTAGCTTCTCTCCTGCAGTCAACATCGCCAAAAACACACGCCCATTTTGCGGCTTCTTGTCTCAAACTTTTAAGAAGGTGATTCTCGTCCTTAGGACACTCCTCGTTATTCTCGTCGGGATGACACTCTTTGTATCCTATTTTACGAAGAAGTGGAACCAATCGGCTAAGTACCATTTCCTAAATGTTGTAAAACAATATAATTTTATCATTAGTCAATTTTCAAAAATGTAGCACGAAAAATATACGTTTAATTAAAAATTTTCTTATTTCAAACAATACAAGATACTGATATTTCTTTATTCATTTTTTAATCATTGCATATATTTTAATATATTATGGCAGACGCCCCACACATTATACATATAATCGATCAAGGGATGCGGTAGGGTCTCGCACGACATGTATTAATTTTTGACAAATTATCTATTAGTTCTTAATACAAAATCGATGTTCTTAATTTATCAATTGCACATTGGTTTTTTAACAAAACTTACTTTTATCTTGACTTGGCTTTCGGGAAATGGATAGATATATGACATGCGTTCAATAACTTTAAGCATGGGATACCATGCTACATAGTCTGTCTCTTGCGATAAATAGCTCGTGAGTTCCCAGAATATGGAGGAATTAAGTTTGCCCATCATCATAAAGTGAAACGCGTCGTCGATGATTTGAGCACGATTGAGAACATGAATTTCCGTATAGTTCTCAGAGCTGAGAAAGCGTGCAATTTTTTTCCAACTCTTGTCATCATAGTTGACACGATAATATCCTGTAATATGATAAACAAACGTTATTTGCCAGTAAATAATTTTGATATCGCATTTGATGAAAAATATTTCCAAATATTATCTTTTTACTTTTGAATCAGATAAAAAGAATATTTAAATCTGCTTGTGTTGTAAATAAAAAATTCGAATTAATTATCTGCGCGCTTATGAAACGTAACATTAAGTCAAGTATCCTGGAGATATTTACTCGACAACGCATTTATAATAGGATAAAATGAAAATTTTTGCAAAACTGATCTTTATTTCTCTATATATTATACGTATTACTGTAAAAATTGAACTAATAATTTGATTGCTACACAGCTGACAAAAATATGTGTTGAATATTATAAATCATTAATAAACAAAAATCAACATCAGGTGTTTGCGTGAACAAATTGTAACGTAATATAATGTAACTAAAATATAAATATAAAATATAAGGAGTAACACATTTAGAATAAAATAAAAGACCTTATAGAAAATACTGCAATTCCAACGACCTTGATTCTGACATATAACGTTAAGATTAAAATGATTGATCTCTTTTTTTACAGTTTTACTCAATCTTATCATATAGAGCAGACACAAAAGTACAATAAAATGCAATTGTTTAATATTTACCAACTTGTTGAATGTTAAATATTATCCAATTATCTTCTGAATAACTTGCATCAAATCCAAAAACCAGATACGGAACTGGTGGTTGTAACAAACGACCTACTAAAGCATTAAAATTTATATCTGGCTGTGTAGTATATGTCACAGGAATCCACCGAGCGTCTGGTGTATTGTATATCGAAACGTTAACTAATATGGTATAGTAATCAGAATATTGCATTACATCTAGAATAGGATAATGATATTTCTTTATCCAAGGCTCTATCATTGCTGTTATGTTAAATTGTCCTGTAACTACTGCTTCATTGTGCGCAGCTTGCATGGCAGACCAAAAATCGTTCGGAGAAGCTGACCTAACAGAAATTTGCAAAATTTAAAACTGATTAGTGTAACATTGTACATACGTATTATACATAAATTATAGCAGATCACATCAAGAAAAATAAAACTACTACTCAATTTATATGATTTTTGTATATAATAATATAAATAAAAGAGATATAATAATTTGAGATATAACTTAATTGATTTATTAAAGAATAAATTCTTCTAATAAATAATATGTATTCGTTTAGAAACGTGAGAAGTAGGTATAGTTACGTGAATGATTAATATAAATTTGTATAAGAACATGATTAAATGATAGAAGAGATGAAAAGAGATATGTATCTCATGCATCCAGTAAAGAAAAATTAATTGAAAAATGAGGTAATTAGTTTGTGGTTTATTTAGAGTTATTATATTATAAATTAAATAAAGATGAAAAAGTTCAGAAAAGTTGTCAATCAATGGCACACATTATGTACCTTCTTATTCGAAATTTTTAGCTCAAATAATTACTAAAAATGTGACATACAGCGTTTCTAATAATCTATCATTTCCAATTAAACATTAAACACATACAACATTCCTTTTATAAGTCATTTTTATAAGATAAAACAGAAGCTAATTTAGAAAAAAAAATTTAGTTAGTTATTTTAGTGAAGTAAAAAGTAGAAAGAGAAAGAGAGAGAACAAAAATTAATAAAATCTTATATGTCAAATGTTAATAAAAGAGATAAGAAAAAACTATCAAACATAGAATAAATAAGAAGAAATAGTAAAAATTGTACAGAAAATCTGGGTTTGTATTAGAAATACAAGAAATGCTAAAAAACTGACATAAGAACACAACAAAATAAATGATCACTACAGAAATACACTAATTAAGACATCACTTGACATGGCAACAATAAAATATAAAAATAAAAAAAGATATTGTTCAAAAAAGAAGAAATAGTAGAGAATATAAGATAACGATAAGGTAATAACTAATATAAGGTAACGAAAAAGTGTAGTAACACACAAGATGAAGACTCACTGTTTCCTCAAATATATATTAATTCCCTTCTGAAAGACCTTAATGCCGATTAAGTGTTGTAACATGCGCAGTATAGCAGGTCCTAAAATAAATCACATTGTAAGATAAAATATGTGATTAAATATGATTATAATATATTTACAGCCTCCCGAAACTGACTGATTTTGTGAAGGATTTTCAATATAAATTTTATTTTTCTAGTAAAATAACGTGAGTGAAGTAATATAAGCATGAATTTTTATAGAATGTTAACTTTCAATTAATCCTAATAAAAAATAATTATGTAAAATATACATTTAGCATTGCTTTATACCTTTAAGATAGTAGGGTAATGTGAAAAGTGAATTAAGTTCAAACATATTGTTGACTTCTGATGTAAGAGAATCCATAATATAATAATCGTCTAAATAGAGAGATTCTTGTAGGGTTTGGATTACGAACAAATCCATAATTCGGAAATCTGGGATATTCTAGACATCAAAGTTGGTATTATTATTTGCAATAATTAATAGTGTTACTATTTTGTTATCTTACGTCAAGTTGCAAGATATTATAAAGATTTTCTAAGATTATACATTCTATATAAATGAATAAATGTTGAAAATCTTCTCAAATAATGATAGAAATATTTAAAAAATATTCTCACTTTTTTCTTGTATTTGTCTATAAATATATTCTAAATATTCTATTTCTTTGACGAAATATTATTACAAATGTATTAAAAAACTACTTATTGATAATATCCATTCCGAGCAAGGTAGCAATACCCTCATGCAACCACATGTGTGACCACCATGACGCTCTAGTCACAGAACCGATCAGTTGACTTGCTAGTTTACGCGCTATTAAACGCGAAACCTCTATTTTGCGAGCAATGGGATCTAATTCTTTATTGTAGATAATATTTTCCTCTCTAAAAATCGTTTATAATTGATTAACGCAGTTATGTAAAATCCATATATATCAATATATAATAAATTATATAATACGCGTCATTAATGGTATAACTATTTTAAATAGCGAAATAATCAATGTTTGCTTAGCATGTATGTATAACAGGAATATCTGTTTTTTATATAATAAGACATGTTTGTAAAATAGGATAGAATATATACTTAAATTATAACATTATATATATTCTATACTAATATTATATAATAATAAAGAGACACTGTGTCATATTATATATATATATGTGTATATTACCTATAAAATACCATTTGCCATTTGTCCATGCCATCATCTAGCCATCCTGGAATCGCGAAGTGTTGCTCTCTTAAAAATTTCCCCAAAATTGGCCACTCATTCTCGAAAGCCTGTGTAAAGTTTGTAATTATGCCACCCGCATCTCTTATATTCTCTCTCACCTGTCGTCTGCTCCACAATTGAAAATCCGCCGTGAAAGAAATGACGGACAAGCGGATTAGAACAATGGCTACGAGGTAAGTGGGTATCGCAGGAGTAGTGGCAAAACGCGCCATTATCTTATTATCTTTAGACCGCCGCGAAGAAATGACTGGCATATTCGAAAGTGCAGTGTAACTATTATGATACTTTAGATTAATTGTAAAATTAGCTTTTAATCCTGGCTCATCCCAACATGGAAATAAACGTCGTGTTCCAATCGCCGAGTTACGTGTTGCAATAACCCATCTACGAAATTTCGATTACATATATATAAAACAATAAACTTTTAATCAATATGAGTTATAGTATGAAAGCTCAAGAGGACATAAATGCGATTTCGGTGTGAGCATTCTTTCTCTTCTTTATTTTGGATTAATTAATACAAAACTAATTTTTCATCGTTTTCGTTTCATGCGCGATATTTTAACGTGTAATACAAAATTTATATACTGCATATAGAACTATCATCTATCATTTAAAGATGATCTGACAATCAGTAAAGATCGAAACCAGTAAGGAGTTGATCATTTTTTTACATCTGCAATGAGTACGTACAGTAAGTAAAATTGAAAAGAAAAAGGGAAAGAGAGAAGATCGTCTTTTTATGGCACATATATTCGAGCACTAGGCTCTTATTGGCCTCGAATTAAAATTATAGTCACAACTCAGTTTTTACCACCCCTTGCAAAATATTAATCTTCTCTAAGGCCGTTATTCATAGTCGGTTCTTATATTTAAGACCGTCTTAAGTACAATCTTAAGGTGTCATTTTTTATAACCAATCACAGAACCGTATTAGCATCTTAAGATATTACTTTAGACGGTCTTGAAATAAAATTTGACTATAAATACCGGCCTACACAAACGCACATTCTTTAAAATAAAATAATATTAGCATTCTAGATCCCTCTAAAATTCTATAAATTTATTTCAAAACTTTCTAAATAATTTCTTATTAAAATATCATATAATGTGCAAGTTCTCGATACAGTTAACAAACTTTTAATTTAAATCTTATTAATAGTGTTTATAAAAAAAGAAAATGTTTTTATACTCACTCTTTATGTCCATCCCTGTTTACGTATGAAGTTATTGAAGTTTTGAATAAGCCTCCCGATTCAGCCACGATACCCGAAAATACGATATTCAGAGTATAATTATATATAGGCGATAACTTATGCTTAAAATCAAGAATGGCAATTTCCTGCTTGGTAACATATATAATATCATGTAAGTTATACATTATAAATGCATTTGCGCCAACACCTTTAATCAACGTGGCATTAGTTATTATCAAATTTACTGAGTGTAAACTTATGTTTGACGGAAGGTTGTGAGTGTTGATTTTTGTTGTGTCGAGGCTGATATTGCATTTGCCGTGAAAAGTATACATGTCGATGTCTAATTCAATATCATAATGTCTCGGTACTATATGAGCAGGCAGACGGAAATCAGCTGTGAGTTCGGGTACTGCGGTATCGAACAATATGTCGAACTCAATGTTTGGATTTCCATCGGAAGAAAAAGCCGTAACAAAGATGAGTATTAGATGTCCACTTAGTAGGAATTTTATAAATTCCATAGCACTTTTCCAAATAGATTTCTGGTATTTTCAGGAACGTATCTTTGCTCGAAGACTAAGAAATGTAAACAAAATGTAATGTGAAAATTCAATTTTATTCAAAACTTGAGAAAAACAATAAACCAAGGTCAGGCTCGTGTTTGCAAAACAACCGGAAAGGCCGGTGGGACGATAAACAAGCAAAATAAAATTACAAATAAAATAAAATATGATTTATTACCATATATCTAACTGTCGGAAGTTAGACAGTCCAATATAAATCACATTTTGTTTAATTTGCATAATTTGTAATTACCTAATTTGCTCGTTTATTGTCCCACGACTTTTTCGTATTTAGTTGGTTAGAAAAATTATTTGTACAAATTTTTATTTAACAAATTTACAATTAATGTAGATAAATAATAATAGTTTTAGTACAGATACGGGCAATACGTTAACTTAATTGCTATTGTGTAAGGAAGGGGGGGGTATTAAACATTTCTAACATTTAATATGCAAACAAATCCAATAAAAATTGAAATTTTAAAACATTTTTTTTATTGCAAATGTAGGTATTGTGGCTCAAGAATAATATACTGTTTTGAGACGTTTTAATGTTAATGACAATTTTGAGAGAGGTATCTTTTATAAAGTAAAACTATGATGCTTTTGCATTCCACACAGGGTAATATGTAAATGTTTTATTTCCGGTGACTAATTTTTGATCAAATAACATTAAAATTGTACTGATAGGTATATATCTACTTTTGTTAGAATTAATTGTAATAAACGCTTACCGTTATGACTCCTCAATATTAGAAATGTATCTATAAGGTCCAAGTAATGCCAGAAAGCGGCCTATGTAGCATACTGTAGCTGAGTGACTCCATCCAAAGAACATAGTTTGCTTGAGATGCGCAAGCAAATTTGCGCAGCTGAGTCGAAAACGAAGAATTGTCCCTACTGGGTCATGTTCCAAAACTCACTCTGGGTAACTAAAATCTATAGTTTACGTCACGTACACTGTACACTATAGCATTTTAGTTAACTAAAATGAGTTTTGGAAACATGACCCTGTATATCCTTATCCTGTAGTTCATTGTTTTTGCTTCATACGATAAAAGATTTCAATAATCTTTGGAAAATTGTTCAAAACAATTAACCTAATCGTTAAAATCGATATTCCCATAGTTGTTCTAAAAATATTTTAATAAAAAAAACCATATTGTATTTATTAATTCTTTATTATTACAGTAATAAAATTGCATCTAAAAAAAGAAAAGAAACCCGCGAAATATGTATGATATAATCAGACTGTGCGTGAAATGTTTATCTAACATATTGCTTAGAATTATCATTTTAACACATGTCAAAGATGGCGGTATGTTTTATACAGCACGAGGAAAATTATATTATACACGGCGATGAAAATTCTGCCGTGCGCAGAAGTCAAAGCGTCATTCGCGAGTCTGGTGGAGTATGTCCGAATGATAAGAATTGGAAATGAGAATCTGTTATGCTACGTCACGAGTGATGCTACGTTTGAACGTCATTGAACGTACTTCCGTCGCGCTAACTTTTCCAGACTTTCCGGCCGCGGAAGAGACGCTGGGATTTGGCGTGGGGCTCTGCGACAGGGATGACCGTTCGTCGTTGGATTTTTCGCGTTCCAGTCGTTGCTTGCTAAACTTGCCCATGCCAGGTCGGTAAATCTCCATCGCTGGACGATCCTATAAAATCGATTGTATAGTCAATAAATATTTTCACTCAAATTAGTATGTTAATGAAATTGATAGAGAAAATATAAATTTTATGTACAAGCATCGAAATCAAGTATAGGTTTGATGAAAAAAATCATGGAAAAAAATCTAGATTCGCGAAGAATTAAAAAAGTAATTGAAAAAAGGGATACATTCCACGTTTGAGAAAGTATGTTTACTTTGCATATGTATCATAAACCCTTGACGCTTTTTTTTTACATGCAGATATACTATTGAATGATGCAATTTTTACCTGATGTATCCACAAATTACACAATACATAGCTCTCATCTTGAGATACTGATCAAATCAGTACTAAAACAATTGCTTGTTGAGCAAAAGATCCTAGGGTTTAATTTAGGGAATTCATCTTGCATATATGTATAGCATTAAAATTTTTGAATAAAAAAAAATGTTCTACCGTGATAAAAACAAACCCAAAATATGTATTTTATTTCAAAATTACTGCGAATAAACAAATTGCAATATTGCAATTATTTCCTGGGAGAAACTTTCAAACAGCCTATCTCCAAAGGTGGACAAGAGACTTACAACACGCCCGTAAAAATTGTGATTGTAACGAAATTAATGAGAAAATCAAAGTCCATGGGACTGCAATTATTACATTGGAGAGGCTTAATTCGGGCTATAATGTCATCGAAGAAGCTTCTTACCTTATTTCGTATCCTACGCTCCAATCGTGGATCTTTCTTATCTTTTTCTTTTTCCTCGTTATCATTCTTCTGGAGGTTACTTTGGCCTCCTCCATCTAACGATTTGTGACGCCGTAAGCAATTGCCATCGCCTGCACCGCCTTCGCCGCTACTTTCGAGAGAATTACGCCTCTTTACAACTTTCGATTCCTTATCTTCGGAATCGTCCTCATCGTTGACATCTGTGCAAATGTGTTCGTTACATCATGTTACATTTGTCACAAAAATATTCGTGCAGATATCCTCCCTCGTTTATTTAACGGATTTACAAAATCGATTCTGTTTCGTTGCTAACTAGACATTCGTCAAAATGCGTACTTATTTTACGACGGGAGTAGCTCCTATCTAGTTTTATATAAAAAGACGTTATTAAGTTCCTGAAGATGTTGGAATCAATAACGCTAAAAAAAATGAGGGAAGAAGTAAATTCTCTTGTATGATAATTATACGAATAAACCTTTTTCACCTGCATTGACTGAACCGTTTCCTTCTTCCACATTATCCTGGTAATTCTGTACCGCATCCATTGTTATCCTATCCTCGGCAGTATTATGTAGCTCACATTCGTTGTCTTTAACATGCCTTAAATCGTCTCCATTGTATACCGACTCTTTGCCGTTTCCAGTTTCCTTCTCCTGTACGATATCATGTTCCTCCTTCGCTTTCTTTGAATTTGTGTCGTCGTCCCCGTTGGCGTCGGCAATCTGTTTTTTCGTTTCTGCCAACTTTTTCTTCTCTTGTCTCATTTTTTCATAACTTTTTCCGCGTCTTTCCTCTACCTTTCTGTCTCTGGACTCCCTAAACTCTTCCTTCATCTCATACCTTCTGTCGTCTCGAAGATCGATCCTTCTCTCCTCTCTTTCGTCGCGTCTTCCGTAAGGCTTTTTCTCATCGTATCGCCGTTGCTTGATCTCTCTTTCCTTATTCCTATCGTCAACTCGCTCTCTATACCCTTTAACGATAGGTTTAGTTTCTCGATCTCGCATTGACTTCTCTCTTATTTTCTCGTCTCTTTTAGTTCTATTTTTCAGCTCCTTCGGCGAAAGTTTGTCCCTCTCCTCTTTGTTCTCTTTATCGTCTTTGCTCGATTCTTTATCCAAATCTGGATTCCTTAAAACCTATAAAAAATTAAACACTGCATCTATTTCAGAATATCTATGCTATTAATTTAATGTGGTCAGTATCAGAAAAACATTTGGCCTGATTTTTGTGTTGATGCCCATTATTCTTTTTTTGCCGCCTGTGGCAACAGACCATTGGACAAACTTGTCAAAACGTGAAGTGATAATGACCGGCGACATGAAAATCAGGCCGAAATATTTATCTGATGTCGATCACTGTTCCAATGTAGTTTATTGCCTTTTATCGTCTTACAGACTTTATGCCGTTTTGCGCATGTTATTTACTTCTTCATAACGCTTGTCTTGCAACAAAATATGAGCACACTATCAAATATATAAATCAAATCTTTTTTTTTTTTTTTAAATTTTCTTCAAAAATTGAGTACAGATTAAAACAGTTACAAAGTATCCTATATATGGATGTATGGAATTACATAAAGTTTCAAGAAAACCATAAATATAAAATTAATTGCGATAAATATGCGATAAACACTCCTCTCCCGAGAGCCACCATCAAACCAGCTCGTCAGCATCAATTTTTCCGTCTGTCTCACGATACAGCAGTGGATCAATTCACAAAGTTAAATCCTGAGAGCTCATTCTCTCTACACGCCGCATTGACGTAACATACGATTCTTTCGGCGTAAACATTGTACCACAGCTTTTTGCAGGTCAAAGTCAGGAAAGTCAGGAAGAAATTCGCGGCTACTAGCGTAAACGAAAAGAACCTCAAATATATTCTGGCGCATTAAAGATTTCAACGGAGAAAAATATGAGTTCTTTCTTTTGCCAATGAAAAACTTTCTTACATGATCGCCTTTGTAGAAACAGAAATAAGTTTTGCAGTTAACTTGATTACTGCCAGTTAAATATCGTTTCTTGACATCGAACATGCTTCTAATCGGTTTTGTCTTTTTAACGTGCTCGTAAAACCTTTCGTGAGTCTTATAAAATTTCCCTTGCACCCGTTTGTATAAAAATCTATCGAGGAAAACCTCTTCTCCGTATTTATATGTACTTCCGTTTTCGGCAAAGCATTGAAAGAACGAGTCTTCAAATTTGACATTTGTGGGGTGGTGAGATGTGGGAAAATTGGGTGATTGTTCGTCTTCCGCATTATATATATACTGCAGATGAAAATCAATATTTGGTATCAGCAAATACAGTAAAGAATGACACGATATGCAGCACGAAACTGTCTTGATCGAATATTGGATAAGAAATAATTACAAAGCAAAATGGTTATTATCCCATAATATTCCGTACTGTATTTGTTGCCAGTTGATGTATCGATTCGATTACTCTACCTTAGAAATAACAGGATCGTCTTTAGTCCTCCGTCTTTCTATATCCCTCCGTCGCCTCTCTTCACGTTTTTCATCCCGAAGACGTTGTTTCTCTTGCTTACGAAGCTTCAAATACTCGAGCAGTGGAGTTGTCGTGATCTTCTTCACTGTATCTGTACGGTAAATCATTTATAATTTTAAAACTTTCCCTTTGTACGCATACATGTATACGCATATATAATACGTATACATCTCTTCACTTGAATATACAGAAAACGAAAAGCACTCACTGTCTGGTGGTTGGTAAGAATACTCGGTTTTCGATTGGGCTACGCTTGAATCAATGTCCTGATTTTTTAAATTTTCTAAGAAGCTTATGTAATACGGGTCGCTCTCGATGGTGCCGCATTTGAGATCTTTTTTCTTGCCCACTCGTTTCTTTGGTAATCTTTGAAAGGGTGCAAACTCCACTACCGCGGGATATTCCACCCCTTTAGAATCTACGAAGACGTAGTTATCGAACTTCTCCCGAAACATGAAGATGTCTTGTTGCTCCATGAAATTAATATAGGCGCGACAAAACGCAAACTGGCCAAGGGACATGTCAGCCTTTACGAAGTACATATAGTCATGTTCCGGCAGCGGAGAAACTTGCTCTAAGAATTGATCCTGAGTCATTGTTGGGGGCAACCTTCTGATCACCACCTAATCCCAGTTAACAACATAACATTATTTCGTATACACTTCACAAAAAATATTAGTTTAAAAGATATAACTTGAGGTAAAAATGTATGAACACCTTAAGTTTGTATTTTCTAAGACAATTGATCTCAACATTAATATATCAATTACCATGTCATATGCAGTTCATATATGAATGACATTTGTTTATGAAAGTATCCCATCATTCAATACGAGCAATATCAAAATTTCATTTTAAAAACCCCATTTCTCCCTGTTTCATAGCAAAAAAATAATAATAAAATTATAAAGGAAAACATATATTTAGTTTCCCGTGAGGTTTTCATAAAGTTGAAGGTCATTCATATATAAATAATGTGATAGTATGTTTAATCTCAGAATAGCCATCTAATTTTTTTGTGTAAACAATTATCTGGAACATTTTTTACTCCAATTAAAAGTCATTATTATTAACTATATATTGTATATTATTGACTGTTTTACAACTTATCAGTATACGAGATATCTTGAAATCATGTATATAAATTTACCCAGTATTGCCTTAAAAGAGTAAGGAGAAATAAAAGAAAATAGGTATGGATTTACAATCCACAAAGGAAACTGTTGTGACCGAGCTTCACTTTCTCGCCGCTGGGATGCAGCGAGAAAAAAGCGATTACTCCTGGATTAGAGAATTACTTTTCACACAAGCTACTTAAATATCAGTATTTTTATTATGCCTCTCCAGTTAGCGAAGACTGAAGCATCTTCAACAACTCGTCACGTAAGCCTATTACATCCATTTATCATTGAACTTTTATTCTGAATCTTTCTCTATGTATCAGTCCAACAATAATGACCTATTGAGTCTTTAACTTGATTCTTTTAATGTTTTAAGTCACACAACTGTCCATTTAGGCCATACATACTACAGATGAAATATTTTATGAAATACAATACGCTGCTTATATACTCAAAATATTAAACAACCTGCGTGGTAAAGTTCAACGTGGAATTTCCAGTGAAAGAGTTACATATAGCATGGAACGTACTAATGTTAAGGGAGCTCGAGCGTTGTTCAAAGAATGTTCATTGAGCTTGTATAACTCATATCTTTGTTCAAGCCTGAGATCATTTTGCGCTTCAAAATTTTACTTTAGATTTAAAATCCGGCCGGTTCTATCACCCGAGTTATTTGACATAACCTATGTCGCGTTTCGTACTGTCGTTAGAAAACGTCGGGGGAAGCCATAATAAAATTGCCCTGTCGCGGCGAGAGAAGTTCGCATTCGTTATCGGGTCCGGGCGAACCTTTGTTATGGGACGACATTTCTTGTTATCTTTGGCCTTTCCGACATCCGACGAAGCGGTCTGCGTGTCGATCCGCACGGAACAGCCGTCGGTCTGCCCAGCAGTAGTCCCAGCACCCTCGGACTGCTGCTGCTGCTGCGCTTCCTCGGTCATTCTGATTCGCGACACGCGCTCGCGATCACCCTCCGAGATTCGAGGAACTTTCGTTGCCGCGCCGAACTCGCACCGGTCCAAAATATATGTCGTACAATTTTGCCCTCTCGACGATCAAACGAAGGACGTTTGACGTTTGATCCTCTCCGCGTTTACGCGATTATCGCGACCATCTTGGCTCGATCCTGGCGCAGTGCGCAGTCCTCTGGCACGAAGGAGAAGACCAATTGGCTCGCGCGCAGACAGAACGGCCAATCAGGTTTTTCGTGAAGTTGATGGGCCTCTTCCCGCGCGATTAAGCGTCACTTCGTCATGAACCATGAAGTCGTCAGCTGTTTGGACAAATTCAAGAAGTGGCAGAATAAATTGTTCTTCTGATGAAAAAATGTCTAATATTTTGTTAAAAATTTTCTAGAAATTTCTTATATTTTAAATTTATAAAAAATTTTGAAAAAATATATGTCAATTTCTCAAATATATATATATATTACTTCCAGAAATAACTGATGGATAAGAATTTTCGGAATATTTCAGTATCTATATGAAATGTCTAATAAATTGCGCGGATTTTCTCATTATATTATTCAGAATTTGAAATATTTATGAAATATAAGCTTCAATTAATTTGTCTAAAAAAAATCTGGAAATATTTTTTCGAAAAAAAATCTTGGCGCGATTCGCGATTTCTGCCAGAGGTCGCGTATCGTCTCCCGCGGATGGTCCGCCGGTCCGCCGTCTCAGCGCGCCGCGCGCCGCGCGCCGCCGCGTTCACGACGATGCGCGCCGAGCGCCGAGCGCCGACGGGATATATGGCGCGCGCGCCGCGAGGGGTCGCGTCAGTCGCCGTGGGGCCGCCGCCGGACCGCCGCAGTTTTCGCGCGGGGCGGGTGTTGTCTGTTGTCGTTGTCGCGTCGCAACTTTTCGCGCGACCGAAAGAGAGAAAGGTTGGAGTTACCGCAGGGGGGAAGCTCGTCGTGCACGGAGGACCGCGCGAAAATGCCGCCGAAGAAGCGGGAGAAGGATCTCGACGGGCAGAAGGGACCTCGTATGGATCAGATCCAGGCCGACCACGAGCTCTTTCTGCAGGCCTTCGAAAGTAAGCGAAAAAAACATCACCGCCGCCGCCGCCGCCGCGCCGCGGCCTTTACACCTCCTTGCCGCCTATCGGCGGCCGCGCGTCACCCCGTATCGCGATAAGCGGTCCGCAACCTCGTCTTTGGTCACCCCCGCGTCGATACTCCCTCCTTCCCCTTCCTTCTCCTCCTCCCCATGCCCGCGGAGGGCGCGCGACGCCCCCGCGAACGTCGGGGGGCCCCGCCGTTATCTCGCCGCCGTCCGCCGTCGCAGGCCGTCGCGACCGGACCTAACCCTATCCGCGCCGAATCAACTGCTGGGGCGCCCGCCGTGGCGTGCGACCGCGCGTCGGTTCGCTCTCCGCGCCCTCCGTTGCTTCCGAAACGCGCGGACACCTGTCATCGCGCTCGCCTGTGCCGAGCTGCCGAGTCTGCTCGTCGGCCCCGTCGCGCGGACGTTTCTTCCTCTCGAGGAGAAAGGAATTCCTCACAATCGTACGCTACATACGCCCCCTCCCTCGCGGGAAATATATGCGAGGAAAAAAGAGACTAAAATCTTTTTTTTTTTTTTAATTCGCGCGATTCACAATAAATCGGAGAAGGCTTCCAAATCGACGCGAATTAAATATTTCATTGCGAGAGACGAGAATTGAACAAAGATATGAGAATGCGCGTTTATTTGTCGCGTTGCCATGTCTACGGTATGCTTTGAAATGTTTTTCCCAATATGATGAACATGAAATGTGTTGTAGACTCTGCTCTTGCGAGTACCCGTGAGAAACTCCCGAGACGTTATTTTTATGAGGATGAATAAAAAAAATTATGGGATCAGAGGGGTTTAACCTGCTAGCGTCGTAACAACTAGGGTTGCAGGCGTCTCAAATAATTTTGAGTCAAACCCGTTCATCACCTCCCATTTGATACCTGATTGAAGGATCGTGTCTCGGCTTGTTTCGGACTACCTTTAAATCCTACGAGACGGTTTTTAAATTCGAGAAAGTGAATCGTCTCGCGGCCATCTGGGGATTCTATCCCGTACTAATGATATGGACGTGAATAAAGTTTTATTTCTGACGAGAGCAAATGTAAAATCGCCAAGTTACAAGCTTAATTTTTGCCAAGTTATATAGTTATCATTATATGTATGTATGTGATATAAACTTATATTTTTTTCTCGTTTGTTTTGTACACTTTGTCAAAATCCAAATTAATCCAAAATTTTATAATAAATTAAAGAAAATAAATTAATTGCAAATAATGCGTTTAACTCATTCATATACGTGTAACGATACTGCAAATTGGCATGAAAATTGGCGGAGAAAAACTATGAAAAGAAAACAATATTTGCATTGGAAATTGGAACGCATTTTGTCATAACAGTAACATACATTTTCATAATAATTTTATATGTTGTGCAACTATATTTTAATTTATTCTAATGTCTTAACGTTCGGTTGTGTAACTTTAAATATCTTATTTTTTCAGAACCAACGCAGATTTACCGGTTCCTCCGCACAAGAAACCAAATTTCAGTGAGTAGACGATAATCTTCTTTGTGTCCTTGGTTTGCTCGTAATTTTAACTTGCGTTGCCCTCAAAGCGTTAATTATATTTTGTTCGTTTTTGTTATACGCGAATGTATAATTTCGAAATTATGGTGTATCAATAGTTCTTAACGTAACGAGATATACGAAAGTAAATAGTCGTAACGATACAAGCATTTGATGAAGGTAAGTTAAGATATGTTCCTTTGACTCATTGTCAGTTGAAAAGTTGAGATATTGCCTTGTGATCGTGGTTTATATTTTCATATGCTTTTTAAAATGTCTGCATATGTCTTTATATGTAAAATTTTTATGGTATGGTAGGTATATAATGTAAGTTTAATTTAAGGGATCATCCCACTTTGACGGCCCAAAAACTAAACTATTTTTAATAATTTTTTTCACAGTAAATACACCATATAATGAAATGAATTTTTGGGGGATTTATTAGGGCACTCTTAAATAACACCAAAAAATTTTTGTCATAATTTAAAAAAATTTTTACTTCATCGCTTTTACAGCGTCAAAATAGCGTGTCAAAAAAGATGCGAGTCCGCTGCGTTGATCAGTTTTTTAATTCAGGCTCACCTGAAACAAAAAATCAAAAAGATTCTTAATCTGTATGAGCGTCGCTATGTCCCGAACTAAAATTAATAATTTTTGTTTAAAAGTAACAAAATGTATTTTGTAATGTAAAAAGTAAGATAAAATAAACATTTTGACCTGATTTTAGTTCGGGACATAGCGACACTCGTACAGATTAAGAATCTTTTTGACTTTTTGTTTCAGGTAAGTCTGAATGAAAAAACTGATCAACGCAACGGACTTGCATCTTTTTTGACACTTCCGTTTTGACGCTGTAAAATCGATAAATGACAAACATTTTTTGGCGTTATTTAAAAGTGCCCTAATAAATCCCAAAAAGATTCATTTTATTATATAGTGTATTTACTGTGAAAAAAATTGTTAAAAATAGCTGGCCGTCAAAGTGGAATGACCCCATAAGTTATAAATATTCAAATTATTTAAGAATCACAAGCTGATTTTCCTTGATCGATGGATGTATATTGAAATTTAATATTTCTTTTTAGCCAATATTTCTATACAGAAATTTAACGTATATGCGGCAACGTATGTCCAGAAGTCACAAGTCACGGCGAGGATTTAAGGCCGAAACAATTCTGGATAAATTAGTGAAAAAGCAGGAACAGAATTTCGGTGTTCGCGGATACATGACTCTTACGTTTTTAGGATTTTACGATAAAAAAGGTACGTCTCGATTATCGTAACCTTTTCTCCCACATATACCTGAAAATATTTTGTTGATGCTTGGTGAGACGTCTCATGTGTAACGATGATGTACTTCTTAAGGTTGTGATGTATAATTGTAGTTGAAGTATCGCAGGAGCCTGTCAAAGTGGAAACATTGTTGCTGAAAATCTGCCATAAGAAAAGAAAAGACGTTAGCTCGCCTGTCATGCAAGTAAGTTTGGTACCTGAGATAAATTTAAAATTTTTTAAATAAAAAAGACTGATTTAGTTAAGTTAAGTTTTTCATCGAATTGATTCTCGATTAAGATATGGCATTTGTTTAGGTTTCAGTCGGTACGAGTGAGGTCCCAATCAATCCTTCCGAGAGTCAGCCTCCATCGAAGGCATCCACGATTTCCATACCCAATGAATCCTTCAGCTTAAATAACGGTCATATAGCGAAGACTTATATGCTTTTGCTCAGGGTTTACTGCATGTCTAACAATGGCTGCCTTATAACTAACTGTGATTTAGAAGGTAAGGGCAACAGTTAATATATTAGGATATATTACAAACGGTGTCTTTTTCCAGAACCAGCTCAAAAGCGTCGTAAATCGTCCTTGGGTGCGATAAAGGTCAATGGCGAAGAAGTGAAACAGTATGGCTCGGAGCTTACTGTGTACGACAAGCACAATCGATGTCTGTTGACGGACGGCGAGTATGAGTTAGGTTTGCAGGAAGTACAGACCAATGTTAGATCCAGTCCTAAGAAACATAGTTCTTGGGAAACTGTGGCCGACATCAAAGACTGCGAACCGTTCGACATGTTCAGGCAAGGACCGACGTTAAAATTCCGGCTCAGTTGGACGATGGAACCGAGCAACGGTCTGGTGGATAGACCGATGCCGATACCTCCGATACCGAGCGGCGACAATAAAGAGAATCGATCGGCCAATGGTCAGTTCTCCGATATATGCACCACATTACACGGAAACGTCGCTTTAAACGTTTACCGTTATCTTTTCAGCTGGTTTCGAACGTTCATCTTCCGTAAATCACAATAACAATAGCACAAATAATAATAATAACGCAACACTGCCAACGTCTAGTCCGCTAACGCCCTCGTCGAGAATTAGCATCTCCAACGAGAAGGTGGACGCTAACGGAACTCAGCAGATAGTCTATCAATTTTTGTACAACAATAACAGCCGGCAGCAGACAGAGGCCTGCGAAGATCTACACTGCCCCTGGTGCTCGTTGGACTGCGGCAAACTGTACTCGCTTCTAAAGCATTTGAAGCTGTGTCATTCGCGATTCACATTCACATACGTGGTAAGCACACTTTACATTTACATTATTTATATGTAACAAGTACAGTTTGAACATTTACACATATACGATTTACATATATATCGGCATCAATAACAAATATTGCACATTTTTGATATTTCCAGGAAATTTTTATTTTTTTTTTATGTTATTTTATCAGCGTGTATTTCAGCAAGTACTTCTTAGACGGTAATAATTATAACTTCTGAGCAATCAGCAAAATTTTCCCCGATATGTGCCTGGATTCTATGTTTTTCACAAAACCTCATAGATATATTCCTAAAAGATTTTGCAACTACAATATTTTCCATTGATGCCATTGATATATGATAATCATACGTTTGGAGAGAAATAAGCAATTAATTTGATTGGATAAAATAAATTAAGAGATCTATTCTCCATGCTGTGAAATTAATTGATTGTGAATGCTTCTTTTTTGCAGCCAATTCCACAAGGTGCCCGAATTGACGTAGCAATAAACGAATGCTATGATGGTTCGTATGCAGGTAGTCCTCACGAATTAATTTCACAACCGTCTAGTATACCTTTTTCAAGAACAGGACCAACCAGACGTACGAGCGTGACGAATATCGTGGTGTGCCGTCCGAAGAGAACGAAGCCAAGCCTGTCCGAGTTTCTTGAACTTGACGAGAATGAGTTTGAAAGTCAGAGGCCTTATATCACCGGCCACAACAGGTAAGCGTTGTGGCATGAACAGTTACGATAGTTATAGTATAAATAATCTTTTGTATTTACATTATAAACATGTATACATCCTTTAGACTGTATCATC
The DNA here is from genome assembly GCF_048541705.1 of Temnothorax americanus. Taxonomy (NCBI): domain Eukaryota; kingdom Metazoa; phylum Arthropoda; class Insecta; order Hymenoptera; family Formicidae; genus Temnothorax; species Temnothorax americanus. The sequence goes on from NW_027509411.1 coordinate 2,472,589, forward strand.
ACACTGTAACTTGCCTGCCTATATACCCCAAAGAAATGGATATCGATTCCGAGGGTGAGAACGACCCTAAGTGGCTGCAAACAAAGACAATGATGATGATCGACGACTTTACGGATGTGAACGAGGGCGAGAAGGAGCTGATGAAAATGTGGAACCTGCATGTGATGAAGCATGGATACGTGGGAGACTGCCAGATACCACTAGCTTGCCAAATGTTCTTAGAGAATAAGGGGAAGGAGTTGCTTATGAAGAACCTCTATCGCAACTTCGTATTGCACATGTGCAGTCTGTTTGATTTTGGACTAATCAGTCCGGTGATACTGTACCAGACCATACAGAAGCTGCAAGAAATCATGAAGGAGGGCGGCGAGGATGGAGATGTGCGTAAAGTGCTGCAGAAATCACACGAGTCTCAGGTGGAGCATTGGATGGCTACAGGTGCGCATGCACATTTAATGTACGACACATCCAAAGGTGGTGTGACGGGCGGTGTTAAGATCAACTTCAACAACGACGGTTCCTCGAGCTCGTCGTCGAACGCCAGGCGAAAGACGACAACCGCCTCCATGCCGTTGGCCTCGCCCAACTCGCAGAATGCCAAGATGCACAATATGCATAACATCAGTACGTAAGCGCAGAAGCCAACATAACATGACGTGTGCCGTTGCCACCGTCGTCGAGGAGCAAGACTGTCATTCACAATAGTTCGATGCAAAATTCCGTTGTCGGGGCGAATCCCGCCCTTCCATCGTTCTTCGGCGGTATAATCTTCTCCGACGCGGAGCATCGCAAGCAAGATTATGCCCAACGGTGTATTCAATCAGAAGGTACAAGCACGCCGTTTGAACAGGCGGTCGAACGATCTATCCGCAAAAGTACAAACTCTGTAGTGCAAGTGACGAAAAGTAGCAGCGCGACGCGATCCCGTTGCACCGGTTGTCAATGCAAGCCGGCGAGAGCGCGAGTATCATCGAGTACCAGTGAAAACTGGTCCTGGACGCGAGCATGGCGACGAACAACAATAATGTCGCCGTATCCGCTAGCCAGAAGCCGTCCCCGAACGGAGGTAGCTTCCAGTAGCTGCTCATCAATAGTAGTAAGATCGATTTCGCGCGTTTTTAATGCAAATTGCATCTTCTTTTTTGTACAGTATTTGTTGCAAGTAATATAGACAATTATGCAATTGACATTATTGAATAAACCGGATGATTATTGTTTTAGCTGTTAAATCGATATTTGAGATTTAATTTAAAGCTTATGTGAATGATTATTATGAATCGAGAAGAGAGATAATAGGGAAGATGTCTGGCGAACGAGTTTATTCTGCTCGCCTCTGTGTCGATGATTCCGATTGCGAACAATAAAGCATTCGCTTGCTAAGCATGCGAATTTTATCATACTTATTCTTCATTTCTTTTTTTCTAGTCAGTGGCGTTTTTTTATTATTTCATTTTTTTTTTTAATGCTTTTATTTACGTAACATTTCCAGTAAATTCTGGTATATCTGCACAACTGATCTGTGAAACTCATAGCGAACCAGCTATTCCAGAAGTAACGCAAAATTTCATCACGCCCAATTTTGTATTGTAACAAAAGCGGAGAACAGACGATCTCAGAATTTGAAAATTAATTTTTTGAGGTAATTTTGGCACGATGAAAAAGAATGTCTAGTTCTACGTTCTGCATGCGAGGCAACTTGCGATCACGAGACGTCTTTTTACACATCCGATAGATTATTCTTTTATATAGGAAAGCGCGCACTTTATAAGCGGATTAATCGTAGCCGAACTTTATGAACTTTTTATCGCCCTGAATTTAATCATTTTCGGGAATACGCTGAGTAAAAAAATGTTGCGGTTACAATTTCTGAGATTTCAAGCGTGTGCATACATATATAAAATTATTATATATTTTATGTATATAATATATAACAATTTTATATATCTATATGTATATATACAAACAGATATATATACACACATATAAAAAAAAGTATAAGAAAACCTGTGAGGCTGTAAATTATACTTTACATTTTCTACATCGAGACGGATCGGTAGAGTGAAAGTGCCTTTTACCAAACCAAGCGCAGGCCTGAATTCGCAGAACGACGATCGACGATATTTAAGAAATATCGAATATTATCATTCGTTGTTATTTCTAAAAGTCGCAGAATTATTATACTCGATTTTAATTAATGAGATTAATCATTCGCAACACACTCGTCTCATTTTTTGGCGATCGTCGTCCTTTCGCGAGCAATTCAGACCTCTCTAGTATATCATATTAGAAATGTTATGAATTTGCGTGTAACATATACAACTTCTACTGCCGTGGTCGTTCGAAGAAGCGCTTACATTCCTTTATATATAATGTCTTCTTTATACTATAGGTAGTCTAATGAAATTTTTTAATCTTAGGATGTGCCGCCGGAGCTTTAAGTTCAACGGAATTATCGTTCTCTTCGAGCGACTTCTAATTCACTGTCCAATAATATTATCCATGGTAGGTTGTAAATAGGAAATTATAAATTACGAAATAAATATGTGGACGTGAGAAATATGTATTATATAATTGTCATTTTTATCACAATCCGAGTATCTTCGCTTTTCCTTTTAATTAATCCTTAAATTATCGTTTGTTATTCGTTACATGAATTCGAAGGATTAAAAGGAATAGATTTTTAGATTTTGTAGCTTAAGCTGAATCCTGTTTTGAAATTGTGCTAAATTTTGACTACTCGATTGTTTTATGTATCGACAAATATAAATGTCCACGATATAATCTTGTTTTAAATAACTTATTTTTTTTATAACTTACATTAATTACAATACTATATTTCATTAGTATATTTCGTCTACAGAGATCTTAATTTCTTTATGTGGCAACTTTAAGCTCTCTTTCTCTTTGTAATATTAAGATTTATATTTTATAATTACGATAATACGTTACGTGTTATCGTAATGTATTATTCGCATATCTAATTAAAAAACTATTTGCTATGCATATATGCAACAGATCTTGCATTGTTTTGTATCTTCATTAAAACCAAATGTTTGACTCTATCGTATTTGAAGTAGCGTGGAAAATCTATATTTATATAATCCACAGACCAATTCATTTTGTACTTTTCTACGCAACGTAAAAATTCTTCGTACATCGGGGCAGTGGTGTCCAAGTCGGCGACAGTAAAGACGTATCTTTTCTCAAGAGCGACGTAAATTGTTTTTTTCTTCTTCGTGTGTAGAAGTTTCATCAATGTGCGGACAAATCCGTCTGTGATTTTGTCATCGTAGATCACTACAAATCCAAAAAGAATAACAATAATACGATCGTTTCTCATCTCTATTCTACACTTGTTAAAATATAGAATTACTAAGTTTACCGTCCGCAGCCAATACAACATAGGCGCTTTGCAATCTCTCCTCCAACTTTTTCGACCATTGTAAGTTTAAAAAATTTACTTCCTCGATGCGATAATTCGATCTAACGTACGTATGATTCCTCAGAAAATTCCGTTCAATCAGATTCAATATACCACCCACGTTGATGTCTGGAATATTCGGATAAATTAGATTGAAGTTCTTAACGGGGGGGGGGGAAGGGGGGTTTCGAGTATTTGGATTACCGGTGCAAATGACTTCTTTAGCTAGGTAACTCGCCACGATGCTGGTCAGACCGACTCCAGATCCTAATTCTAGAATTATTTGATCTCTAAACGAGTCTGGATGCGACAAGATGTAGTCGGCTAACAAGAGAGAGGCTCTCCACACTTGCAATCCGACCAAACTGAGCTCTGTAGATACGCTATGCTCTGTAAATGCAATTCACTGAATATATGTATATATACAAGTATACATGATAATTAATTCTATACCTATTAGAATTACTCCTTCTCTGTCTCTATCTACATCTAGGTCATCGTCACTGTCGTAATTTAGCGTCCCGGCTGTGAATTCTGCCTCGATCATATAAGACGGACATTTAAAAGCGAATTTAGTTACCGCATCTGAAACCAAATACCATTGCTGTACGTTAAGATATGCATTATAAGCGTTACCTGCAAATTCAAAATATTATTCGCTAAACACGACTTACCGCCACTGCCAAGCTTCTCAGAGATACGATCGTTTTCCGTGTATATCTCCGACGTTACTTTATGCATCTTAGATAAAAATATATTATTAATAAACGTATTCTTTTTAAACCGATATGTTTAGTATTATATAATTAACGATCCGTATTTTACGGGTTATTAACATAAATTATTGTGTGTACAGTTTTTTATTTATCATAATATTTAATATATATTATACAAGATATAACGACGTAAAGCTCATTACATTTCACTTGTAACATGCTAATTCGTTTTTAATCATATATTTATATATATAATATATACATTGATAATATATAAAAACTCGATAAAACTACGTAACGTCTCGAGTCGCGCGTCGGAAATTAACGCGCGTAAATAAATCAGGGATCAACTTCGTCCCACGACGCCCGTCAAACGATAATGAAGCTCGTCGCGACCGACCAATATTATAGCCTCGTGACTGCATTTATTTCGGGAATTTGTGTCTTAACACGACAATTACATAATCCATAATCCCTGTGCCATCACGTTGCCCTGTATTATTACTGTATTGAGTAATCTACGTTGAATCTCTCTCTTCAGACTTAATAATTTAAGTATATATAAACGGCATACAATTATGTCGTTTAAAAAACTGCTAAAAAATTTGTAATAATTCTTTGATTGTATATAAATTCTATTATTCAGAGATTCACGAAGAATATGCATTTTATGGTCACGATAATAACAAATATTCATACAAAAATAAAATTTTGAAAGGCAATTTAAATTTTGATGCATTGATGCCTTTATCGTCAAATTTGCACTTTTCTCATACTTGTATCTAATAAGCAAATTGCCCACATGACAACAGATTGGCAGCAGATTTAACTCAAATATTACAACTGATAACCGATCCGTATATTTCGTCATATATTTACATTAAACTTGTGTTTTGCCGACAGAGCCCGCCAATGACAGCAGATTGTCGGTAGGGACCGAACAGAATCCGTCATTTCGTAAACATTAAAAATGGTTACGAAACGGCAGATTCTGTCCAGTTTTTCTACACAGTCAATCTGTCATTATATTCCACTACCTAGCAGATTCCGTATTATTTCCGCTGACAATCTATCGACCGAATTAATTACTCTCATTTCAAAAATACGTAACGTTTGAATCTCAATGTGTACTTTTGAATTATATAAAATATAAAAATATAAATAAAATACTAATCGCACTTTTTTCTATGGATCTATTGAGAGCGGCTTAATCGTTACACCTTGGCTCTTGTTTCGAGCGGACAATCGTCGCGCCGTTTCCTCTTGGTACGCGCTCTCTTCGCGGCATTCTCGTCAGCTGTGCTTGTCATTTTGCCATTACTTTAACCGCACAGAGGTTGCGGTTATGAACCCTCAATCTGGCCGAATTGAGATCGAAGTCATTTGAATTTAATCCGCTGATCTCTGTGACGTCGACAAATCTCGCGGTGACTCCGTCACCGTGCTCGTTCGTCTCTCCCGGGGCTTGCTCCCGTTCTCGATCGCAATGCAATGATATCGCATCGTTAAATCGCCTCACTGCACGGCGCCATTGCGACTCCAATGACGCCACGTGACACGCGACACGTGACTTTTGACAACCAAGCACAATCGGCAAAGTCGCGCGACTCGCCGTGTGGATAAAAATGTAAGAACATCGCCGGCGTGTTTCGTAAGATTATCGGTTTGTCCGATACGAATTGTTCAATATATCTAGAACAAAAAGGTGGACAAAGTCGCCAGGATGAAAAACTGCTATACATATATTGAAAAAAATCTGTCGTACAAAATTGTTTTAATATATCGAATCAAAAATATATGTATATAAAAAACAATTGTGCATTGGAACATAAATGGTATTTCCGTAAAATGAATGTTTAATACTACATTTATGCGAGCCATTTATATACTTCTGTAAAATATTATAAAAATCGAACCCCTCGGCTCTTTTATCCCGCTCAAGCGTCAATCCGTTCGCGCTGATCATCGAACGGTAATTCGCGGCGATGACCGCGATCGAGTTCGAGGAACACGTCAATCAAGCTCCGCGAGCGAAACCAGACGACGGGCCAATCCTAAATCCTAAATCCGTCGGCGCCGCGTACGTTCCACCGAAAAACCAGGAAGCAGCCGAAGGCTTCGGCATCAGCGACGGTGGGTAACCATTGGTAACGACCGTCCCGCGTCCCGCCGGTCGCGCCGGAGACGGCGACGGCGGACGATGGACGATGGACGCGCGGGTGGCCGCGGCCGGGGCCGGAGAAGTCCACAGCCAATCAGCGATCCCCACGATGAGGACGATGCCACGCGTATGAGGTCCGCGAGCCAACGCGAGACGACGCGAGCCTACAAGCCCGCCGACGCAGCGTCGCGTCCGCTCATTCATCGCGCGTACTCCTCGTGGACGGTGTGCGTGTCTTCCCGCTTCTCCCGTCCTCGTCCCGTCGACGTCTTCGTCCTAGCCGAGGTAGGCCGCGCTTTCAACCCGCGGGGAACGCCAGGGGAAAAGAGGAAAAAGAGATCCAGAGATAGACGGGGATAAAAAAAGAGAGAGAGTGAGGTATATCCCGATCAGCATGAGATTCGTCGGTGGATTATGTTTGGCGGCACTCTGCCTGGCCGCGACCTCCCTCGCCAAGGTCGAGACCGAGGACGGGGTCCTCGTGGTCACCAAGGACAACTTCGAGAGCGTCGTCCAGGACAACGACTACGTGCTCCTCGAGTTCTGTGAGTATATATATATATACCGCTCCGTTTCCCTTTTTCCGCTCCCGCGGAGCGCGAGTCTCCGGTCTCCGTCTCGGTGACCCTGCGTTGCGTGTGTATCTGGTTGCTCTTCTGGAGAGCTGCACCCTCGCGCCTGCACTCTCTGTACCCGGCCGACGACCCTCGAGGACCGAGGAAAGGGTTCTCCGTTCGGGACTCCGTTCGGAGGGCTCCGTTTTGTCGCGGCCGCGGCCGCACGCCCGCTCGTTCGCCGGCTTCGCCAGATGCGAGGCTCCGTTACACGTCATCACTTGGTCATCACTCCGAGCATCCTCGAGAGGGAGAGAGGACGATAACGGGAGGCCGGTTGGGGCACGCTGGGGCCTGGGGGGTTCGTGACTTTTCGGCGATCGCCCGGCCGAGGGACATTCCCGTCGGGATTTTTTTTTCCGCGAATCCCTCTTCCCTCCCTTCCTCCGCTACTCTCTTTCTCTGAATAATGAAAGAATCTGTGCGCCGGACGGGCCGGACGTGCGACGGCCACGGAAAAAAAGGTGCAAAAAGCGCCCGGAGAAGATCCATATTTGGACGTCCTTGGGTTTCTTTTTTTTTTTCCGGAGCGTCCGAGACGTTCGTCTATGTATTGATATCTATTTATTTCGGCCTTCGACCGCCCAATCGCGATCTTCTCGAATTGTTTCTTACATCTTTCTCTAATTTTTTCTATGGGCCTCCTCTTTCTGCGCGTTCGTCTCGCTCGTGGTTGAGCAGAAAGTGCAGAGGCGTGCGGCTGCGAAGATAAGACGGCTCTCGCTTCTTGGCGTATATTTTTTTTACCGTTATACGCGTCGTGTAAACTGCAATCGCCCCGGTGATTGCGGGATCGAGCGTGGCGTCATGACTCTAGGATGATGATAATGACGATGACGACGTCGGCGCAGCCATCCATTAAATGATACAAATTGTAGTCGACGTTGTACGGATTAGAGGACAGAATTAATCACGTTCTTCTCCTATCGGAATCGAAATTCGATACGTCGATTATCAATTTTAGATCGCTATCTGCCGCCTATCTGTCGACTTTGAGACGCATAAGCGACCATATGGTATCTTAATACTCCGACGTTGCTGAATAAATTTTCTAAATGTCTCAAATGTTATTTGAATTTTTGAAATACCGCATTTCGGTTTTCTGACGTTCCTCCTTTTTCCTAATTTTTTTTTTTGTATTTTTATTTTGTAATTAAATGGCTCCGACTCCATAGAGCTCAGTAGATTTTATTTTCTGATGCAAAATTGCAATGCCTTATAGATCTAGCTGTAGATTAATCAAGAATTGTAAATTTGAAAGATTAAAATGTTCGACGCTAAAGAATTAAGTCGTGAAAGAGACAAAAGTATTACAGTCGATCACGTTTTTGCTAAGAGATGATTATCTTGCCGTGCCAGCAAGTAGTAGTATCGAGCTGCGATAAATTACATTATATTTCCTCGTTGTAGATGCTCCTTGGTGCGGACACTGCAAAGCATTGGCGCCCGAGTACGCTAAGGCGGCAAAGAAATTGGAGGAGGCTAACTCGCCGATCAAACTGGGCAAGATAGATGCGACGATCGAGACGGAACTCACTGAGAAACACCTAGTGAGGGGATATCCCACTCTCAAGTTTTACCGTAAAGGAGCCCAGGTCGACTATACCGGTGGTCGTCAGGCCGACGAGATTGTAAATTGGCTGCTCAAGAAGACTGGCCCGCCTGCCAAAGACCTGCCCACGATTGATGAAGCCAAGGCGTTCATCGACGCGCATAAAGTCACCATTGTTGGATTCTTTAAGGTACGAAATCAAAATCATCCTCTTTACATTCCCCTTGTTTTATGTGGGATGATCTATCATTTTTTGTTTGCTACCTCTGGATCCCTTGTATTTTAAACCTATTGTAATAACCAGAAGTAATATGTTGCTACAGCTTATCCGTTTATATAAATGTGTAACGACTTTATTAGGATGTGGAAAGTAATGCCGCCAAGGTATTCTTGGAAGTTGGCAGCACGGTGGACGATCATGTGTTTGGTATTACGAGCGCCGACGAAGTCTTTAGCGAACACGGAATCGAAGATGGAAAGATCGTGCTGTTTAAGAAGGTACGTCTGTATAGTATAAGAACAGGAACAATTATGGATCGAATTAATTTCTCTTTTGGAAGCGCGATCTCAAATTTAATTAATCTCTATTCTTTATAGTTTGATGAAGGTAAAGCTGTCTTTGATGAAGAGCTTACGCCCGTAGCCTTGCAGAACTTCATCTCCGTATATTCGTTACCTCTGGTTGTTGAATTCAACCAGGACACGGCACAGAAGATCTTCAGCGGAGACATCAAGAGCCACTTGTTGGTGTTCCTCAGTAAAGAGGCCGGTCACTTTGAGAAATACGTCGAAGGTATTCACGAGCCGGCGAAGAAATACCGTGGCGAGGTACGGAAGTTTAGGCGTCACTTATCTTGCGGCATCATTTCAGAAAGGAATTGATATAATACTTTGAAATGTTCCATGCGCAGGTCCTGTTTGTGACAATCGATTGTGATGAGACCGATCACGAACGTATCCTGGAATTCTTCGGTTTGAAGAGAGAGGATGTGCCCGCTATGCGGCTTATCAAGCTCGAACAAGACATGGCTAAGTACAAACCCGACAATCCAGAGTTGACCACCGAGAATGTCCTAGCATTTGTTACCGCTTTCATGGAGGGCCAATTGAAGAGACACCTGCTTACGCAAGACTTGCCAGAGGACTGGGATAAGAACCCGGTGAAGGTTCTTGTCGGCACGAACTTTCACGAAATTGCCCATGATAAGGAAAAGGATGTTTTCGTTGAATTCTACGCACCTTGGTGTGGTCATTGTCAGCAGCTAGCGCCCATTTACGAGAAGGTACGTTTCCTTTTCGTTGGAATTTATTCCTAATGACATAGGTAAACGAAAGCAGTTTTGTTAATCGAACATAATTTTAGCTCGGCGAAAAATACAAGGACAACGACAAGTTGGTTATCGCGAAGATGGATGCCACTGCTAACGAGTTGGAGGACATAAAGATCAGCAACTTCCCCACGCTCATACTCTACAAGAAGGGGACGAATGAAGTACGAACCTTTTTTACGTTCATTCAATTTGTATTATCATATTTACAGTATGTTTAAAATGCGCTCATTTCGATTTTGCTCTAGGGTGTGGAATATAACGGTGAGAGGACACTCGAAGGTCTTTCTCAATTCATTGAAAGCGGTGGATCGTACGGCGAAGCTGCAGAAGAGGTATGTTAAGGGATTGTTTTTAAGCGCAAAAAAAGAATAATACAAACACTTTGGACTGAAAGATAGTGAATTGCAGTAATTTCTTCTAGAATTTTTTTAATGATATGAATATAATATTATGTTGCAACTATGCTGTATTATTTATTTCGTTACAGGCTCGGGAAGAGGATGAGGACGATGACGTGCCAAGGAAGGACGAGTTGTAAACGCACATAATCATTATTATAAGAACAAGTAAAATCAACATTGACTCGTCTGTTATATTTCCTGCATCCAGTCAATGAATTCCACAATTTCCCGCTTTACAGAATTATTTAATTTCTTATAAAGATAAAAAAAAAAGAACTCGATGGTGCATCCTCACACATTTTAGGAATTAAGTTTAGGTAAATGTCGCGGTGTACAATTTGTAATTAAGAATTTGCGTTCGCACTTTTCCATAGGGTTATTGTCACAGCTGATATCAAATGGCGTACTTTCGTGATATATAGAATTATTTTATCCTGATGGCCGCATGCAAATTACGTAAACGGAGAATCATAAAAGTCTGCAATGTACTTGAGGCATTTAATGCGCGATAATAATACGAATATATGAATATTTCTATATGATTATGCCATTTGTGTTATTATATGTGCATGTCGACTTGATGTGACTTTCTGCCCTTTGAAAACTGCGGCGCTTTATCGTTCATAGTTTCGCGCTTTTATCACTCCACAATATGGAACGTGGAACGGGAGGGTAAATTATTAATCTAAGAACGTCTCGAAATCACTCTTTATTTTTTTATAAAAGCTATTATTTTGTCGACAGATGTTTAAACGAATTGTTGCTCCTTGCGATGCGCAAGCGAAAGCAAGTCTTCGAGCGCTCTGTGAGAGCTAGTAATTTATAAACACATTTCCAATTTACAGCATTTAAAACTATCACGACGGGTGATGGTTTTAGATATATATATATATAGTTAGGATAGGCAGCCGTTTCAATGTTCTCCTAGTTTTAATTGACTGAAACTCTAGGAAATTAGCGATGAGGCACATATTGTGAAAAAAGAAAGAAAAGTAAAAATTTATACATATATATATATATATATATGTATGTATGTATGTATGTATGTATGTATAATTAAGTCTTTATTATATATATATACATTATTCTTAATATATGAAGATTATATATATTCTATTCTGGCTTATGTCTATTTTTTATTACCATTACTATACGTAAATGTATACTGTATACTATATATATATATATATATCTTAAGTATAATATATATATATGGCTATCTTGTTGCCTGAGGCAATAACTACATTACTTGCGTAATTAACGCTTTGAGTGGCACGGACGAATGTCTTTTTTCCATTTCATTAATTTCTCATTTTTCTATAATAACATTTTGTTTGCATTTCTTTTATTAGGATCGCAGACGTACGGAAGTAATGGACCGTACATTGAATTTGTCAGGTTTGTACGAACTGTTACATAACACTTTGCTAATCACGGAGGAAGTGAAGGAAATATTGAGACGAGACTGTGACGAAGCAGCATTCGTTTTAAAGCCGTGGCAGGTGAAAACCGTCGTCGAGAAACAAACCGACGAAAGCATCTGTATCTGTAAAAAAGTATGATTCATATTTGTGTTTTTGCTTATATAATTTATGTTTTGCCTATGCATGAATTTGTTTTATTTATCATCAATTAATAGAATGAAGATGAAGCTGAGGAGATCGCCGCGGGGATAGGTAGAGCGATCATTCTGGCGCAAGAGTTGCGGGAAAAATTGAAGTTTAACGTAGCGTTAAAGAAGAAAGTCTCAAGGAAGGACACGGTTGAAAGTATTTATTTATCCAATCCTGCGTCGACTAGCGATCGCAGGAAAGTATCGAAGAACAATATTACAACGAAAAGCTTAAATATCGCGAAAAACCCCGAGTGTAAAAAATCAAGTGCATCTCAAAACGACAAAGTAACTTCCGTCGGGACGAGAAAATATGTCGGCGGTACAAAGCAGAGTAACGCACTTGATAAAATGCAGTCAAAGGTATCGTCTGCAAAAGTTACAGGAAAGTCAAAGAAAGGAAAGAATTTTATACTGGAAAATAAATTGAACGTTAAAAAAATAAGCTCGGCAAATAAATCACAAGTTGGCGATAGTAATCCTAATGATATCTTACAAAATGTACGTAGCAATAATATATAGTACGATAAAATATTGAAAAACTTTGAATGTAACATGGTTTTTTTCGCGCGTTTATATTTCAGTCAAGAAAGTCTCTGTCACCTGAAGCATCAGCTGCTGAATTAAGCGACTTGATACACAAAATGACACGACAATCTACCGAGAGCGTTTCAATTTCTTCTCCTGATAAGATTGAGAACGATTGTCCAGTGCATGGGAATAAATCGCGTCAATCCGTTGAAGAACAGATTGTAGCAATAGATGTAGTGGAAGCGCTCCAGCATTTTAATGTGCCGAATGATATTGTTAAGGTACTGAGAACTTATCACGCGTTTTTAAAAACTGAAGGAGATAACTTGAACGATACTAAAGAAACTAGATACAAGAAATCGGTCGATACTTTTATAAGAGAATTTGAAGCGATGGTAAGTAATGTAAATGCAGGGAGAAGGGGCGTGCTCTTGAAATTATGCAAGATCGACTCCTTATATTTATTTCATCTGTTGCAGAATATAGTTATGCAAGATTATATGTTGGAAGACCCTCATTTGCTTAATAAGGCAGCAAAATCGATAACTGTATTTAGTAGCATTTTCAGCGAAGATTTAGATTCGATCCAATCCAATGACATGAAAATCATTACTTCCACCGAGCTGGGAGCCTCGTTCAAACAGCATGATATTAAGAATATTGCAGAACCGATTATAAAAAACCCATCCTGTGATTTTCCTTTATCAAGAGAATGGATGTCGAACGGGGTTTGGAATATTTCCTGCATGGAGCACTTTAAAAGTAATTTCACATTTTACACGTATGTTGACTAGCTTTAAATCTTGATTTAATTTTGCTCAATTAATCTCAATTTTGTTGTAGATTTTTCTAAAGCATATAACATAAAGTACTGTAACAAGAAGCAATTTTTGTCGCTATACGAAGCTATACAAAAATTGCAGCGCACCAAATATCTGAATACATTGACCCAAATTGTTTTACGCGACGTGATACCCACCGTCAAATCTAACATCGAGCCTGCGAGCGCGGAGTACGCGCAAGCGTATAAGACAATGTTTATTCTCTATCAAGGTCTAAATCCCGAAGTGCCGGTCTTAGTGAGGACCGATAGCTAAGTCTCACACCATGATATATTCTCTGTTACTATAGTAACCCCACTGTGTTTGTATTGTCCAATTGATATCCACTTTTCGTGGAGGAATAGACCGGAATTCTGCAGAATGTATTTTTTTTTTAAATAATTTTTAAATAAAATTTTTTATGATATTATTGCGCCACGGTAATGACAATCGAAATGTTTTGTGCCATTAAGTATCTCTTAATAAGTGTGGAAAATAAAATTTTAATATCAAACTAAAATTGTAACGCGAGTGCACCCTAGATTTGTTATTTATTTCCCTACGTTTAATTTAAGTTTTATCTTTATACACGATGGATGCGGAGTACGCTTATACGAAAAAGAGAATGCAGTTCGGGAAGAGATGCAACTTCTCTGACTTTGACAAAGTAGAAATGGAAATCAAATCGAATCCAGCGTTAATGAGTAATTATGTTAGAACGGATCCCGTGACACACTCTACGCAATGCAGTAAAGTCTATGCTGTTCACGAGGTATAAATAATTTTTAATCGACATTTATGGAAAACTTACAGCAAAGTTATAATGGATAAAATACATATTTTGTTCAGGTAAATACAACTACTGCGACGTATAAGGACAACAAAATGTTTCATTACGAGGGTGGTTGGCCGAAAGACATAAACATGAAGGATCTAGAACAGACAGTTAGATATAGGCGTAAGATCGAGAAGGATGAACTGTATATTCACACGATGCTTCAGTTGCTACCTGTAAATATCTGTAGACGAACTCTGATCGGCTCTCTTAAAACTATTGGACCTACCTTATACACTTGTACGAAACATTTTTTTCAAGTCGATGGAGCACTGTATTTTGCAAAACAACGCTTGCAACATTTACGAAGAATACTTCGCCGACGTGGAGGCGATCCCGCTGATACAAAGAGCATTCTCGCGTACGGTGAACGTTTATCGCGATCCTTTAACGATGAAACGGCAGATTACTCATCTGTCGTGGTCGCCGGACCAGGGTAATCGTTTTGCGGCCAGTTATTGCAACGTAGACTTCAAAAAAACCTCCAGCAATTATACGTCGTACATCTGGGAAGTAGGTGCGTTAAGTAAGCGTGGGATCGAGGTTGATTAATTGTTGATCGGCATATTTACGAAGAACAATTTCGTAGAGAACCCGAATAATCCTTACATAACACTAAAACCCTTCTGCCCGATTTTGACATTGGAGTACAACCCCAAAGACAGCAACACCTTGGTAGGTGGTCTGATGACTGGACAGGTGGCATGCTGGGACATTAGGAGAGGGTCAGAAATGGTAGACACCAGCTCGGTCGAGTTTAGCCACAGAGATCCCTGTGACAAGACCCTGTGGATTAATTCCAAGACTGGTACCGAGTTTTTCAGCGCCTCGAAGGACGGACAGGTGTGATCTCGCACAAAATCGTGATCACCGCATCGATGAGTCTGCATGTCGTTCGTTTGTAGATAAAGTGGTGGGACACCAGAAAGCTGCAGATTCCGACAGAGACTTTGGTAATAGACTTGCTGAAACCGGAGGATCAGAATGTGGACAAAGCTACCGGCATTTCGGCTCTTCAGTTTGAACCTTCGATAGGGACACGTTTCATGTGTGGCTTGGAAAACGGTATAGACCAATTTATCATCGTTGAGCGAACTGCATATTTAGATGTAACTTGATGAGGCATGATAATTACACTTTGACATGACTTCATGCTAGTGTATATTATACAAGAGATTACCAGATTACTCCACCAAACTATAAAGTAAAAAGAGATTTGGAGTGATTGAGCAATTTTTCAAAAAATTCGAATGTTTTGTAAGTAAAACAGTGACATCGAGAACATGAAAAATTACAAGAAGAGATAAGAAAAATTATTTGCTCAATATCGGATTATTTTATAAGTAACATATAAAAATGCAGTCGATAAATATTGCATAAAACTTATCTTAGACGATCTATAATTTGTGTTTAAATTCGGAATAATTTTACTTATAATTTTATGCCCCGTATAATATGAAAAACATTTGAAGAATCAGAATATACACACACATACACATATACATATATTTAAGTACGCGATTAAGTAAAAGCTGTGTAACTTGATATAAACTTTTAAATAGAATTCTAAGCTGAACTCAACGAGTAATTATTCGATGACAATGAACTTAATTATGAACTTTTATGAGAAAGAAAAAAATATAGATAATGTAGTGATGACAATGAGAATTGTTTTGCCCTTTAGGTGTCGTAATATCAGGGAACCGCAAAGGTAAGACGCCCGGTGAGAAGATCGCAACTAGATTTAAAGCGCAGTATGGGCCGGTCATAAGTCTGGAAAGAAACCCGACATTCGTAAAAAATTTCTTGACGGTCGGCGATTGGACCACGAGAATTTGGTCAGAAGATTGCAGGGAATCCTGCATAGCTTGGACGCCGTAAGCTTAATGGGATAATAGGAAATTCGTTTAGGAAACCTTCGGCCTTGCTGTTCATTGTCATATTTTTTCAGCGGACACCGTGATTTTTTAACCGGTGGTGCTTGGAGCGCTACGCGTTACTCCGTGTATTACTTGATCAAAGTTGATGGGACTTTAGATGTGTGGGATTTTCTAATTCAGCAAGACAGTCCGGTTCTTAGCATAAAGGTATTTAATTAGGCTATTGCTTATCGATAATAAATTTTAACGATATAATCCATTCGAAGGTCTGCGACGAAAGCTTGACCTGTTTACGACCTCACGAGCAGGGTCAACTGGCTGCAGTGGCGAATAAAAAGGGTTCGACTTATCTGCTCGAATTTTCGGTAGCTTTAACGATCAATCAAAAGAACGATAAATTGCTATTAACCGCGGTAAATATCAGAATAATAAAAAATTAATTTTTCTGTCCACTATCATAAAAGACATATGAAGAATAGAAGAAGAAACTGAGTATTTTGTTATTTTCATATCAATCTCTAACGACATATCTAATTAATGATAATTATTATTCTTATTGTTATACAAGATAACATGTTACAATTACATAATTATAAATTTTTAATACATTCTTAAAAGCTTAATAAAAGAAAATTTTTTAGATCCAACTTTATAGGCTGTGATATAATATAAGTGAGATATAATAAGAAAGATATAGTTTATTTCCAATTTATCTCTCAATGTATTGCGCAAAATATTTGCACGAATTTTCGCTTCCGGCATTATAATTTAATACAGTATAGTAACACTATTCACATTGTTTATTTAGCTTTTCGATCGTGAGACGCGCCGCGAAAAAGTGATAGAAGCGAAAAACAGGGAACAACGATTGAAAATGAAAACCTTGAAGACGCACGGTGAATCAGATTTCACCGATATTTCTACAAAACCAGATGAACGAGAAGATTTTAAAGAATTTTCCGGCGATTTGAAGAATGCATTAATAGTGCAATGCGAACAGGAATACGAAAATATGATTAATGCGGTAAGGGGATTTTGCGTCACTGAATAATATCTAATCAACTCTGCGCAGATACATTTTCAAATCTCGGTTATTATTGCACAGGAATTAACGCGACAAGCGGAAGAAGCAAATACCGTTGAGCTAAATAACAACGTGATGCAAAATGGTGCGATTATAAGTTAAAATAATTATATGTAAGTTACAATGATGTAATTTAATTATGAATAATTAATATAAGATATTTTAGCCAGTCTTAGTTGGATCATTACAGTATAAGTTGGAACAAATAAACATTCTAGGAGAAAATAGTTTGTATTTCGTTAAAACAGCTAAAGAACTAAACGTATATTAAAATAATATATTTGCATTTTTAAAATTAATATTGTCAATATTTTACGTCATTTTTTTTCTATACATGTATTCCATATAGAAAACGCGAAGTCACGTTTTGTCTTTTCCATCTTGCCTTTTTTTCTTTAATTTTTACCTAAACTTTTTTCTTGCACTTTTCGTCCTTTTTACCTTAGCGTTTCCTTTATTTTGACTCTCCTCTTTTTTCTATTTTTGTTTCCAGACGATTGGCAGAGACAGAAGTAGGCGGTGCCTCAAGATAACGGATAGTTACATAAAACATCTCTTTTAGATCTTTTGCTAGCAATCCTTGGCGAATTTTAGTCAGTTAGCTTGTATCGTACTTGGCAAGAACACTTCCTGTATTTTTTCTACTTCTGCGTTTTTTGGAATAAAGTTGTTAAATAACGAGGTAAGTGTGAATATGCTGAATCATATTCTATTTCAACGACAAGTCGCAATCTGCAACGGAGCGGAAAACTGTGGCTAAAGAAACGCGTTCTTTCCATTATTTTGTCATTTTGTTTGATCGTACAGTAATTTATTTATAATAATATGATTCAAGTTGTGTGTTCAAGCGACTGTGATAGAGTAGAGATGTAATAGTTTTAAAAAATTCAAAATTTCCATGATTTTCAAGAATTCTTGATTATGAATAATATGCGGAATAATCTAAGATTTTCATCCTATTTTTTAACGGATTTCACACGTCTCAAATTAATTATATTGCTACATTTATTATCACAAAACTTGTTTTTCTGTTATAAACTTTGTGCATCCAATTTAGATATCACGCACTTTTCCGATATAAATATATATAATAATATAGCGATCAAATGCTTACAATTCATAAATAAATATCAAGCCCGCGATTCGCTCAATAACTAAAAATTGTCGTAGCTTACTTATTTTGTATTGCACACACGTATCGATTGTTAATTTTCTTCTTAAAAGAATTTTTTTCTTTTTAAGGAATGTACGATGTATCCCATGCAGAATTCGCATTTCCCAAATATGCCTGATTTATCGCACTTATCCACTTTGCCGCGACGGAAACAAAG
Organism: Temnothorax americanus; assembly: GCF_048541705.1. Taxonomy (NCBI): domain Eukaryota; kingdom Metazoa; phylum Arthropoda; class Insecta; order Hymenoptera; family Formicidae; genus Temnothorax; species Temnothorax americanus. The sequence goes on from NW_027509411.1 coordinate 2,490,879, forward strand.
GCGGATAATCGGAGAGTACTTGTATCCGCTAATTTGTAACATGTACCCGAATTTCATGCCTCACAAGCTCACTGATATCCTACTGGATCTCAATTCTATCGGTACATTGATTGATATGATAAATGATCCCATGGTCTTCGCCATGAAACTCGGGGAGGCTATCAACGTGCTCCAAACTTATTTTGCTGTTATGACTTTGTCAGAAAGAACCTGACCCAAACGGTCGAGGAACAATATAATAGTCACTGCGATGATTTTTTCATGGTTATATGATTATACTTAAATTAAAATGTCTAATCATATTACCCTGATAGCAGAATGTGAGTGTGCAAAATCATGTAAATGTGTCGCTGAAAATAATTTATGTATCGTTGCCACAAACATTGTGTAAACATGAATCGTAGCTCTGTTTAGGATTCATACTTTACAGCAAAGATATGTAAATTGTTGCTGCAAACTGTTTGCAGCAATAATATGTAAATAATATGTAATAATAATATGTAAACTGTAAATCGAATGAAACCTCCAGGCGTAAACTGTTGCTGGGAAAATGTAACGAATATTGAATACCGTTGCTTGAAACAAATTCAATACAATTTCTGAACATTTGCGGGCGCAGCTTTACATGCAATGTTATTTATGCCAACGCTTGTCAGTTTACGGGCATATTTCATAAATATAACATATAACAGGATAGTCATAGTGTCAATCATTGTACTTGTATGCAAACATATATGCATATTGTTAACATAAAGAAAGAATTGTCATACGATTGACTAAATCGATCTTTTCAAAATCAGCCGAGTCTTGATTGTCAGATAATTATTCTAATACTTTTTTTATTTTAAATCAATAAAATTGCATTATATTTTTGTATTTTTTTCTCTCTTTTCTTTTTTCTCCTCTTTTTCTTTTACTATTCATGTTGTAATTTACTCCTGTTTACTGTAATAATACAAATATGGAATAATCATAGTTTTATTCGCCTGCAAAAGAATCGAAAAGCTTTTTTTCGAATTATATAATAATGAATATTTATGGTTAGCCACATTTGTAGCGATTAGCATTGGGAAAACGGATTCAAGTTGGTAGAGCTGCAAACACGCACCAATGGAGCAGACAATCGTTTCGCAACGTTTTACAAATTGTCAGGTTTATCGTAAAAAGTTCATTTTTTATTTTCTCTTCTTACTTTTCCTTTTGCGAAACACATTTCTAAATAAAAAAAAACCGTTAAGGAAGCTCTCACCTGTCACATATATAAATCACCTTTAACGCTTGGGCCTATTGTCTTCTTCGCCGATTTTGTCTTTCCAAAATACTTTTACTTTCGAGTTCCGGTTATATATATCTATTTCGCTTTGAGTGGAAAAAATATGTAACAGAGAGAGAGAGAGAGAGAGAGAGAGAGAGAGAGAGAGAGAGAGAGTTCTCGCAGAGCTATTGTGTGGAGCTTAAAGAAACAAATATATAATTGTGCAGATTTTTTGACCTGTGGTTGTGCACAAAGCCAATTTGTGTAACCAGGAATTGAAAGGCTAGCTACGTTTCGGATCAGAGAAATAAAGGACAGAAATCCAACAGCCGTGAAATTAGTCCGTGAAAATTTACTGGGACCAAGTGCTAATGAACCTAATTGCGGAGAGTGTATTCCCAAGAGGGAAAATTGATGCGGAAGCATTTTTCGAGGCAAATATTAAGGAAAACGATCGTGGTAACAATGATTTTTTGTCCCACTTTCCATTTTATCGTATAAACATTTTGCGAATTAAAACGTGTAAGGTTTGTCTGCGCAGAAATTGAAGAGATGCATAAAGAGGGCTTGAACGAGTTCCGAGTTCGTGGTCGCCGCCCACCGTATCGATCGATCCATGCCTGCGCTGAGCGTAATCAAAAGTACTCCCACACCTGGTGTGCCACCTGTTAGTAACGCGGTTCTCGCTACACGAAGGACAACGTAGTCAGCGTAGTATTTATATATCGTGAGTAAAGTTTACATATGCACATGAATGTTAATGAAGATTACAACGAGGACAAAATTATTTTCTTCCAGGGCCGCGATGGTATCACCACACAGTGATCGATCAGCTCGTACAACTGGAGCACACGCGATGTTCCCTAGCGAGCGACCTTCTTTCTCTTAGCGGCGCGTCCGCCAAAACCATAGTCGCAGAGATGGCCAAGTCCGTCGAGTCGAGGGGCAGGAGATTGAGGAGATCGCGCAATGTGTCCTCTTTCTTGGAGGAGTCGACGGAGAGCGCGATACCGCCGAAGACGACGGTTAACGTCGTCGTGGACGTTCACAACGGGGGTGAGAGTTCGGGCCGGCGACAACAACAAAGAGACGACACTCTTACGATCGAACCCTCGGACAGTAAGGAGACTAAGCGATCCTCCAAAGCTTCTCCGCGAGCGAACGAAACGCCTCGGAATAGTCGGAATCGCTCCTCTGATCGCAGGAGTTCCTCGAAGGATCTTCCCAAACATGATGATTTGATGGTGGAGTCGTTGGATCTGATAGAGGAATTCGACGCGCCGAAAAAGAAGGATGAATCTCTCGAGGAGAAACCGCGGCGCAGGAAGCAATGGAGCACCGTGGCGAACGTGACGAATGAAACGGAAGCGGAGAGAACGGATCCGAAGAGGCCACCGCGGAAACGCTGGTCCAAGGACGCCGGCGTGATCCGATTGCCCGAGACAAGCGACGACGCGTCCCCGTTGATCGACGACACGCGTAAAACCCCGGTACCGGCGCCACGAACCAGAGTGCGACGGAGCGACGTCCTCTTCGACAATCCGGCCTTCGTGTCCGATAACGAGGACGAGGTGCTCCGGATCGAGACCGATCACAAACGGGAGAGCACCAAGATCGAAATGAGGAGGATGAGCGACCGCTCGAACATTGAGAACGTAGACGAGGCTGGGACTACGTCCGGCGACTCTTCGAAGAAGCATCGACGAGAAGAGATGGTGATGAGCAAGCGTCTCGCAGGGGACAGCGACGATCGTTCCTCGAAAGCGAGATCCTCGGGAAGCCGAAGAAACAGCGTTAGAGAACCCGACTCGTCGGCGAGTTTGGAGAGAATCACCGACGTTCGGTCGAGCTCGATCACCTCCGAGGAGCGAGTCTCGAGCAGCCGGAGATCCCAACCGGAAACGACGCGCGATCAATCGTCGAGGAGGAGAGAGCGACCTTTGTTCAAGAAGAAGGAGCATCCCGGCGACGACGCGTTCGTCAGCTCGTCCGCGAGGGATGCGAATTCGGCGGCAGAGGCAGAGGACGTGAGGGTCAGAAGGAAGAGGAAGAAAAAACGTAGACAGGAAAAGGAGGCAACGAAGGAGAAGGAAAAGGAGATGAAGTTTATCTCTGTGACGATTCACCGGGCGGACGTGCTTGAGCCCGATTACGTGAACGTGAGGCGACCGATGGTCAGGGTTCACATCGTGGAGGCTCGCACGGGCTCGTATCTGAAGAGCACGACGGAGAACAGCAGCGCGTATCTTCAGCCGATGATCACCGGCAAGTTCGACTTCAAGAAGAACAGATCGATGATACCGGTCTGGGAAGAGGAGCTCATTTTCGAGCACAACTTTGACGCGATTATGAGACGCGAGGACGGCGAACAGGTGGTGATCCTCTTTGAGGTGATGGAGCTCCTGAGCTTCGCCGACGCGAGCCTCAGTTACGACAAAATTGGCAAGTTTCTACTAAGATCTCATAAGAATATTATGTAGTTAGTTGGTTTAAATAATATTAAGAGTGTATATCAATTCTATTATTGAGGGAGGGAGGGGGAGAGAGAGAGAGAGAGAGAGAGAGAGAGAGAGAGAGAGAGAGAGAGAGAGAGAAAGACCTTTTTATTGCAACTTTACATTAAAAAGCTTTTTTTGTTTTTTCCTATGAATTAAAATTATCCGAATTACGTTAAGTAATTAATATAAGATACATTTTAGGGAAACACTGAGCAATAGAAATGCCTTCGAATGTAAGATTGATCCTAAAGTAATTACCACATAAATCCTCAGGAAAGAAAGTTTGCTAATATTACTTTTGAAAATAAAAAGTCAGCATATTTTAAATAGATTACTTGATTGTAAATATCATTGATAATATCCATTGCAATATTTAGTGACTCACAATTTTGTAGTTTCAATGTCATCGCCAAACTACAAAATTGTTTGGCCTTATTTTCGCTTACAAACATCATGTAAATCTAATAATTTGGGTCTGATATTTCAGGTAGCGAGGGATGTTGGAACAAAATCGCCTGGGCATTCCTCAAACCCGTAGGCATCAATAATACTTTTCATACCGGCAAGAAGGTGCGACTGCAACTTTATAAACCCAGGCGAAGCTTTAAAAAATACGGAAGACAAAAATGCGAGGTATTCATGGCTCCTTATTCAAGCAAATTTTCAGTATTTAAACGTTTTCGGAATTGCCATTTAAACTCCTTAGAACTTTCATACAAAAATTGCATATGCATGTGTTTGCATTCCACTTTGAATAATTTACTATAAATTACTATTTCTAGCTCTTTGTTGCAGTTATACGCTGGATTTTTGACGCGACTTCAAAAGCGAAAAGAATAAATTTATGAATTTTTCTCTCGCGCTGTACATTAAAATAAATCATTTTTTTTCGCGTACTGCTATTCGATTATACATTGTTAAAATATTCCCGTTTTACCGTTTTTAATAAGTGAGTGTGTTTCTAATGCATTTCTGTGTACATATATTCCGCATTTTCCATGAAAACGCAGTCTGTCGTCTTTGTGGCAAAAATTTAGCTAATCCGTTGAATGAACCAGGAAGAAAGCGAAAGACATTGAATTATATTGCCGACTGTAATAGACTATAATTTAGCGTGATACATAACTCTAAAGAAAAGGATCGTATAACTTTCTATTTGCGGAATGCAATTTTTACTTTTCCGTAAAACTAACATAGCAACGTAGTAGATATATAACGATTCTTTTCGGGGTGATTTACGCAGAGTTTTGCAACAATACCATATCGCAGAAAATTTTATTCATTTCTTTCGTCTCGTATAGGTTTTTACCTGGTGGCAGTCGAACAACAGGGACAAGTATCCCAGCAGTCTTTTGGTCACGGTGACATCAGTTCCACCACCGAAACTTGAGCCTGTACTTTATCAAAAGTTGCCGATAAACGATCTCCTTGATGATGCGCGAAAGGACTCGCGGGATCTTTCGAAATGTACATCGGAATCGATAGGTCTCCCTAAATGGGCGCGATTAGCCGCTCAGTCTTGTAAAATCCCAAACGAGAATATGTTCGAGACGGAAGTGAGCGACAAAGGTTGTTTCTACGTCGCCTTCAGCAACGACGGCAAGTATCTGGCCTGCGTCCATTCCGAGGAGTACTATTATCCGATTGTCGTTTACGAGGTGCGTCAATATCGCAGATACCGCAAACAAATATCGCGTCTAGACGAGAGGAGAATGAAAGAAAGATGTGATAATTAAGTTTCTGTAAGACAAAGTCGTAAAATTCAGTTACAATATGATTGCAATTGAAAACTATTTATTGTCGTTTGTTTCACTAATCATTGTAATAAAGTAGTTATTGTTACTTCGATTTCAGGTCGAAACTTCAGGCAAGATTCGCGTTCGATTTCTCGGCCACAAGAGTTTCGTGTACTCTCTAAACTGGTCCAGCGACGATCATTGCCTGTTGTCGGCGTCCGCGGATCAGACCGCATGTATCTGGGATGTTCGCAATCAGATCGTGCAGCACATCGAGGTAACTGACCACACGGAACGAAAACTTCTAATAAATGTCGAGCAAACGTCTACTATAGAAATTCAAAGCCTTTATTGCCGTCCATATAACTTCCCATGGATGTCTACTATAAATATCTGTAGGTCTTTTGGTACTTCTATTTAACTTTATATTCGTGTAAATCTTTTGTGAAAAAATCATGAAAAAATATAATTAAATAAAAATTACGAGAAATATTATAAATTTTTCTGAATATACACAAAATTTATTGAAAATTTTAAAATATCCTTCTAATATAATCTAATTTTATACTAAATTTATATCTAATAGACTTCTATAATGGATAGTAGATGTTTAATAGACTTTTATAATGGGTAGTTGTGTAATGGCCATTTATAATGGATTTTGTATGAATATATCTATCAAGATAACATATGAATTAATTCAATAAACATCCATGGAGATGAATTATGGAACTATGAAGATTTTATGAACGTTATGTTGTATGTGATTCATTCATGTTTATCTGTTATCGTTAAGATTAATGATATTAATTTTTAATTAATCATGAACTTTTTTAATTTTCTAAATATCTAACTAAGTCGTGCATCTTATCAGCAACAATAATTGCGTATTTAACATATTATAGCGCTATTTTTTTTCTATTAAATAGTCTTATACATAATATTAAAAAGACGCACCAAATTAAGCAAAACTGTTTAAAATATAACGCGACTGTCTTTAAAATGTGTCATATGCATTAAAGAAACGTATGTCGAGAGAAAATTCGCGTTATATAAAATAAATGTACACAAAACAAATTTATTGCAGATGCTGCCACATCCTTCGTATGTTTATTGCGCCAAGTACGGGCCCGGCAATGCGACGCTCGTGGCAACTGGATGTTACGATCGAGTAGTTCGCATCTGGGCGAACGACAGGAGGTCAAGGAAGCGAGAACTGAACCAGGAATTGGAAGGCCACGAGGGTTTCGTCAATTCTATGGTATTTCAAAAGAACGGTAACTTGATTACCGCCGACAGCGTGGGACTGATAATCCTTTGGACGATCCGCAGAGACAGTAGGATACCGTCAAAGAGGACGGGATGCATCTCGAGGAAGATAAAAATTCGCGAGATCGAAGGCGTCGTTATTAACACGATTGTTTTACATCCTCTCGAATCTAGACTCCTCGTGCATTCGAGAGACAACGGCCTGCGAATGCTAGATCTCGCGACCGGGGTGATTTTGCAAAAGTACAAACGATTTAACAATCAAAGGCACGTTGGATGAACATTTTTTATGCATTCTTCATACTCGCGTTTTTAAGCATTGCAATCAACTTTTTTTATACATCCTAAATAACATGCGAAGACAACATTCAACAATACCGAATTTTCTTTCTTTCCTTGTTGCCTTCTTCCTGCTTTCTTTAACTTCGTGGCATTTTTTTACATATTTATTTCTTCTCTTTACTTTATTTCCTTTCATTTTGCTCGTTTTTACTTCATCTCTGATTGTTTCTTTTTTTTATCATATATCTCGACGTTGCTATTTTAATTTCAATTTATTGTCCACTGTACATTCTTTCGTATTTTTTTTCCTCCCTCTTACCTTTCTCTATTCACACCATTTTTTTGCGTGAACATATCAAACCCTCTAAATCTCTGTCACACATTATACTTGTTTCATCTGTCTGGCCTACGCATTGGTTCATTTCTTATAATAAAAATTTGTGTATTTATTAATTCGATTTATTGAATCTTTCTTCTTTCTTATTTATAGAATACAATTGAAAGCCTGTATATCTCCCTGCGGTGGATTTGTTATGTGCGGTAGTGAGGATTCCGTATTGAATATCTGGAATTTGGAGACAGGTAAACACGTAGCTAGGTACACGAACAGTGGGCGTAGCTCGGCCAAGACAATTGTTACCTGTGTGGATTACCATCCCTACGATCACGTTTTGGCATACTCGATATTCGGCAGTCCCACGTCGGTACGTGTTCTAAGACACAACAAAAACGCAAGCGGCAGCGACGTTGGACTACATCTTACGGAAGACACGACGCAAACTCGGGGTAACGAAGTGATCCTGGATGCCTTGAGCTGTCCTCCATCTCGTCAAAGTAAACCCAGCACAGCAGGGACGAAAGAAATTCCTTTATCTCGTCATCCCACAACCGAACACACGATAATACAAATTGAAAATAATGATCACGAACCATGGATGATGTCGCACCACTCGAGAGAAATGGAGCGAAACTGGAGAAAGAAGAGCTGGGATCGACTGCACTCCATCATCGAGAAGATCGACTCGATACTGTTCGGCAATTCAATGTTTTTCGACGACGTCGCTGAAGCGAAACGGAGTTCCAGCGCGAAGGAGCGCGATGGTTTCTGGACCAATGCGTCCGACAACGCCGTTCTTCAACGAGATATGCTCCTCGAAGACCGCGTCGCGAACTCCACGAGATCCCACGACGGTTCCCTCCGAAATAGTAATACGCAGTCCAGCTTCACGACCGCATCCAAGAGTCCGGGTCATTCATTCAATTTTCACTCGGCAGGTACACTCAAAAAAACAAACACACCCGAGTCGTCGCATATAAGCTCCCCGGATAGCGCCGGCACCTATATCGTTGAAATGTCGAATTTCAATAAAAACGTCGAGGTTGCTGCCGTAGCCGAGGAGATGGATTTCGTCCAGGTAGTTGGAAGCGACAGCTCACGGATCAGCAATGTTACATTCCTCATAGAAAATGAGCGAGCATAAGTGATACCTCTATTTTTTGCACTGGCCCTTTCAAAATTCCTATTTTTTTCTTATATTGGCCTCGCTTTAACACGACGATGTTCGATCTTCAATCGTATCATATAACAACTTCACAACATTATTAATTTTATATTATTAATAATATGTGTAAAGGAATAAAATGCGTGAGGAAAAAATTATTACACATAAACTTTATTTTATACGCTGTAACTTTAGTTGCAGATCAATAAAAAAATAAAAATATTCATTACAAATAAACTTTGTGAGAATTTCTAACGACACGCTTACACATGGCAAAAAAGTAATTTATTCCAATCCAGGAAGCGACTAATCATAAATGTTCAATGTGTGTGTATGTGTGTATAGAATATATATATATATATATATATATATATATATATATGCACACACATATTCTATAACACATACATGTACATATATATGTACATATATATATATATATATATATATATATATATATGTCTATATATGTACATTGATATGTCTATATATATATATATATATATATATATATATATATATATATATATATATATATATAGAAACTATACATATAGATATATATATTTTTATTTATAGATATACGTGGAATGCTGTTACTTAATTAATATATTACACAGCCAATCTTTTGTCGTTAGACAATCATACTGTTTCGTTTAATATCATGAAATAACCCTGCGAGAAGTTAACCAACGACAAAAAATTAAAAGAGACACAACATAACGTTGTTAAAGAATACTTGACATAAAATTAATGTCTTCAAAAAAATACAACAAAATTATAATAAAACTTCTTTGTAAATAAACTGCTCTTCGTTACAACTTTTAACGATAATTACATTTTTGTATGTGATAACAAAAACGTAATTAACAATAATAACGGTAAATGTTAAAGACTATCGCAATACACGTGTAATCACAAATACGCCTTTAAACGAGTAAGAAAAACGAGTAAGAACAAGAGCTTCTTCGATAAGTTAAGTCCCGCTATGTGCGTATCATTTTGCTCGTATCTCTGATACTTAAAAAAAAAAAAAGAAAATTTTCAAGTAACAAAACTAACTGAAGATGAATTCAATTAACGTAAACCTTAAATATTCTTTCTTATTCTTTTATAACGCTCACGTGCGCGCTAATGCATCACCGTGCCGTTACGGAAAAAAAAATAAAACCTTTTAGAAACACTTTCATGCGTTAATCCTCTCACAACAGGTTCGTAGTGCATGTATAAGCGATCTATTATCACGGCATCGTAGAAGGATAACAATAACATAATCGTAAAGAAAATAAAAATATTTCTGCCAACCGACTAATGTAACGAGCTAAGGAGGAAGACCCTCAAATCCTTCGATGTATTTGGCACGATTCTCTTCTACCAATAGTCTATCAATGTATATGTCTTTATCGGTACTAACGTCAATCAATCGTAAACCCAGCATGCTACCATTGACTGGCGACAGATGATCGAACACAGATTCGACGATTACAGAGACAAAATTCTTCTCAAGCACTAGTTTCTTAAATTCAACGCAATCGTTCACTGTCCAGTCGACATTTATTGGCTCTATTCCTAAACAATGTTAAAAATTATTATTAAAACTCCTTGTAAATAATTGATACAAGTGTTTAAGCTGAAAGACACATTTGTGAAGGCTTTTCTCTTACCGACGAGTTTAGCCTTTACTGCCTGATACGGCAATTTCAAGAATTTGCTCTTTAACGGCTGCAAACTGCTGCGGGATATTATCGTCACGTCACCGTAGTCGCAAAAATATACGGATACTTCATTGTCGCTGATAATATTAGTAACGTATACTCTAAAGTGAATAAAATATTGTTATTAATCGTTGTTATTAACCCGTTTTTCATTTACATTGTAAAATCATACAAGTTGCATACCTGTACCAATCATTTCGAAATTTTCCCGCGTAGAGTTTGTTTTCGCCGACAGATTCCAAAGGCAGATTATCGTTCGCTTCATAACAGTTTTGCAAATCGACCATCATTGCCTGGAAATGAGAAGATCCAGCATAAGAATATATTTCATCAATTAATTAAATTTCTACATACACTTGAAAAGTGCCTATTAATTTTCACGTACTTTTAATTCATTTGCATCGTTTAACGGTTGCACGATAAAATGTCCGGGATGCGCGACCAATGCGACGTGGACGTCAAAATACTGGCCGATGTCGGAAATCACTGGTGGATTCAATTTGCCGACGGCCTCAGGAGCGCGAGAAGCCTTGCGATCCAAACGTTTCTTGGACTTGGTATTGTTGTTGGCGTCTTCGTTGACTCTATACATAGAAGCTTCTTTAGTCAAGTTCATAAAGTTAGTACAAAGTTATAAGAGCACAAAAACTTATATAAATGAAGTAAACAATATATAGTTGTAAATATATATATATATATATATATATATATATATATATATATATAGTATAAAATGTAAAATAAAAAAATATATAAAGACATAAAAAACGCGCATAGAAATAGATACGGTCCATTTCGTTAAAAAATAGGCAAAAATTTACTTCGACAGTTCGCCGTCATAAATCAACGATGAATTTATCGAGGCCAACATATTGCTCGGAGCGACTCTTTTGAATATTTCGACCACTGGAATTCCAGATGGGGTGATCCTGATGACTTTCGCTAAGAGTAAATCCATGTCCGAAACTAATTCACGAAATCGTGTTATAAGTTTCTTGCTGTACTTCGATTGGTCAATGTTGTGCAAAAAGATCTGTATCGCCTGATTTTTTCAAACAAGAACACATGTCAGTTTTATCATCGCAATATGGAAAAAAAAAAAAAAAAGTGGTTGCCAAAAAAAAAAAAAAAAAAAACCTAAATCTAAGTTCAAAAAGAAAAAGTTGGCTTTTTTTTACCTGCGGAGGGATGTGCTGCAGAGCCTTCGAGACTCTGTCCATGTGAAATAGATTTTCCCTCGGTATCAAAATGGTTCGACCAATATCGATTAGAAATACCATTACTTCCTGCTCGCCAGGAATATCGGTCACTCTTGCCCTGTACCACTGCAAATTCCACTTTACAAGGTACATTTTCGTGAAATTAATCGCATTCACCGTCATTGTTTTGTTCGTAAACATTTGCGACATGTTTTCACCGTTTAGTACAGTTTTAGCGAGCGAGTTTAGTTGCGCATAAATTTTACCGCACTCATCTATGTGCGTAACGGACAATTCGGTCACCTGCCCCGCCTGCGATAGACCGCCAATGCACGTAAGTAAAAAAAAAAAGGATCTCAATAATAGAGAATTGTAGTAATAAATTAAATGACAATTACATGCATCTTGAATGCATCAGCCATGCTCTCCAAGATTTTTTCGAATAAGAATTGATTTATGTCGACATCTTCGTCGTCTTTGCTGGTGTCGTAAAAAGTCACCATGTGTACGTATGAGCCGTATTCATCGGTGTCCATACCATGTACTTTCACATGAAACAATTGATCGACTATAAGAAGATTTTCAATTTCCGGCACTATCTGGGTGCAGTCGCAGAAGTCCTTCAATCCTTGAAGACCTACTCTGATAGCCTATAAAGTAAAAACGCGCGTAATGAGATGTAATCGGATTAATATACGGCTAAATCAAACAGATGAATTACTTGACGTGGAAGAACGCAAAATTTCTTGTCCAAAGGATGCAAAACTTCAGGTTTGTAATGTTCCTCATAACCCTCGTCGATAAAGAAAACCGTGGCGATTCCGGTCTCGTCATTAAAATCTGTGCATTCAACTCTGTGCCAATAGTTATCCTCGAAAACGGCATAGAAATCGTCGACTACGCATGCCACTGGCGAGATGGGTTCATTTACTTGATTGTAGTGCCTTGTCATTTCGTTTATCATATCGACAAATTCGTTCTAGAAAGTAAGACGACTTTTAGCTGGCGAAAAGATAAACGAAAGATAAAAGAAAAGGCGAATGGATAAATGAATACGATCGGACACTCACATTTTGGTCACCGAGTCGAACCCAAATTTCGACGGTGTTCACAACGTGAGTAGTACACACTTGCCAAATGGTCGTTTCAGGTACTGGTAATACATCCGGTGCGGCAGGTCCAATCGGGCTCAATAATATCTTCTCGTTAGGCGGGTAGATATTCTCAGAAATATTTCTGGATGGAGTGGAATTGCTTTCCGATCGCTAAAAAAGAGAAATATAAATGTTTACTTCAATCTGCGCGATCGTCGAAACAAAATACACGCACATATTGTATATTACTTTCAAACTCGAGAAGGATCGACACACAAGTATCATGAAATCTCCGACGCATTTCTCTTGATTTATATCTGAGCATTTCTCAACGATAATTTCCCAATTAAAGGGCAAGGCCTCCCCATATTTTTCGTTGTAATATTCAGGTAGTAGATGCATAAAGACCCCACTCGTATGTCGAGTTATGATGTTCAAAATGCGTTCTTTCATCAATTCCGTATCGACGGTCGTCACCTCGGGGCTAGACGATTCCTTAGCCAGATTTAACAGAGCTAATCGTGCAGCGATCTTCTCTGCTTCCTCCTCGGACGCTGCTGCGTCATTCGGATATGTGTAGAACGTATGCGTACCAACCTGTAAGATTCATCGATCAATGTAGAGAATCATTGTAATTCATCATAAATCAATGTAAAAAATTGGATCTTGCAATAATATTATTCAATAAATACAATTCGATCAATGTATTTACTTTCACGATGGCATAGATGTTGATCTTGGAAGAATTCTTTTCCTTCTGTGAATACGTTTTATAAACCGGTGATTGTAAGTTTAGCACATTAGCATAAATCTCCAGCTCTTTCCGAGAATCGGAAGCCTCTAATGGCGGTGCTACCTGTAAAAGTAATAAAATATTATGAAAGAAAGGCGCGCACCTGTGGAGTTTCACCAAGGCCGAGACGGGACTCGAGAAAAAAAGCTATTTTTTTGTTTTATTCTCCCCCCTTATTTAAAAAAAAAGAACCAAGTTATACTACGGTTGCATTCCGATATTCACTGTCAGTACTAAAAATCTATAATTTTCTATATACGTTCTATTTTTTAGTTCACGTATACTATAGACTTTCATATTATTCGTATTATATAGCTTATAATATTACTTTATACATCAACATTTCAACATGAATCATTCTGGTGTTCTTACCTGCGGGACATTAAAAATGGATAGGGTAGGCGTAGATGTATGACCATTGGTGTAGTTATCAATCGGTGGTGAAGGCGTTTCAGAAATAATTTTGAGCCTTTCGCTCGGTTTTGGAGGTCTCAGTTCCACAGTCTTTGGCTTTTGATTTATCACAGACGAAGCTGCTGTATTGTCATTTAATACTTTGAATCTTAAATCTTCAATAGTCTTACAATTATTAACACTTTGGTTCACAGTCGCTGTATAGGGATTTGTCACTTTATCTTTCAGTCTCTACAAATATCGTAATGTGATTAATAAATGATGCAGATTTCAAATCTGCAAAATTATCGAATCATTTGGAATTTGCAGGCTAAACGTGCACTCACTTTAGTGGGAGAACTTGGTGGCGTAAGCGGCACGAAACTTGGTTTAAAGTTATTTTGTGGTAGCGGTAGCGGTAACGGGTACTGTACTACAGACTCCATAAGAGGAATAGGTCTAAAATATTGCAAATATATAAAATTACTTATTATTTTACGCGGCATATATTAAGCAATTTGAATCGACTAATCAATTCATACGGAAAACTTATAATTAAATCAGGAATAAAGAACAACGTGTCAAGTCGTACTTAAATAAATAAAAATAAATAAAAACAACAGTACTTATTGGTACTCATTATCGAGATATATTATATTTTTTTTACTTTAATAAACAACGCGGAATTTGAATATTACAAGTACCTGCTAAAATCTGTATACAGGTTACTCTTGTCGGGTGTCGATCTAGTATAGGAATTTGGAGAATTAACGTAATTACTCCTGGTAGGCTGAAAACGACCGCCGAAATTATTACTTTTAGAAGCAGGCGGAAAACTTCTCGCATGTCGAGGTGGGCTCCACTGAAAAAGAGATTCTATAATTAATTACAGTACAGAAATAGCTGAATTGTCGGAGTTTTAACATTAGAGCAAGCATAAAATAACAGTTTTTCAACAATTTGATACAATGTACGCTACAAAACACACATTCGGATCAGATAATGTTTTTAATAGATATTTAGTGAAATGGTCAGTATATATGTGTATGTGTGGCAGCAATTACTTTCTAGGAAATACAAAGTACTAGTAAAATGATTACTTTTTTCGGCCGCGGTCGTACTTTTCGTCGTGTCTTTTGCCGCGAAACTAATTTTGTAAGGTGCGCCGAAGTCTTGGAAGGTAAAGCTTCCACATACAGTTCTCCGCCTTTTCTGTTCACTGTAACGTCTGGTATACTGCGTACGAAAGCTTCGAGAGAGGAATATCCGAATTGTTTAAAAGATAATGGTTCCCCTGCTATCGTACGGTAGTCCGCTACAAAGTAAAAATCGTAAAATTCTTATGTCAGTCTTTAAGAATGATTGATTAGTAGATAAAGCGAAACACAAAAATAGTTATGAAGACATTAGTAGAGTGTATTAAAGCTTAAATAACTGTATTTCAAATTGCTTCGTAATAACAGAGAATTGATAATATTTACCTCTTAAATTATCTAATTTGATACCACCCTTGCACGATATCAGGCATGACCGTAAATTCTTTACAACTTCGTCTTGATCCATGGTGATTCTCTCTCATAAAAGAAAGAACACAGGTAGAAGACAGATATTTAAATCTCAGTTAGGTTACTCGATAACCTGCAACAGATTTAAATAAATATTAATGTACCTATATAATTAAATTGTATGATAAAACATGAAGCTCTATGTTCATAAGAATCTCGAAAAATTCCCAAAAGCAACAAGAAACAGAATTTTCTGAAGAAAGCAACAAGAAACCAAGCGATAAAGAAATCAACTGTGGTATAAACAAAGGTAGGAGGACATGTGTGTTCGCAGAGAAAGTGATCTTTTAAAATACACATTTTGTTAGATTGATCTCATATAGGGGAACGGGGGGTAGCTCCGCCGCGGACATTATTGAAATTCAAGTATACCGCGTTATGGCCGTTGTTTAAACATTCTAATATGCCCTGCGTATCTCGACATATGCAGAATGTTTAAACAATGCCCATAGATACGCGGTATACTTGAATTTCAATAATGTCCGGGGCTACCCCCCCCCCGTTCCCCTAACAGTTGTACCTTTTAACCTTGTCAAAATAGATATTTTTCAATGTAAAATTAAAATAAGATAAATCTATAACAAAAATCTAAAAATCGACACGGAAGAACTATTGCAGGAAATTATGTGGTTATCCGGAAAAAAGTGATAAGATATGAAGAGTGTACCATATGCACTTTTAGCATCTATATATATAAAATAGAATGTCTGTATGTATGTATGTGTGTTCTTTATACACTCTTAAACTATTTGACCGAATTTTAAAGAATTGTATATAAAACAGAAGTAAAATTTCCTAAGGAGTGCCATAAAGTGTATAATTTTTCGTTACCGATCTTTTGGGAAACCGGTATCAGAAATTTTTCAAATTTTTAGGGAAATAATTGACCGAATCTTAAAGAATTGTATATAAAACGGGTCGAATTTCCCAGGGAGTGCTATAAAGTGTATAATTTTTCGTTACCGATCTTTTTTAAAACCGCTATCCAAAATTTGTCCAATTTTTCGGAAAATAATTGACCGAATCTTAAAGAATCGTATATAAAACAGGAGTAGATTTTCTCGAGGAGTGCCATAAAGCGTATAATTTTTCGTTATCGATCTTTTTAGAAACCGGTATCAGAAATTTTTCCAATTTTTCTGGAAATAATTGACCGAGTAGAAAAAGATTGGTTACGACATGTTTAA
Organism: Temnothorax americanus; assembly: GCF_048541705.1. Taxonomy (NCBI): domain Eukaryota; kingdom Metazoa; phylum Arthropoda; class Insecta; order Hymenoptera; family Formicidae; genus Temnothorax; species Temnothorax americanus. The sequence goes on from NW_027509411.1 coordinate 2,507,367, forward strand.
TCCATGAACACTCCTTATGTTCGTTCACAATAAGGATATTGAAACATAAATGAAGTTGTTTTAAGAAAAACGACTCCCGGCCGAAGCCCGGGTAACCAGCTAGTATCATATATAATTAACCGTTAATAGGATATGTTTATTTCATTCATATTTTACTCGGATGTCTCATAATAACTAAACAACATGGTAATACACAATAAAATAAGATAAATCTATAATAGAAATCTAAAAATAGACACGAAAGAACTATTGCAGGAAATTATATGTGGTTATCCGGAAGAAAGTGGTAAGATATGAAGAATGTATCATGTGCACTTTTAGCATATCATATAGGTATAATTAACTGTTAATAGGGCATGTTTATTTCATTCATATTTTACTCGGATGTCTCATAATAACTAAATAACACGGTAATACACAAAAGGATATTGATATTCGCTAATTGGGATTGATAATATTAATCGACATAATAATCAAAATCTATCCTATATATGTCATTCATATTTCCATCTCATTCCTTCTTAAGAAACTCTCTACAACCATTGTCTCTTCACAGACGAGAGAAAGGAGGGAGAGAAAAGCGGCACAAGGTATTTCAATGCCAACAATCAGCAATGTCAGCAACGTTCCATCGAATTAGTTCCAGGTCTTCGATGGTTTATTGCACCTCTTCTTCCCCAATTATCATTTTTACCTGTCAATATCAATCTTTTCTCCATTTTGCCCAAGAAATACGCCAGACATTTTAACGTCGAACTAAATCACAATACCTTCGCCGATACTCGTCGCATTTTCACTTCAGCGTTCAATGCCCAAAAGGGTCGGCTGTGTGACGCAGCGGGAAGCGGGACACGAGGAGCGCGTGCACCCAACGTTCAAGAGCCTGTTTATCCGGCAAACCGCATCAGCCCACTTGCGGGCGTTGGTGCATCGTGAGAAAAATAACAGAACCGCCACTTGAATAAACGCTCGGGGATTGACGGATGTAAACAAATATACGACCCCGTGTAGGCGAGGAGAGACAAGTTCCGCGTCTCCCGCACTGCCATATGCCGTGATCGGTGGTGGTGCGGTGCGCGAGCGGCGCGAATCGGTATCGCGGTAATTTGGCCTAGTTTACACCGTGCGTTTAGGCCGCGACCTATACCTTATATTCAACCTAAACACGATAGGTCGCGACGTTGTAAACGGTTGCGACCTCGCTTGGTTCAGGTCTCTTTTTCGCGTGCCCTGACCTAAATTAAGTCACACGACGTAACGCGTGTAAACGCAGGTGACTTAAAGACCGCCTAAAGTGCAGAGAGTGTACCAATAGATACTGGATACTGAATTTTTATCTATATTTGACCAAAAGTATCATAGGTCTACATGGTGTAAACGTTTTGTTTAGCAGCCTATTTTAGGTCAAGGCATGGGTCAGGTCGCGATCAGGTCGCACGGTGTAAACTAAGCCAATTGTCGCCCCTGCGACGACGAAGTCAGAGTCGGCCACGATAAGCCACGATTGACGATACCAGGCGACGATTAGAACGGGGTCATTAGCGCGCGCTCGCGCGCGCAGAAAGGGGCAGGCAGGACGTGTTGTGTGAGTGTGTGTGTGCGTGTGTGTTTGCGTTAACGTACCTTCTCTCCTTCGAACAGCCGAGATCGCTGCCGCTACCGCCTGCCGTCGTCGCCGCCGCCGAGCGTTGGACGACGACGAGCTCACGGTCGTCTCGGTCGCCGTCGCCCGCTCGCAGGAGCGCTCGCTTGAAGCAGACGAACCTGACGGATCTCTGAGATCTGACCACCGGGCGCGACCTGACCACCGCCACCGCCGCCGCCGCCGCCTCCTCCTCCTCCTCCTCCTCCTCCTCCTCCTCCTCCTCCTCCTCCTCCTCCTCCTCTTTTCCCCTTCGCTTCGCTTTCACCGATGTTCTCGCAACCAAGGAATCTGCAAGGAATCCTCTCGCACTGTTCACGGAAAAAACGCGCCACACACGAGCGCACGACTGGCGTGACGCGTGACCGGCGTGACGAATCTTCGACGTTCGGTTTACGACGCACACGGACCACACACAGGCACAAGCGAGAACCGAGCCGACTGCCGAGTGCCGACTAGCTGAATGTCTGGATCTGGATCTGGACCTGGACAGACCTGGACTAGCCGAGAGCCACCGAGAGCCGAGGCCGAGACTGGCGCGCTACTCGTGTCTCGTGTATACTATCTTCTCTCTTTCTCGCCAATCTCGCTTGCTCGCTCGCTCCGCTCTCCACTTCTCCAATTCTCCACTTCTCCCGCGCAACACAACTACCACACCGCAACGGCCGATTCGCTCGGCGCGCTGACACTCGGCGCACTCTCGGCGAAGTGGGTCGTGACGCGTCCGCCAATCACGTGATGCCCGCTTTCCCGGAAATGCGAGATGGTAATTAGAAAAAAGAATACATGGAGTTCCCATTGAAATCGGGCGAGCGGTTTCCCGCCCTTTTTACCACGCGATGCCGATTTTTGTTTGAAATCGGATGCTCGCGCGAATCGTGACCGCGAGTCCGACTTTCTTATCGAGTCAAATTAGAAAAATACACACACACACACATGTAACATATAATATATAAAAAAGAAAGCAGAAATACACATAAGAACCTTTATTTAATTTTTGAAATACCCGAATAAAGTAATTTCGCGCGACAAACCCTGGTTAAAAAATTGCTCATGTTTACTCAGAAATTTTCTAAGAATTTCTCATATTTTAGATTTATAAAAAATTCGGAAAAAATTATCAAATTTTTCAGATACTTTCGGAAACAATTGGATGAGGATTTTCGAAATGTTTAACCCTTCGCAGAACCTGCACGTGTAATTCTGCTGCTTTCGTCGAACACCCGGGGTCTTTTATGCCGGTTAAGATTTCCCAAGCTAATTGGTGCCATAAAAACATATGAAAAAACTCAAGTGTACTTTCAAAGGCTTTATATATTCATACCGTTATATATATGCCTGATTCTTGTTTGGGTTTTTTTTTATGAGTTCGTAAAATCTCCGTAAAATTCGAAATGGAAATATCGAGTGATGAGTCTTTGAAAGCCCCACGTGTTCCGCGAAGGGTTAAAGTGTCTATCTGTATGTGAAATTTTTTGCGCCGATTTTCTTTTTATTCGGGTGTGTTGACGGGAAAAATCTGAAATATTTAATTATTTTGTCGAGTTTTTCTGAAAATCGTTCCAATACGTACAAAAATTCTGAAAAATTCTGAGTCTTGAAATTTTCAAGATCTTTGGAGATTCTAATTAATAATATGAAAAATGTAACGTTTTTCTACCAAAAGAATCTTCGTTAAGCGTCAGGCTCGATTGGGTAACAATTGCATCAGTATATTCAAGTTATAAATTCTGTTAAAATTTCGCCCAAAGTTAATTGACCTTCATTTATTTCGCCTGATCTCCTGAAAGTGCTTCGTGCGCGACTATACAGATTGAAAGATATAATATATATATATTTCCAGTTCATTTGCTACAATAACATAACTCAGTCATTTTTGTGAGTTGTTTGCAAAAGAACGGTGAGAATTCAATACATCAAAGGAAGAGATAATACGTAACTGTTATTATTGCAGCAAATGTGAACGATATATATTACATTTATTTTATTTCATTTTAAATGTTTATATAAGGATTATATAAATTTCATATACAAATGCGCAAATGTACATACATCGTATACATTGTATCTTTACATCCACAATCAAACATTCAGAATGAAATATTTATCAAGAACTTAAAAAAAAAGGGAGCAAAAGATGATGCAATAAAGTACGTAAGATATAACACAGGTCAAATTTAGTGACTGGAATAATAGCTGAGATCCTATGACTCCTATCTGCTCCTATCTCACACGTATCATCTTACAGCTGCGACAGATTTGCAGAACGTAAACTAAGCACCAATTATCTATCTTCTGATAAACTGTGACAAACATATAGATTGCACATAACATTGATATATTTAAGCTATATTACATGCTTCAAAGTGGAAATCTTATTTAACAGTTTTCTTGATTTAAGAACAATTTTGTTTGTTTCGAGAAGGGAAATAGAAAAGGGGAGGGAATAAAAAAAATTACATTCAGTAGATGTAACAATTATAGACACCATTAGGCAATGTGATCGCCTCTGGAGTTATACAATCCACCATTAGATCTCTAGAACCAAATTAATTTCTCACTAATATCAACGACGAACAGATTAATTGTTACACCTGCTAAACGGTCGATCTCGTATATCTTGAAAGGAAAATTTATTATCGTAAAATTTTAGGATTGGAAATCTTTTCACACTTTGTTTTTTCTTGGTAAGCAAATGCGAACGGTTATTCCCACTGACTCTGTATAAATGCTCGCAACTCTCCATATCCAAAGATATACCAAGAATGGCACAACCTCTGGGAGTATTCTCCCTTCCTAAAATTTTACATCGTGAAAAGAGCATACATTTCTCATCTTCTCAAGCGACAGTCAATCTGAACCTGTCGATTACGTCTTTGAAAGTAAATTCGTTACATATATAAACATACTTAGATGATTAAGTTAAATTCAGAAAAATAAAAAATAAATGAAGGGATAACATCGCGTGTACATATAGAATCAAATTCAAAAACAATCGAGATTTTCACAAATTATAAATAAAGAATTATCGTTATAACGCTTATTCCTTTTTCGGCGCGACCGCTTGCTTGGCCTGATGAGCCTGTAATACGGCCACGGCTTCCTCGACCTTGGCCTTCAGGGACTCGCTGTGCTCCAGCATGTGAAGCAGCTCGCTGTTGTCGATCTCCAGCAACATACCGGTGATCTTGCCGGTCAGTTGTGGATACATACATTGGATCAGAGGGAATAACCGTTCCCCTAGCATTTGCTTTTGCTCCTGTGGCGGCGCCGCGGCTAGCATCGACGCGGTGAGCGGCTCCTGACCCTGAATGTGAACCGCCTGCTGCACAGAAGGACCACTCGGTGCAGGTAGATTCATGGTCGCCTGCGGCGGATTGCGCATATTTGCGGTGTACTTGTAGTTCGACGGACGGCTCTGACCGGGCGAGACGCCAACGCCTGGTCCAGTCATGGAACGATTTTGCATGTTGGCGCCACCAATCGCTTGTTGACCTAAAACAGAGAGAATTTGTCAATTGTAATAATCTTCGCTAATAAATAAATGTCATTATAATATATAATATTACAAATTAGTGTAGCAATGTTGTGGCAATTGTATGGTTGCAACAATAATTGAGCAGTTATTCATTTAAATGCAAAATTAATACTGGAAATTATATGTCGAACACACATATCGCGTAATACGTAGTTCCATTCTTCTGAAGAAAAGTTTATTAATCTTCTCGTAATTAGATAATGCATAAAGAAGTGACCGTAAAAGAATTGATTACAATTCAATACAAGAAGCAAGTATTACGATCACGTTGGATCGGTTGGAAAAATATCATCGCGTTAGATGTATCATTACGTCGCTACACATATGAAATTGACAGACTCAAGTTTTTCACAACACTATAAACACTTTCAATAATAGTAAATAGTTTAATAAACATTTCCACACACTCGACATTTTATTCCTTCGAAAAGTCCAACTACTCGGTTGTTAAACTATTTTTCTGTGGATGAAAGTCTAATTTCGGTCAATGTCTCGAAGATGTCCGGAGTCTTAAAATCTTAAACGTTACGAATCTCAATTGTTTAAGGCCATCTCCTCGCGCTCAAAAAATAATCGACTGTGATTGGTCTGTTTTCTTACGGCCTTACGATTATGACTAAAACTTTGTTACGTGCAATGGCCTTTAAAAATCTTGGAGGACTGTTATTATCACAATACAACACACATCTATTTCTATATGTTCTGTGTTTATATACATCTTTATACATACATAGAAATGTATGTAAACACAAAACATATATATACTTACATATCTTCATATACAAATTATAAATCTATTATCGATACCTAAGAATTTAGCACGTCTTTTCAAGTCAGTTTAAATATTATTAAACCCAATTTTTACGAATTCATGTTCGATGCGAGTAAAAAGAAAAATATAACGTTACTAATAAACTGCAAAACAATTCAAAACCTGCATCTGTAAAAAATATTAATCAATATACTTATTTTACCTATTTTAGATTTTTGTAATTTTTAAAAGTACAATGTCAGTTTCTAAAGTTTATTACTCCTTATCTTCTATTTATCTATTTTTATCAAAAAACAGTCTATGTAATTAATGAAATTTTGTGATTTAGTAGATATCAAAATAATCGTAGGTATAGAAGAAATTTGATGGATTCATAGATAGTAATCTTTATAATAAACGATAAAATTATGTGTAAATTACATATTATTTAAAAATATATCTTTTTTTTATGTCACATTTAAAAATCGCCTTCTATTTACAGATACAAATATGAACAGAAAGTAAATTTTGTCAACAAATACGAATTATGTTTTAACATCTTGAAAATCACATGCAGATTAATTCACATTCAGATATCTCGCTAAAAATTTCTTAATTGTTCAACCTCTTAAAGACATTTATAAATTTCCATTTTCAGATTCGAAAGCGGTCCAAAATATAAAGCTTTTCGAATCTTTATTAGAATTAATGTTTGATATTCAAAACCAACTCTATATAACAAAATAAATAATATAAATAATATAAATACAAAGATTTAATTATTATCGTACGCATTTTCCATAATGCTAATTTTGTGATAACTGTAATAATCACCTGTGATAGGTCTGGCGGACATGCTGTTACGCAGGGTAGCCTGTGCGGCAGGAGCGCGCGGCGCCGCACGGAACGGTGCAGCTTGCATCGACGCGAACCCGGAGGTGCCAGTCTGAGCATTCGGTCGTACTTGATTTGGTTGGGCCGGCCAGCGCGGTGTAGCGCGGATCTGCGCCATTTGAGCAGGTCCATAGAATCGCTGCGGCTGTGGCAGCGTAGGCACGAAGTAACTGCCGGCATTACTGGGTTGGAATATCTGACCCATCTGCTGCATGCGCACGTTCGCCATGCGCTGCACGTACTGAGAGGCGAGATGTGCTTTACGATCCTCCTTACGCTGCGCCAAAGCGACATAGAGAGGCTTGGAACCTACGATGCGTCCGTTCATCTCGGTAACTGCCTTAGTAGCTTCCTCCGGCTGTGAGAAGCACACGAAGCCGAAACCCTTGCTACGTCCTTCCTCCATCATCACTTTCGCAGACGTGATCGTGCCAAACGGCGTAAATTCTTTCCGCAGACGCTCATCGTCGATCGTGTCGTCCAGATTCTTCACGTATAAATTCACGCCTTGATAACGATTCAGACGCTCGATCTTCAGCTGCTCGAATTTCCGTTTAAGCTCCTGCTGGCGCTCGGCTTTCTTCTGAGCCCGCCCGACGTACATAAACTTGCCTTCGGCAATCTCCTTGCCGTTCAGTTCCATCACCGCCTGCTCGGCAGCGTCCGGGTCCTCGAACGCGACAAATCCGAACCCACGTGATTTGCCGTCGTCCTTACTCATCACCTTGTGGCTTGTGATGGTCCCGTACTGCTCGAACATCTCCTTCAGCTTTTCATCGTTCATATCCTCGCCGAAGTTCTTCACGTAGACGTTCGTGAACAGTTTGGCCTTCTCGCCCAACTCTTTCTCCCGTTCCTTACGCGGGATGAATTTGCCAACGTACACCTGTGAAAGCACGGTCCATATTGATAAAGTGGAGAAAAACGTTAACTCGATATTAGGTCCAGTTCCACAAACGTCAGTTGACTTTAACCTAAGCTAAAGTTCATTTCTACCAAAGCAGATTAACTTTAATCTCGGTTTAACTTACTTTTTATCATGTTCTAATTCTTAAACCTAGAAAAAGATAAAAAACAAGTTAAACCGAGATTAAAGTTAATCTAGATAGAAATGGACATAAGAGTCAAACATAAAGAGTGCTACTTTACCTTCTTGCCATTTAGCAACATTCCGTTAACTTTGTCGATAGATTTATTAGCCGCTTCCTCCGTTTCAAAATGTACAAAGCCATAACCCTTCGACGCGCCCGATTCATCTTGCGCAACCTTGCAGCTCAATATATTCCCGAACGCGGAAAATGTGTCGTACATCGCTTTATTGTCTATGTTTTTGTCTAGGTTTTTAATAAATACATTTCCGACGCCCGACTTGCGTAAAGAGGGATCGCGCTGCGACCACATGATCCGAATAGGCCGCCCTTTTATCATGTCGAAATTCATGGTATCAAGGGCGCGTTCGGCTGAAACATAAATATGCGCAAATGTATTTATGAAAAATGTGTCGTCCTTGTAAAAGTCAAAAAAGATAAAAGATTTAAAGACGTTATCGCTATTTTTATTGAAAGCCGATTTCTCATCATTAAATATTCATGTGTGTACGTAATTGTTCTCGACACTGCCTAGAGTTTATAAGCTGAAGATGCGTCTGCAAAAACTTGACGCGCACAATTTTTTAATTAAAAATTGCAAATTTAAATATACTAATAAAAGAAGTGCTCGTGTTTAATTCAGATTACTAATAGATACTTATAACTAACTGATACGTACAAGAATGGCTCTAGACTGACTTCGCTTATCGCTTAAGTGCAACGCACAATAAGTAGTTGCAGAGAAAATAACTGTCCATGAATTTCTTTCAAGTTCGTTCTCTCATATCGGGGAAGAAAAAAAAACCAAATGTGTGTGATAAAAGTCTGATAAGACATTCTATGAATTGACAAGAAAAATATCTAGAACCCCTCATTGAGTCGATAGAAAAGAAAGATATTTTAATTTAGAACAAAGTACAGTCAAAGTAATCACGTTCACGAAAAAATAATTTACAAGTGCCACTATATGTTTTTTGAAATACAATGTTGCAAAATGTTTTGACAAACAATATATTCTGTTGTAAACGAATTTACGCAAAGCACGGATAAATTTTGCAAAAAAGACAGCCTGCGTTTGTTTACTCCCATTGGGAGCTATTGGGAAAATAAAATATATAACGCGTATTATACATTTTATTTTCCCAATAGCCCCCAATGTGAATAAACGAACGCAAGCGAAGTTTCTTTTCTGAAATTCATGATTAAATTAACAAAAAAGTGAAAATCACTCACTTTCCATGAGAGAAAAGGAAACTTCAAGCTCATTTTTTGCTCATAGATCGGTCCCTGTAGCTATATTTTATTGCAATTATTCTGCTTTTAAAACGAAATACATTTATTGACATAGATGTTGAAGGAAATGTGAAGAAAGAGGTAAAATTTAGAAAGCAAATGTGAAATGAATATATCTCACACTTTCCTGCTTGCACACATCTCGCAATACATTTATTAAATTAACGAGGAATATGTAGATTCGTTCCTTTCAATTAGAATTTATATATCTTCGTTCTTTTTTTTTTTTTTTTTTTTAAGAAGGTCCAAAATTAAAATTAAATTACAGCGTTAAATATATTCCACGAGTTTGCCCCTAGATATTTTTCTTAATTATCGATTAGAAAAATAGATATTTGTTTAATCGATAATAAAGAACTATAATTAATTTACAGTTGTCTCGTTTTAAATGCGGAAAATGTAATTAAAGAATGGACGAGTGCAAGACACAAATAATAAAAAAAAATATCTGAAAAGACTTTCACGTTTGTTTCTCGTAACGTTGGGATTTTAGCCGCAGGTAAAACTCCAAATCAAGTAGTGCAAAAAAATGAAAGTTTCATCTCGCTTTTCCTTTTTTCTTTCACCAGAATCATCTATTTCTTCGAATCGTTTTGAAAGATATAACGAAATGTAAATTTTCGTGAATCTTATAGTTCCTTCAAATGTTCTCGAAAAGACTTGCAACCTCAGAAAATCGAGCGTATATATCTCGAAACGAGGTGAAAATTAGTGGTTCAATTTACTAGATTTCGACAAATAAGATCGTCGATACTCTAGTGAATTTCCTCCTTCTGTAATTTCCACTTCGTTCCAAGATACACAATCCCCTTCCTGATGTCATGTAGAAAAAATAACTCAAGATTCTCTTTTCCACACTTCTTTCATGGGGGCAAGTGAGAAACATAATTTTCAAAATTTTTCAATTCTTCTCGGACATATGATTGCAGATTTCTACGAATCTATTCTGATTTATTCCGAAGATATATTTATGGAAGTTGAAACAGATCAAGATATATTAAATTAGAATAGATTTCTAGAGAAACCGACGTTTCTTATATACTTTTGAAAAAAATTAAAGGAAACAGACGTTTCCGACAATTCATGGTTGTAACTTTGACGTAGAGCAGGTTAAAGTTTCTCTTTTACATTTGCATATACATATTTATCGAATTCTGAAGGAAGAACGAATACAATTACGACGTGGCTTTAAGTACATGTAAAAATAAATGCCGCGAACATCCGCGCACGCGAACGTTTCTCGTCTCGAGATACGTGAGATTCGTTCGCGTGGCCAAGCATTTTTAGACTTTTTCGTCTTTCTCACTTTACAGAACCATTTTCACGAATGAAAAATAAAAAATAAAAACATGAATAACACGCACGTGGCGTCAACGGTTTCCATAGAAAGGAATCAGATTAGCGCAACGAACAAAAGGTCGAAATAGAAAGGGGCAGATCTACTGGAGAACAGAGAGCTCGGACAACATAGAAAAAAAATAAACCCCGAGACGCGGTCTTTCGCTTTTGTAACATCCGCCTTTCGATCTCGGGTCAACCCGGTCAACCTCCAAGTCAGGTAGAAGAAAGAAAAAAAATTATCACATTGAAATCCGTTATGGACATGCGGGTCTTCAGGTAATGCGCGACAAAGGGAGAAAAAGGAAATATCCTTCCCCCTCCCGCGGCGAGTCCGTTTAACCGTTAACTACCATTACGCCCGAGCGAGGAGTCGAGGACGTGGATCCAATATGGTGGGCACGTTGGCGAGGCACGTGTGTGGCACGCAGCGGGCGGCCATTCGAGCGGACCCACGTTGCGTCACCACGTTGTCCACCACCATCATCACCACTATGACCATCGTGGGGACAGGCGCTATGCTAAGATTGATGACGATGATGGATTATGAGGAGGACGACGACGACGACGGCGGCGACAGCGGCAGCGACGATGACGATGACGATGATGACTCACCATCAGCCGGTTGCTGGAAGTTGACATATGCATAGCCGAGCGAGCGGCGGGTAATCATGTCGCGGCACACGCGTATCGACAGCACGGGCCCGGCCGACGAGAACTTCTCGAACAGCATCGCCTCGGTGATGTCGGTGTGCAGGTCGCCCACGTAGAGCGAGGCCATGGGGTAGTTGGGCGCACCAGGATTCATGGCGACGGCGGTGGAAAGTCACACGGGGAGATCGTGCACTGCGCCGAGAGGGGGACAGAGGCAGAAATAGGCTCCTTACGCGCGAGACGATCTCCTCGCTAACTCGCTTTGCCCCCTTCTTTTTCCACTACCTCGCGATATGGCTCGTCCAAGGACCCTCTAGCTCGCACGCTTTTTCCCCTTTTCTTTTTTTCTTTTTTTTTTTTACTTTTTTTTTGCTTCTGCCTCGTGCGTGTCTGGAGAATCTATTTTTTTCGCGTGCCTGTTGGGTAGATGGGTCCTTCGGTCCGGTTTCTTTTGACGACGTCGACGGCTCACACTCTGGCTTGTATTACTCCTTTCTTCCTTTTTTTTTCTTATTTTTTTTTATCACCACGCTGTTACCACGGTATGTGAGGTTACGACGGTTTTGTCGCCTACGGTTTTGCGATTTTTTTGTATACGTTTTTTTTTTACGAAGATTTTTTTACTTTTTTTGGGGTTTTTCTAGGAGAGTTAGTTTCACGGAATAGACGTAGGTTGTGTGGCCTATTTCGGGGAAAGAGGAAACGCACACAACCACACGTGAACACAACTCTACTCTTACTGGAGGCAGAAGAGCGTCGCGCGGCTTACTGCGCGCGTTTATATACCCCGGCCGCGCAACCACCGGCGCCAATTTCCGGCGAAGTAGTCCGCACGGGCCCCGCGCCGCGCACGAGCGCCGTCAGCGCCATCTCGAGGAATCTAGAGCCGCCTGATGGCTGGCGCGCGATCTCCGAAAATTATCGCGTCGATCGTTTCAATTCGGCCACTTTTTTTTTTTTTTTATTTCTTTTTGTTCAGAGAGATACTTTCGGTTACTTTTATCCAATGAAAAGAAAAACAAATACTGATATAGCCATTTTGTCTCAAAATCAACGGGCCGTTGATCGCGTGTTAAATTAAAAACTCGATCACGCGTATGCGCCTCATGCGTCATGCGCCTGAAGTCAGTCGCATTCCAGTCGAACGCGCCTAGATTTGCTCTTTCCTAGATGCGCTTTTTCCTGCACTTTTCAGATTTCTTATTTTTATCTCGACGCCCTTAGGTTTGTCCTTCGTGGCTGAAATTTCCGTACTTTTTGACTCTTTTCTCTCTCTCTCTCTCTCTTTCTTTGATGTCTAATTGTGCTAAATATACCTGTTTCATTTTAACTGTAGAATGTATAATGCAGTGCAGAAAGAACGTACAGACCTACGAACAACGCGGTCCTTATCTAGAGTAGAAAGTGCAACGAAAATCCATCTATGAAAGGAGATAGGAGACGTTATATATATACGTACAAAAACCGTTTATTGAAAAGTTTACGATTATTTTTTCAGTGATTAAATTATTAAGCTTCAGGCGTATATCATCAATTACCGTAAGCTCTGTTCTCAATCATTTTACACGCATTGATTGCACGACATTGCGCAATTTGCGTATTATCGCGCAATGTGTGTCGATTAAAGAAATGTAAACAACGATTATCGCGCCGCAATGGCGCGCGTATACAAATGCGATCTTGGATCGAATTTCACGTATACGTGTTTGACTTTTCTTGAATAGGCAAATCTATCGAGAACGGGTTTTGAAAATAATTGCTGCAAATTTCGTCAATAGAAGAGAGGGAGGAGAGAATGCCAACAGGGATACAATAAAATCTGCTAACGGAATATAATGGGCGCGTTCAGCGGACACAACTGTCGGGTTCGTCTTGTCAACACTCTGCGTTGATTGGTTGGTTCTAAAAGTAAGAGCCAATCACGTTCGATTGCTACTGAGCGGCTTGGTCTGCTGAACGCGACCAATGACGGATTGGTTCTGCAGAAACTGAAGTGAAATCTACCGTTTCGTAAAGGCCTTCACACATAAAATCGCGTAAGGACGTATCGATTTTAATCGATGATTTAAGTTTAATTCATTCGAATCACCTCTAACTCAACCGGCATAACTGATTACAGTTTAATTTCTAGCTACATATTTTATCAACTTCGTTCCAATCCAATTTCCTTTTCATGCGTCAAGCGCAGATTTGTTTGCAAAATGTTGACACGTCAAGTAACCATCATTATCCATCTTCTGACAAATTAGAACAAACAGATGATTACAACACAAGTCATGTTATGTCCACGTTACACGACGGGCTCTAGTGTAAATAATTTAAACAACATTTTCCTTGATTCAGAGACGATTTTCGTACGTCTCGAAAAGGGAAATATGAGAAGGAAAGAATAAAAAAAATGTATCCAGCAGATGTATCAATTATACATGTTATTAAACAACAATTGCCTGCAGCTACATACTAAATCTGTTGGATTAAAATTTTCATAAGCGAGTCGTTTAATCGTTACATCTGCTGAACGTTAACCGTCATATACATATATCTTGAAAGAAAAATTTATTACTTTAAAATTCTATAACTGGAAATCTTTTCACAATTTCGGTTCTTTCAGTAAACAAACACAAAACGAACGTAACCGCTCATTCAGAAAACGTGTCCGCAACTCCCCTGTAATCTAATACGCCAAATACGAAGAGATTTCTCCCTTAAAATTTTACGTCATAAAAAGTGTATACATTCCTGTTCTTTTTCTCAAGTGATATCTCAGAGTCGGTTACGTCTTGGAAAGTAAATCCGTTACGAAAACATACATTGACACGATTATAATTACATAAATTTAGAGAAATAAGACGAAATTAGTGGACAACACGGCGATGTACATCGAATCAAATTCAAAATTTATCGAAATGTAATTCTCCTTATTAAAAATAAAGATTATCGTTATAACGCTTATTCCTTTTTCGGTGCAACGGCTTGCTTGGCCTGATGGGCCTGCAATACGGCCACGGCTTCCTCGACTTTAGCCTTCAGCGATTCCTTGTGCTCCAGCATATGAAGCAGCTCGCTGTTGTCAATCTCCAACAGCATACCAGTGATCTTGCCGGTCAGTTGCGGATGCATATGTTGAATCAGAGGGAATAAGCGTTCTCCAAGCATCTGCTTTTGCTCCTGTGGCGGCGCCGCGGCTAACATCGACGCGGTGAGCGGTTCCTGGCCCTGAATGTGAACCGCAGGCTGCGCAGTAGGATTCGGCGCGAATGGAGCCATGGCTGCTTGTGGCGGGTTGCGCATATTTGCCGTGTACTTGTAATTCGTTGGACGGCTTTGACCGGGCGAGACGCCAACGGCTGGTCCGGTCATGGAACGGCTTTGCATATTGGCGCCGCCAACTGCTTGTAGACCTGAGATACGCAAAGATTGTGTAGAGTAACAATTATTTTCATAACTGAATCCAATTATGATTATTATTGTACAATACTATAATTAGTATAATAATGTTATAGCAATTATACTGTTATAACAATAATTAAGTATATATTCATTTATTTGTAAGATAAGAAAATAAGTTTAATCAACAAATAATAATTTTAAAGAACATCTTCTATAGAAACCATTTCAGATAATTCACTAAAAGACAACAACTTGTTGTCTAGTTGTTTTCAAACCTTTTTTAAGACATTTATGACTTTTTAATTTAATTTTTACGGTTTGAAGTGTGCTACTTTATATACTAATCTGTTAGATATTTAAAACAAACTCTGATAAGATAAATCAAGAGTACCAACGATAATAATGCATGGCTTTACATAAGAGATGTTGATACGTTAGTTGGGTTTACAAGTGTATCAAGATTCTAACTCAATTATTATCTGATGTTTCGATTTCTGTCAAGATAGTCGAAGAAATAATATAAAGGTTTAAATAAAAAGTAAATTAATGTCACAGGCGCGTATATTCTATTGTTAATTTCCTCAATAATCACCTGTGATAGGTCTGGCGGACATGTTGTTACGCAAGGCGCCAGCCTGTGCGGCAGGAGCGCGCGGCGCCGCTCGGAATGGTGCAGCTTGCATCGACGCGAATCCGGAGTTGCCGGTCTGCGCGTTCGGTCGCACTTGATTCGGTTGCGCCGGCCAGCGTGGAGTAGCGCGGATCTGCGCCATTTGCGCGGGTCCATAGAATCGCTGCGGCTGCGGTAGAGTGGGTACGAAGTAACTGCTGGTATTACCGGGCTGATGGAATATCTGACCCATCTGCTGCATGCGCATATTTGCCATGCGCTGCATGTACTGAGAAGCGAGATGTGCTTTACGATCCTCCTTACGCTGCGCCAAAGCGACATAGAGAGGCTTGGAACCGACGATGCGTCCGTTCATCTCGGTAACTGCCTTAGTAGCTTCCTCCGGCTGTGAGAAGCACACGAAGCCGAATCCCTTGCTACGTCCTTCCTCCATCATCACCTTTGCAGACGTGATCGTGCCAAATGGAGTAAATTCTTTTCGCAGGCGCTCATCGTCGATCGTGTCGTCCAGATTCTTCACGTATAAATTCACGCCTTGATAACGATTCAGACGCTCGATCTTCAGCTGCTCGAATTTACGTTTAAGCTCTTGCTGGCGCTCGGCTTTCTTCTGTGCCCGCCCAACATACATGAGCTTACCCTCGGCAATCTCCTTGCCGTTTAATTCCATCACCGCTTGCTCGGCAGAGTTGGGATCCTCAAATGCGACAAATCCAAACCCACGTGACTTGCCGTCGTCCTTGATCATTACTTTATGACTCGTAATTGTCCCATACTTCTCAAACATATCTTTCAGCTTGTCGTCGGACATATCCTCGCCGAAGTTCTTCACGTAAACGTTCGTGAACAGTTTGGCCTTTTCGCCTAATTCTTTCTGGCGTTCCTTACGCGGAATGAATTTGCCAACGTACACCTGTAAGCGCAATCCACATTGAGAAACAAAAAAAGAACATTAATTTAATCAAAGACTTTACGTAGACTGAGTGCTTCTACAAGAGGCTACACGTCATGATCAGATGAAGAGAAAATAGATGCACAGGCAATCTATATTTATTTAGCTTGAGACTTTTATTGGAGAAAGTTGCGTGAAATGTGGTGAGGGTTAAACTTTCTTTTTTTTTCTTTCTGTGCGACAAGGGCAACATGTCTGAGGACAGTGAAAAAGGAATATAACTATCAGTCTTGTCTTGCTAGCTCCCATAAGAAGACGCAGTCCATGTAGATAAGTCCATGTATTTTATGAACAACTCACTTGAGTGACAATTTTTATTCTAATCGATGAATAAAGAGCGTTACTTTACCTTCTTGCCATTTAGCAACATTCCGTTGACCTTCTCAATAGATTTGTTGGCTGCTTCCTCCGTTTCGAAATGGACAAAACCGTAACCCTTCGACGCGCCCGATTCGTCTTGCGTTACCTTGCAGCTCAATATATTTCCGAACGCAGAAAATGTATCGTACATCGCCTTATTGTCTATGTTCTTATCCAGATTTTTAATAAATACATTTCCGACACCAGACTTGCGTAGGGAGGGATCGCGCTGGGACCACATGATCCGAATAGGCCGCCCTTTTATATTGTCAAAATTCATGGTATCAAGGGCGCGTTCGGCTGAAACAAAAATATCCGCAAATGTATTTATGCTAATACGTCATCTTCGTGAAAATTGAATAATTTAAATATTTTACCGCCATGCTTATCGGAAAAGTGTATCTCTTATCATTAAATAAATTTATACAATTGCTCTTGAAACTGTCTGAAAGTAAGCGAAATATGCATCTACAAAAACTCAATGCATAAACTTAATATTTTTAAATTAATCCTGCTAGTGAATACGTTTTTTTCGGTATCTTCCCAGTGAACACGTGCGTCTGTCTTTTTCCCGACGCTACTTTCCCTGTATCTTAAAGTATTTTTAAAAATCTGAAAAAATTCATACATCTATCTACATTGGCGACCCTATAGTTTTCATAAACATTGTTTAAACATTGTTTTTATTTTGCTTGGCAATTTTATAGTTACGAGTAGATGTTTGACTTTGGCTCGTAGGCCGTAGATCCACGTGTTCAAGCGGAGGATTACCTATATTACAGTACTGAGGCGAGAAACTGTCTTTATTCCGGATAATAGAAAATGTTTTGAAAATGTACAAAAAGTAACTCGCTCTCATCACACTCAAGCACAATGCGCAATGAGTAATTGCACAGTGATAATAATTTTCTATTATTTTCTATAAACGCCTCAAAATATATATGGAAAGAATAAATATTGTATTTTTCTGTTTGCGTATCTCGCGATACATTTACTAAACCAAGTTACAAGTTGTAAATTTGTTCTTTCCAATTGAAATTTACAAATTTTGATTTCTTTTTTTTTCTCTTCACAATTGAAATTAATGTGAAATTACAGAATGTGATATATTAATGTCTTTCCTGATTTTAACTTTTGATATAAAAAATATATACTTTTCTAATTTATCTTCGTTCATATCGTTTTAAACGCGGAAAGTGTAACCACAAAATATAGTTAACACGTTGCCTGGCCAGCAAGTTTTGTATGTCTTATCGTGTGCGTCACAGTGGAATTTTCATTATCGTAAGTATACAATAAAATATGATTAAATAAGATTGTATTCTTATAAACGTTAAATAGCGCATTTTTTCCCTTGTGTTATCTATTTGTCTTTTTATTGTTAGCTATTTGTATCGCTTAAAATTCTAAAATTCTACGCGGAATTTTAAGCGATATAGAGTTAACAATGTATGGCTAATGTAGAACTACAATAACAATATATGGTGTTCATTTTTTACAAGCGTCTTAAAAGACCAATGCTAGTTATGGATGACCACGCTGGCAGTCGAAGAAGTATCGAAGGAGTAAAATTCATGGTGAGCGAAGATGTGCAAAAAATTCAGGCAGGCAAGCAGAAAAATCTAGAAACGGATGGTCTTTCTTGTCTTTTCCACCATTGGAATTTCGACCGGAGGTGAAACTTCAAGTCAGGTAGAAGGAAGAAACTTAAGTTCCATCCCGCTTTTCCTTTAGTCCTTCAGTAGAAATGCCTGCGCTCCTTTGTTGTTTCGACAAGTGACGGATGTAAGTTTCCACGAATCTTTTAGAATCTTTATACAATGGTTAAAGGTTTCGGATTTACTTAAAAGCGAAATTCATGCGAGACGAAGGACGCTCAAACGACGTGCATGCGAAAAAGGAGTATTTGTTTCTACTTCCAAAAGAAAATTGAATGCGCGTGAAAAAAAAACGGCCGGAAAAGAGCTAAAAAAACAAATCCACTTGGGTAAACAAGTCAGGTAGAAGGAAGAAACTTAAGTTCCATCCCGCTTTTCCTTTATTCCCTCATCAAAAATGCCTGCTTCTTTGTTGTTTTGACAAGTAACGGAGTTGTAAGTTTCCACGATGGCTAAAGATTTCGGATTTACTTAAGGAGGCTCTTACCCGGCTGCTCTAATCAATGTAGCAACCGAAAAATTATCATTAATAATTGGTTATAAAATTATCGGAAAATTAAATAAAAAAATAAATAATGATTTTTACATAGTGTAAGAGTAAGTTATATGTTCTATTAGTGTAAATATTAAAATTTATACAATAAGTCAGTTGACTACGTCAGTGCTAAAGAGCAGAACATGCGCGTGTCACAACGTCGTCTGTAGCAGTCTGCAGCTAAGTGAGGTGTAGCCGTGTAGCGTTGTAGCGAATGATGCGATGAAGAGATGGAGCCAAAAGAAAGATATAACGTGAGAATGCTGAGAGGGAAAATGAAAGGAAAATTCGCGAAAATAAAGGTTGTCGATGCGCGAGAGAATAATTATGCCGCTACCATACAGCGCAGAGAAAAGACATGTGCAAGTAAGGTTAGAAACTTCGCGCGATTTTGACGCTCGGAAGATCATTCGTCCTAACCTCTCGTACGTCATATTAAAACTACAATATCTTTTATAACTAATCGTCAACACCAAGTTTTCTTCTTATCATTAGAAAGATTATTATTTTAACTACAATTCCTTAGTTTTTTGTTTACCTGGCTCGCAAACTTGCCAAGAAAATACATCACTTCCGGTAAAAATTTTAGTGTTTACCATACGCCCTGTGTTAAAAATGCGAATTTCAATACTGATATTTTTACAGTTTTTATCGTCAACCTATGCTCAAGTTTTGGGCATCGGTCCGTTGTGGTTCACTTTACAACATATATTAATTTCATAAAGATCTGTCATATTATGATCGAGGTAAGAGCCTCCTTAAAAGGGAAAGTCATGTAAGGCGAAGGACGCTCGAACAACGCGCACGTGGTGGAATCGAGGGTTTGTTTCGTCTTCTAGAAGGAGATCGAACTCGCGCGAGAAGAACGACCGGAATACAGCTAGTAGGAACAAATGCACGAACAAATGAAAAATATCTAAATGTTTCTTATAAAAGGACAAATGTTTTCCTTGTAAAGAAATTTCTTTTTTTAATTTCTACGTAAAGTCACAATCAAAAAAAAAACTAAACTAACAATTATAAGAGACTAACTAAACTAGAAAAAAAACTTAAATTTTTTTTTATTTCTACTCAAGGTCGAAATTCTAACATCAATTAAAAAAATCAAAAAACAAAATTACTTAATGTTTTTTTTAGTTTAGTTAGTCTTTTAGATTTTTCTTTAATTATCTATATGTTAACTTTATATTCCTTCATTCCCCGTGGCTTTGTATTTTTAACTGTATTTTGCAGCTACACTTTCTGCATTTTAAACGAAATAAACGTATTAAAACTCGCGGGAGAGAGATTTTGTTTCAACGACTCTATTCTGGCGGCGTGTCTCCAGAACAACGCGCGACAAGAGGCAGGAAAAAATATATCGCCTCTCCTCTCCTTGCCGCGGACAAATCCGTTTATCCGTCAACCACCGTTAAGCCCGTATTGGATTGCGCGTGGACCCGGTCGAGAATCGCAAATTGGAGATTGGAATTCGATCAACCGGATGAAAACGGATTAAGATTAAGATGATTCGATTAGTCGAGTTCTAATCCTCGGTTCGCGATCATCCGCCGCGTTTCTGACGCGTGGTCTCTACGTGCTTCGCGGCGTGGAGCAACGACGCGAGTCCAATGTGCCCCACAGGGCGCGCGTCGGCGCGGAGCGGAGCGGAGTATATCGCGTATGTAGCGAGGCACGCAGCAGGTGGCGATTCGCGCGGTCGACCCGACCGACGCGTCACATCGAGCGTCGACCACGCTGATCCGTCCAGCCATATCGTCGTCGTGGCCATCGTGGGAACGGGGCAACAATAAAAATAACAATAATAATAATAATAACAACCGATGATGATAATAATAATAATGATGAAATTATGGAAAAATTACCATCGGCCGGCTGCTGGAAGTTGACATATGCGTAGCCGAGCGAGCGACGGGTAATCATGTCGCGGCACACGCGTATCGACAGCACGGGCCCGGCCGTCGAGAACTTCTCGAACAGCATCGCCTCGGTGATGTCGGTGTGCAGGTTGCCCACGTAGAGCGAGGCCATGGGGTAGTTGGGCGCTCCAGGATTCATGGCGGCGGCGGCGGCCGTCGGGTATCTGGCTTCTGGGAATAGGGAAACGGAACGACGTTCGTCCTCGTCGCGCGGACGCGATTACGCTTCGCCTCGTCTCTCTCTACTTCGCGACAAAGTCGCTCGGCACGCCGTATCTCGCGCACGTTTTCTTTACAAGCGCCTCTCTGCCGCGCGTTCACACCTCGTGCGTTCCTGTACTCCTTTTTTTTTTTTTTGGTTGCGTGACTGGGTACGATGGATTTCCCCGTCCGTTTCTCGATGCCTCACACTCTGGTTTTGCTCTCTCTCGCGGTGTTTCTTTCCCTCTTTCTTCCCTTCTGTATCACCACGCTGCTGGGTTATCCCTCCCAGGGTCACGCGATGATTTTCGCCTGCGGTTTTGCGATTTTTTTCTTACGATGAGTTTTTTCACGATTTTTTTCGTTTTTTTGGATTTTTCTGGGAGAGTTATTTAGTTTCACGAATTGGACATAGGTTATGTGGCCTATCTCCGGGGAAAAGTAAACGCACACAACAAACGCACAACGCGAACACAACTCTACCTTTACTGGGGCCAAAAAATGACGGCGCGCTGTTCCTTGCGCGCGTTTATATAGCCACGCTCTTGGGCCGCGCAACGACCGTCGCCCGCTCCAGCGAAGTAGTTCCCTCCCCCTTCCACCGCTCACGTCAGCGCCTAATGGTGGAATGGTGCAACCAAGTACAGCCAGTAGGGGAACCGCTCACTAAACGGCTAATAGCACTAGAATGTGATTGGTTCTTACCTTTGGATCCACCCAATCACACTTAATTAGGATAAAAGACGCAACTTGTGTCTTGTGTCTCCCAGAGAGAAAGAGGCAGCCATGATTGGTCGTGTTCAGCCAACCCGCTCAGTAGCAGTCGAACGTGATTGGCTCTTACTTTTAGAACCAATCAATCAACGCAGAGTGTTGATAAGACGAACTCAACAGTTGTGTTTGCTGAACGCGCCCGTTATGCTGGATCTACAATGCGAGTCGTGGGAAATTGACCAATCACAGTCGAATTTGAGGAGAATAATCGCGACTCTTGCGACTTGCGACTCGCATCGTAGACCCCGCATTATCACCGCCATGTAATGGCGCGCGTATACAAATGAGATCTTGGATCGAAATTGGCGGGTTTGACTCCCCGGAAAATCTGTCGAGACCAGATTTTGAAAGTGACTGCTGCAAATTTCGTCGATAGAATACCTACAGGCATGTAAAAAAATCTGCTAACGGAATATAATGACGGATTGGCTCTGCAGAAATTTGTCAGCAAAATCCGATTCGTAACAATTTAAATGTTTACAAAATGACAGATTTTGTTCGGTTTCTGCCGACAATCTGTTATCAAATTATATTGGCAGACCGTGCCGGTAAAAAGCGAATAAATTCGGACGGAGATGCCGGATTTGTTGCGATAGCCGAGCAAATCTGTTGCCACTTATGTTGTACTGCGCGGGCAGTTCGCTTTGTAGATCCATAATTAACAAATAATTTCGATAGTGGGATCGTGAGATCCCCGAAATCGAACCGCATAAATCTTTTAGATGAAGCAACCTGTACTACTTCATTTTATTACGAAAAAAAATTTAACGAAATGTTCATGCAGAGATATTTATTTATCGATTATTAACAAATTATTTATATTGTATATTAATTTTTTTCACAAATTTAAATATTTTTAAAGAATAAGAATTGTCATATTATATCCTGTTGCGCACCAACTCGTTTTCAATCTTTAGACCTATAATTCACAGACAAAATAAACAACTTTTTAAATTTTAGTTAAGTTATCCAATTATGATATAAAAATCAATTTTTATATTCTTTCGATAAATTGTACAACATTTGTTTTACTCTTTTTCTCTACGATAAATAAATTACTTTGTATGTCGCAATTAATATTGACTTACTTTATAAGAAGGAAAGATGATTTGATTGTTAATATATGTGTGTGTCAATTTAGTCGCATAATTGAATTTATTTTTTCCTGTGTTTCATGAACGAACTTTTTCTCGTTGCGTCTATATGCTTCGATCGTTGTTATACGTATTTCTTCCCAGTTGTATAAATCTTCAAATATAGAACACGCATACTTTGGCGTAGAAAAGTGAATGGCGAAATTCAAGGCAGTATCAATTATAGGTTTCCATCGATTTTTGATACACAAACGTATCCAACGAAACCTAGAGAAATAGGTGCGTGTTACATTACGCAAATGTGAATCAGTCTAAACGCGGATATTCATATTTACCGTATTTCATAACTGTGGACATGGGACTTATAAAAATTTGACATTAAATTCATCTTGATCACGGTCAGGCCGACAGGCGAATCATATAGGTATTTTAAAAATTCTATTTTCTCAATATCAGAATAAGATAATACTTCTACGAATTTACGAGGTATATTTTCGGCATTATCATCACATCTTATCCATTCTTCCGCTAAATTGAAACATGCTGTTTCCAACGCGGTTATTGAAATGTCTGGAATAAGTGGTTCTGTGCAAAGAAAGTATATGCTCCAATCAAAAGAAGTTATCATCTAAAACAACACAAAATTTATTATTTTTAACGCCAAAAATATAAATACTGATAAAACCATAATTTATTTGAATAAAAATTGCGTCACCTTTTTGTCCTTTTTTTCCCGACCAAAATTAGTACAGTAACTAATCAAGTGTATTATCCAATCTTGCGTGTTTATACTTCTGTATAAAAAAGTATAGAAATATAATTTAAGATATCTCTCGAATTCCGATGGTCCTCCTAATTCATGCTGTAACTTTTCCAAGAGCATACATCCCACTTCATAAGGCACACGTTCCATGAGATAATTAGGCGAAATATTTCCCAATCTGGGTATTAAATTTTGTAATATATCGATATCCTTGTATCCTTCAATCTATAATACATTTTCGATAATAATATATATATACATATAGTAGAAATACCGAAACGTGTGTGTGTGTGTGTGTGTGTGTGTGTGTGTGTGTGTGTGTGTGTGTGTGTGTGTGTGTGTGTGTGTGTGTGTGTGTGTGTATGTGTGTGTTACAAAATATTCTTATCTGGCATCATATTCGACATTATTTATTACTTTATTTGTTTTATCTGTAATAAAAGTTAATACTTTACCCTTTTTACCAGTTTGCGGTCCATTTTCATTAGTAAAAATTCCTTCGTTTTCCCATCAATCGGCATAAGGTTTATAAATTTTTTGCAAATAAACATACC
This sequence comes from Temnothorax americanus, assembly GCF_048541705.1. Taxonomy (NCBI): domain Eukaryota; kingdom Metazoa; phylum Arthropoda; class Insecta; order Hymenoptera; family Formicidae; genus Temnothorax; species Temnothorax americanus. Next base: position 2,531,396 of record NW_027509411.1, read on the forward strand.
GATACTCTTACTCAACCACATATGATCATAATTTACAACAAAATACTCGGTCCACAAGTACGAGATTTGCTGAGCAAGTGAACTGATCAAAGAGATATCTCCGCGAAGTAAGAATGGCGATACAAATATCACGTTTCGACATTGTATTGTGAAATACTTGGGTGAGATATTTGGTGGAAGCACGCATATATTTTGTTTATCTAGAAATTTTAATGTATATATATATATATATATAATAACAAAAGAATAATAAATAAATAACAAATAATAAAAATAAATAAATAAATAATAAATAATAAATAATAAGTAATAAATAAAAATAAGAGGATTTCTAATTTAAAAAAATAAAACTGATTGTGTGTGTGTTTTATTAAGTTGATAAGTATATGTAATTTAGTTGATGTTTTACCCAAAGAATAAGATCCATACAACTCATCGGCAATCTGCAATATGCTTTCAAAATTATCAAACGTCGTGCGGCTTTCATCGATAAATTTGGATTCAGCATACACATTGGCTTTTGGACCAAGTCTCGCCGCCTTTAGTGATCCTACAGCAATAACTACCCCGTAAGCCGGTGTTAGATTCCTTTGAAAGAATTCATACATGTCTTGGTCTTGAGTTGCAATTATATTTCTCAACTTTGCGGACATTATAACTCTAAAATTCTTTGGTGCTGAAATCTAGAAATAAGAATTTAAGACACATGAAATATACATTTAAAAAATTAAATAGACCGTTTAATTTAATTTTTACCAAAACAGCTTAAAAGAACATGTAAACATATATATATGTATATAGATATAAATTAATGATTATATAAATATAGATACATATGTATATATATTCACAAACATACATTTAAATTAATTTTATTTACACATAACAGTTTCTTTCCAAACTTTTCATTACTTTATGAATTGGATTAATAATAATCATGTTACTGTGTTTATATGTATAAATTAAGTAAAGAATCCATATAAATACCGTCTATGTATAAATTTTTACCTCAGCTGAATACGTAGTTTTGACAGACGGTGTGTCTTGGCATGGGAACATGGCTCTTGCATATGTATACTAAAAGATTTGAAGTCCTTAACGTACGTTGATCAAGATAAATTGATTTGTTTATTTATCTATTTAACTGTATGTTTACCTTGGTGTTAGACAATAGGAAAGGATGTGTGCCATCAGCAGTTTGCTCAGGTGTTAGCCAAATTAGTGCACGTGAATGTTCACTTGTTCTGTATTCAATCTCTATTTTATGTGACACATGTTTTCCTGGCAACTCTATCTTAAATATATTTCCGCAAGAACAATCAAGTCCAATATCATAACATAACGGTAACCCAGTATTAGAATCTGTGACTTTTATTATATCAAGATTGCAGCTATCCAGAAACTATAATTATTCGGCATTACCATACATATCAATAATAAATCAAAATTTTTGCTGAACGTAGAAAAAAATATCTCACTATACATATACTCACAATAGTCCCTTTTTCACATTTTTCATATTTTTTTATTATATTCAAAATCGCTTTCCCTTCAAGAACTTTTTGATCAAAATCCACTTTCAACTCTAAATGGGTATGGGTTACACGCGCAAGTTCTAATAATTAGAAAGGTACATAAATTTAAAAAATATTTAAGCTAATATTGATAATAATTGGTAATAATGCACATGACAAAAACGATATATTGTAATTAAAATTAATATAATAATTGCGTACGGTATCTTACGCGAAACGCTACCGTGTTTCTTGATATATATTTATAATACGTAAATAATTTTCAAGTCTTTATGCTAACACAGTATATGCACTTGAGAATATTGTAAGTTAATTAACGTCACGAAATAGCAATCTAATTTTGAAAATTGTTAATTACTAAAGACAAGTATATTAAATGTATGTACAACGGGAAGAGAATCTCGTCTTCCCAAATGAATTGTGTTAACATATTTGTCATTTCATTCTATATTCTTAAAAAAGAATGAATAAAAACATCTTAAATGCTTTACGTCATTTTAAAAAATGTAGCTAATTAAATAAATAAAGTACCTGGTAGCGCACAGCTGTATGGATCATTATTTGTTGAAAGAATATCCATTTTAGCAGAGTCACTCTACAGCTCTTAATAATCCTATGTAACGGACCGTTGTGAACTGACAGCAGTTATACAGTTCTACCTTTGCTCATGTTTTCCTTTGTCTGGCAACATCGTCTGTTTATTAGAATACCGGATAGCCGAAGAGGCTGTGACTTTCAACCACTAATATGAAGAACTGAATATATATGTGACGAATCGAAGGATTGTTTACTTCGGTTACACTTACTAGGCTTTATTTTTGTATTTATTCGTTTAGAATTTAAATACTGAAACATAATACTACAGCATATAATCGAGATGTTAGATTTGCAGTTGAACAATTTCAACATGAGAATCGTGAAAATAATAGCGGAAGAAAAGACGATTTTGAAATGACGTTATACAAATTAAATATATCGTTGTATTAACGCTGTTCCTCGATAAGAAATTCACAAAATTGAAAATCGTACGCGATCTATACAGTGCAATAAATACGCGACATATTTATTGAAAAAAATCATGCGATATATGTATATGATAATTGATTAAATGTAGAAGACAAGGATATATATTTATCGTTTATCGCGTATACTTCCATAAACCTGCGCACATTGCGTATTGCAAATTTGAGGAAAATATTGTTAAGCAATAAAAGATACCCCATGTGTGATATATTTGGATAAATTAAAAATTATTTATCTATATATTTTCAATATTTTTAAATTATATAGAAACCATATATATATAAAATATATATATATATATATATATATATAAACTAAAACCAGATGCAGTCACAACTGTGCAAGTTATCAAGGAAAGTACGTTTATGTCCTCGATAATAATATTAGCTCTGTTTCAGAACTAACGAGATATTTTTCAAATAATTAATGCCAAGATTTTCATGATATATCATACAAACGGCTTCCAAGCTCGCGACTTAATTCTGATATCACATCTTTGAAGAACTTATTTCATATTTTGATTCAGTCACAAAATACAAATTTTCCTGCGTATCAACACATTTTTTTCATTACACAGTACCACAACCAAAATAATAATTTAGTTTTGTTGGTAGATTATGATATATTATATCAAAATTTTGTTTCTTTTTTATTTAAAATTTGACCATTTTGAGCCATTTTTCGGATCAAATCCAGCTTTATTTTAAAGCATAATTAAAAAATTAATTATCTAAAATAACATTTTAACAAAAATTTCACTGTTCTGATCATTTTTATTTAAAAATAAAGAAATAAAATCAATTAATTACATTTTGCAAAAAATTGGTAAGAAATAGTGGAAAACTAATATTAGACAAAAAAGTATTAAAACAAAAAATGTATTCAGCAGATGTAACAATTGTATACGTTAAGCGATGATTGCCTGCGATTATATCCTATCTAATACTGTCTATTACACATGAGATCTATTGAATTAAATCAACTTTTCATAAGCCGTTCGTTTAATCGTTACATCTGCTGAACATTAGTCTTATATACATGTATCTTGAAAGAATATTATCTTAAAATTCTAAAACTAGGAATCTTTTCACAATTCCGTTTCCTTCAGTAAACAAACACAAGGCGAACGTAACCGCTCATTCAGAAAACGTGTCCGCATTCTAATATGCCGAATACGAAGATATTTCTCCCTTAAAATTTTATATCGTAAAAAGTACATTTCTGTTTTCTCAAGTGATATCTCGGAGCCGGTTACGTCTTGGAAAGTAAATCCGTTACGAAAACGTACAATTAACACGATTATAATTGTATAAATTTAAAGAAATAAAATAAAATAGTGAACAAAACCACGATGTACATCGAATCAAATTTAAAACTTATCGATATGTAATTCTTCTTATTAAAAATAAAGATTATCGATAAGACGTTTTATTTTTATTACTTTTTTTTGTGCGACTGCTTAGCCTGATAAATGCTCACGCCACAGTAATACGGCCACGGCTTCGTCGAGTTTGGCCTTCTCGGATTCCATGTGCTCCAGTATGTAAAGAAGGTTTGCTGTCGTCGATCTTCTGCAATATACCGATGATCTTACCGGTCAGCAGTGTTGGAAGATTGCTGGATTTCTGGCGCATGTGGTGTAGCGCAAGCCCTTCTAGATATTTCGTAAAGTATAATATTTCTCATCAAAGCTTCTTTATCCCTCGCTTTATCCGTAGATCAAGAGGACTGTCAAGACCTATTATAAAAAAAGAATATATGTTAAAGAAAATAGTTTCTGAAGGTTTTTATAAATTAAAGTAGTTCACGCATTTGCAGCCAACTTTGTTATATGAATAATCAACATTTGTTGCAACTTCTTTCCAATGACGTATATAATTTGCCCCTAATTGCCATTTTTTCACTCTAGCTTAAGGCCTGTGTTTACGATGCTAGAACTTGGTCCGAGAACTTAGACCAAATTTTAGCATCGTGGACAGAGGCCTTTAGAGCGACTGTCAAGAGTCGCCATTATCCCTGGTTTCCATGCACGCGTTTCCGCGCGTTATAACGCGCATCAAACATGCGTCTCCATAGGTTACACTAATCAAATGCGTGCTTTTCTCAAACGCGCGCGTTTGACAAAATATTTTATACTAGAGAAAGAAAAAAAAAGTGAGAAAGTATTAGGGGCAAATCAACTTTCTCGCTCTGTCTCAAACTGTCAATTTCAGGCTTCACTTGCTACTACAGTAGAAGTATAGGAATGCCTAACCAATGTCATTGCTTCTTTTCGTGTAAATGTAATCCTGGAAATGCCTTATGCGAATTAATCTGCATATGAGCATGCAAAATGATCACGTGTTGGCTGTGCAGTTATTCGTCAGAAATTCTGCAATCTTCAAACGATACCAGTCAGTCGTGGATGATACATGTTTTGGAGTCTGTAGGGAATTCTCTTAGCATTTGCTTTTGCGACAACCCTGCGATCGACCCTGCGAGCGGCTCTTGGCTCTAAATGTGAGCCAGTCAAAGGCTCGAACCAACCGCGCAAATGGAGCACTGACTGCTTGCTGCGCACGTGTAATTCCTCTACACGCCGAAAACTGGTCCTGGTTCCGAAACGACATTGTTCGACACCACCAACTGCTTGTAAATCTGAGACACAGAGAGATTGTAAAGTAACAACAATTTTCACTAATATTTGAATCCAACTACAATTATTATTGTACAATATTATAATCAATATATCTAATAATGTTAAGGCAATTATATTGTTACAATAATTAAGTACATATTCATTCATTTGTAAGATAAGAAAATAAGTTTAATTAACAAATAATAATTTTATTTTTACAGACCATCTTCTATAAAAACCATTTCAGATATACCACTAAAAGACAACAACTTTTCTGGTTGCTTTCAAGCCTTTCAAGACATTTATGACTTTTTAATTTCATTTCTAATAGCAGTTTGTGGTACTTCTTTATACATGACTAATTTGTTAGATGTTCAAAACAAACTCCGATAAAATAAATAATACAAATGATAACAATACAGGATAATGCCTGGTTCTGGTTGTAGAGACTGATTAATAGTTGAACTTACAAGACCAGATTCTAATCCAATTCTTATCTAATATACACCAAGAATTCTATCAGGATGATTAACTCTTATCTTGACACGTTATTCACAGAAGAACTGATGGTTTTGGTTTCGCCCCATCACACAAAGGTCTCTCCCAAGACAAACATTTTTTTAGGAGCGGATAAGGAATGGGAAACTTTTTAAAATTTCGAGAAACTTTTATGGATAGAAGTTGATCGGACGTAATACCCATGTTTGTATCTTAAGGATTAAAGAAATACAGGTTTAACTTTAAACAAAAACAAATTATTGTTACAGGCGTAATAATAATTTGCTTTTGTAACATTCTATTCTTAATTTCCTTAATATTACCTGTATTACGTTCGGCGAACATGATGTCACGATAGATGTCAAGCTGTGCCGCCGCTACTTGACATTCTTGATCAGCATTTTGTGGCTTATAATCGTCCCGAACGTAATTCAGCTTGTCAGTCATATCCTCGTCAAAGTGAAAATTTGGGAACATTGAAACATCAGCCTTTTCGTCCAAATCCTTTCGGCGTTCCATACGTGGGATGAACTTGCCAACGTACACCTGTGAGCACAATCCACATTGAGAAACAAAAAAGAAACACTCATTTGATCAAAGACTTATATACGTGGACTGAGCGCTTCTACAAAAAGCTATGACACCAGAGAAAGAGAGAACAAGTGCAAGGGCAATCGTATCTTTGTTTGGCTCAACTTATAAGAATTAAACCTTTTCTTTTCTTTTTATGCGACAAGGACATGTCGGAGGACAATAGAAAGGGAATATAACTATTCTTTTCATTAAAGTCTTGCCTTTGCGAGCTCCCACAGTCTATGTACATAAAGTCTATGGATTTGACAAACGAATCAATCGAGCGACAACTTTTATCCTGATGAATAAAGAGCGTTACTTTACCTTCCTGCCACTTCGCAACATCTTGTCGATCTCCTCGATAGATTTGTCGGCTGCTTCCTGCGTTTCAAAATGGACATAACCCTTTGACGTGCCCTTTGATTCGCTTTTCTCAACCTTACACATCACTATCTTGCCGAACGCGGAAAATGTATCGTACAGCGCTTGACGATCTATCTTTTTGTCTAGGTTTGTAATAGATACATTTTTGTTATCGAACTTGCTTAAAGTGGGAAAGTCTAAATACCGCATGATATGAATAGGCCGCCCTAGAGACCCTCGGCCGCCCGTTTATAATGCAGAAATTTATGATATCAATGGCCAGTTCGGCTGAAACATAAACGTTCACACATGTATTTATGCTAATGTATCATCTTTGCGAAACTTGAATAATTTAATTTTACTGCCATGCTGAAAAGTGTATTCCTTATTGTTAAATAAAATGTGTTGCTCTTGCAACCGTCGAAAGTTTGTAAACTAAAGATGCATCTGCAAAAACTCAATATTTTTAAATTTAATTATAGTATTGGATATGTTTTTTTGTAGAGTGGAACGCAAAAGTGTCTTTGTTCCAAATAACTTTTGAAAATGTACAAAAAGTAACTCGCTCATAACTTGAGCGCAATGTGTGCGACGAGCAATTGCACAGCGACCATGATTTTCTATGAACTCATCCTCCGAAGTATAATGTAATATGAAAAGAATAAATCTCTTGTATTTTTCTGTTTGCGTATCCTCGCAATACATTTACTAAACCAAGTTATAGATTGTAAATTCGTTGTTTTCAATTAAAATTTACAAATTTTGATTCCTTTTTTTCTCTCTCACAATTGAAATTAACGTAAAATTATAGAATACGATATATTAATGTTTTCCATAATTCTATCCCTTAATATAATATAAAAATAGGTGCTTTTCTAATTGATAACAAACAAAATATCTCTGAAGTTCGAGTTATCTCGAGTTCATTTAAAATGGGAGTCCTCTCGTCGGAACTTTCTCGAGGCGCTCCTCTTTGAGAGTCGTGTATGTAGCAATAAATGGTGCGCTTCTTTTCTCATGGTCGGCGGTTCTCCGTGAAACGTCTCATAGGTGGGGCGAGCGAAGAAGGTGATGAGTTGATGATGACGGAGGTGGTGAGTTAAGCGCGCGAGCGTTGGCGGTAAAAAAATAAAAGTTAACACGTTGCCTGCCTAGCAAGTTTTGTCTTAAAGCTGGCCACACACACTTTCCGTAGAACGTAACAGTAAGGTTTCGACCAATCGCGTTGTTCAATTCTTACTTCTACGGTTAAAATCGAGCAACGCAATTGGTCGAAACCTTACCGTTACGTTCTACGGAAAAGTGCGTGTGCCCTGCTTCATCGTGTGCGTTACAATACTCACATACTACGTTTACGCGAGCGTTACTTCTGTCGTAGTAACGTACGATATATCGCTCGTTTACGCGGAGTAAATTATCGCAAGTTACTACAAAATCCCGTTTACGCGAAGGAATTATCGTAAGTTACTACAGAAGTAAAGCTCTCGCGTAAACGTAGTAACAGTCTGCATTATGGTAAGTATATAATGAAATAATGTGTAATGTGATTAGATAAAATTGTATCCTCTCTTATGACCACTACGTTGAATAGTGCACTTTATACTTTATATTGTTATCCACTTGTTTATATTGTTATATGTCTATATATATATATATATATATAGCTGTTTGTACCATTTAAAATTCTAATATAGAATTTTAAATAATATAGAGCTAACAATATATAGGGGCAGTCAAAGTATTAAGGCCGGTTCTGCAATACGTCGCAAACTACGACAACCGGTAGTTGAAAAGTGTTGTTTCCACGTTGCGCTTGTCAATTGCAGTTGTTAAAAGAGAGTTGGCGAACTTTTTTAACTTTTTTGGCGACGCTAACTGTCAGTCGGGAATCAGAAATAACACTTTTCAACTATAATAGCAGTTACCATCGTTCGCGATGTATCGTAGAACCAGCTCGAGTCACATGTCGAAGCAGGATGTCAGAAAAGCATGCCGATGGTTCGAGAATTGAGCAACGAGAGGATCCAACCAGATCGAACGGTGCGCGCGTCGGCGCGACGCATGAAAGCAGCGCGTGGCGATGCACGTGTAGCGATGATGTTCACGTTGACCACGTGGGTCACCACCACTGCCATTGTGGGAATGGGGCATTGGGCAACAATAATTAATAATAATAATCAATAACAACAAAAATAATAATAAAAATATGAAATTACCATCGGACCAGAGTACTTGAAGTCAACGTATGCGTAGCCGAGAGAGCCGTTGGTATTCTTGTTGCGGAATACTTTTGCGAGCCTCGCGTGCCCGACCGTTGAAAATATCTTGTCCAGCATCGTCTCGGTGACGTCGACATGCAGGTTGAGCACGTAGAGCGAGGTTCTGAAGTTCTTGAGCGCACCGGAATTCATGGCGACAGCTGTGGAATATCTCGCTGGGAAAAAGAAGACGGTTTCGCGAAGTGCATATAAGTTTGTGCCGTTTGTGGCCTATTTCTGCGGAAAAAGTCAACGTAGCGCATGGTGCATACGTTCAATTCACACGAATGCACACATGAACAAACGTGAACAAACGTGCACAACACGGAGACAGGAGACATCTACCAGCAATACCTTCTTCTTCTTCTTCTTTAATTTCGTTGGCTCCTGCCTCTAACCGAGGACAATACGGCCAGCTTTTTCCCCTGTTTGATTACTAAGTCTGGTATAATGTTGAGTGGCGAGGTCTAATTGGCAATTGCTATGCAGACAGTATCAGTCGCAGTACTTCAAAAAAGATTTTTCGTTCGGGTGGAACACGTCCGAACACGTTTGAACAATACCAATTACCAATTACCAATTGTGACTGTGCTGTGACCAATGGCAAGAGGCCATCCCGGCCTTTTTCGTGTGTTCTCCATCGGGATGCACCCTAGTAGCACTGTGGCCACATGCGCATGCTCCGTGGCCGCACGCGCATGCAAAAATGCGCGAATTTGAAACGTATGCATTGGTCCAAAATATAGCTGAAAATTGATAGGTGTATCTCCTATTTGTCACCATGCTAGGGTGCTGTGGGCTAATCACTGATGGGAATGAAAAGGTTAAACAATTCTGCCTGTTAAATTTAATTGCCGATTAAATTAATGAAGTTTATTAATAAGTCGCCCGATTAATTGTTTCTTTTTATGCGCGCGCGTTGCAAAACTCATCGAAATAAATAACGCTGCGAGTCTTCTCGTTCACGTAATACCAGTCGCGTCCGGTACGCGAGTTGCGGTACTGGATTCAAGATGGCACTGAAAATCACAGCCACGAAATGTATCGAGTTTGCGCGCTTCTGTTTCCATCCGTTCGTGAGTTTGCGCTGAGTAGTGACAGACATGACAGTGCTTTCTGTATGTGTGTACACTCCAATTGGAGAGAGCGGCATGAGAGTGTGAGTTCCGTTCCGTCTGCACTCTGCACTCCGCTTCCGCCTGCCAATTGATTATCTGTAATATACTGTATGTGTATATACGGTGATCGAATTATCAAAGGACTCGCCGTTGCGTGATCATCAGTGTCGGATTTGATAACGCAAACACGTGAAGGGAACTAGCAACCATGGTGCAACAATACCAGTCGCCCGTGCGAGTTTACAAGCATCCTTTCGCTCTCGTCATGATGGTGTGTTTTAATACTATATGCAGCCTTCAAACTTGGCCGTCATAAAATATTTATTGCATTTCGTGCCTCCTATGTCCTTCGCGGGGCACATATGCCATATCTCAGAAAATCCAATAAACGACTCCTCGTTACGAAACACTTATGTATCGAACCAGACGAAAACAAGCAGCTATCTTTTTTAAATGTCCTCTTTTCCTTTTTTTCCCGCAAGCCTTTTAAATATTTTTAAATATTTTTTTTAACCAGTATGTATTTTTTTCTTTTTTTTTTATCTTTTTGGCTCGCGAGACGTATTCCTTGAGCTATATATTCGGTAAACATAAGTGTTACGACACAATGCACTGAGCAAACAAAGAAATATTTGAAGTGTCATTTGCTTACAGGCGTACGAGCGTAGGTTTCCAACGTGTCCACAGATACCAGTTTTTATCGGATGTGAAGTTATGCTGGACGAAGAGAGTGAGGATGGTGCTGTTAGAACCACGGAAAGGCGATGTAAATTGAATGTTGAGGCACCCTATATCTTGAAAAAGGTTCGTTTATACACGTATATGTAAAAGACATTCAAGTTCTTTTATACTTATCTATTCCTTTTACCACAAAAGTGTCCATGCTATCGATAATTAAGTGTCACGGTAGATTTGAAACAGCCTGTATTTCAGATACTAGATTTTATAGTTTTTTTTTAGGAAACAGCTGCAAAAAATCTTTCTTAGATTTTACCACTAACAATTTTCGATAGTATAAATCTCATATTCATTAATTAGTAATTAATTTCAGATAATTGGTGTGGATTTTGTATACTTTATTCAAAGAAATGTTTTAAATAGGCGCAATAGTGTTTTAGAAATAGAAGCCTACAACGAAAGCTTTGCCACTAGAGTAACTGTTATTGAAAAATGTAAATATTTTGTAAGTATTACATATAATTATTTATTATCTAAAAAAGATATTTTATGTGACTTTATAAATTTTTACTTTATGTTAGGAGTATATCTAGAATATTTTCTAATTATATATACATATATTAATTGCACATTTAGATTCATCCTGAAAATCCAGAATGGACTTGCTTTGAACAAACAGCAAGTTTAGATATTAAAAACTTCTTCGGTTTTGAAAACTCAATGGAAAAGTTAGCAATGAAGCAATATGCACAAAATATTGCTAAGGTAATAACAATATATTATTAGAACAACAAATATTATAGTTATAATAAAGTGATAATACATGTTATAATGTTTTTTATTTCATAAAATGTAATCGCATCATGTTTAATTACAGGGTAAGGAAATTATTGAATATTTCGTAAACCAATTGAAAGAAGACGGCATTACCTATGTTGCTCCTTGGGAAGATCCACGGGAAAGATCTTCTGAAGAAGAAAAGTAAGTATGGTACATTTAATTCAATTATATACAATACATTAGAGTGTCTGGCTGAACATGTTAATTGCATAAATTTCACGTTGCTTGTAATGGAACATCACGATGGACGAGCATTTCGGACATCAAGAGCACATATACACACACACACGCGTATAGAAGTCATTGTTTCTGTAAAATAATATTTAAAATCTTAATTGTAACATCTTACAATTTTAATTTCCAGCAGTAAACATTTAACACATTTTACCTAAATTCATACTAACAATTTATATTGAGCAATGTTTTCGGTCTGCAATGGTTACTTTTTTTATGTAGGAAAAATGTGGACGAAAATAGTGACAAAGAATTATGTATTACCGACAGCAAACTGCCTAGCAACAGAGGTAATATTATCTTCTTTAATATATATATATATTATTTTTTGATATAAATATAATAGTGTCATTTAACAAGTGACTTTATTTTCGTTTCCTTTAATTATAGAGATGCAATTGTCGTCGGATTATATAGAGAGATACTTAGGAAAACTAGATATGATACAGGAAAGCAAATTAGTGCAGCTTAGACATAGCATTGAAGAATTGAGGGGTAGTTCTGTACCGGGTTATGCAACGCTCCTACGGTTCCTACTGGCTACGGAATTCTCAGTCGAAAAGGCCAGAGAAATGTTAACGCAATCTTTACATTGGAGGAAGAAGCATCAGATCGATAAACTTCTTGACGAATACGAAATGCCACAAGTAATTAAAGATTACTTCCCTGGCGGCTGGCATCACTTCGATAAAGGTAATCGGTCAATAATAAATTTGCTGCAAATATGTCACGCTATCCTAAGTTATGCTATGAAAAATAATGAGTCAACATAAAAAGAAATATCGGACGTATAATATCAGATTCTATTTATATATTCTTTGATGTAGACGGACGACCTTTATATATATTGCGGTTGGGTCAGATGGATGTTAAAGGTCTACTTAAATCGATTGGAGAAGATGAATTGTTATTACTAGTAAGTTAGGTTTATTTTAAAATATTTTAAAATTGATAAGTTTTCGATATGATTTAATATTTTACTTTTTTTACAGGCTTTACATATCTGTGAAGAAGGTCTGCACTTGATGGAAGAAGCTACTAATGTTTGGGATCATCCAGTCTCCCAATGGACACTGTTGATAGATTTAGAAGGTTTAAATATGCGGCATCTATGGAGACCAGGAATAAAAGTATGATCATCTTAAGTGAAATAAATTACTTATAATTAATTTCTCGATATAGTGTTATAACTTATTATATCGCGAGGTCTAATAATTCGTATTTGCTTAATTTGCTTCAGGCATTATTGCGAATAATAGAAATAGTTGAAGCAAATTATCCAGAAACAATGGGAAGAGTTCTAATCATGCGTGCCCCTAGATGTTTCCCTATTTTATGGACACTTATCAGCACTTTTATTAGTAAGAATTTTAACAATTGCTTTAATTGTATAAAATAACACTTTTCTAATCGTGTTATGTATTAAAATTGCAGACGAAAATACTAGGAAGAAGTTTATTTTTTATTGTGGTACAGACTACCATGAACAGGGATCTGGAGGTCTTAGTGAATACATTAATCAAGAATTTATTCCTGATTTCCTTGGTGGTTCCTCAGAGGTGAGATTTAGTAACATTAATAACAATTAAATATTGTATAAATGTCACACTTATTAACATGAATATTTAATACACAATTATTATATCACAACAATTATATCAGTATATTATATAAGAATACGCGTAGGTTACATATAATATATATTTTTTATATATTAATAATTTATTTTATCCATTTTTTCTTGAATGAATATAATGTATATTATGACGATCATGAATGCTAAAGTGTTTTTTTATGCGTTTCTACTTTTTAATAATTGATGATTATTGAATTTTTTTTTTTTTTTTTTTTTTTTTTTTTTTAAAAAAAGTGTCATTTTTTTTATTTACTTTGGAGTAATATATTTTTTGTACACGTGTTGAATACTAGGAAATGAATATATGCGAAGTCTATAATATGGTACCTCGGAGATTTTACATTTTCGACGCAACTGCGACCAGCGTAAGAAAACGATACAAAATTCATGTTAAATATGTTGTAGAAGTTTTTTTCTGCCGCTAACTGGCTTTAGTGGAAAAAATGTGACGTTTTTATAGTTATTAAAAATGCACATTGTGTATCATACATATATATTAGAAATACCAAAAAAAATTGTCATGTGTAACATCAGCAGTTGCTAGATACATAGGCATTGTCTGTGTGTCGTGTTCGTATGTCCTTATCTCTGTGATATATCATCCATATCTGAGGCAAAACCATTTTATACAAATCATCTGTTATAAATTTTTATTCATTTATAAAATACAGGAATTTTATCGATAGTCTACGTTGAAACATTATTTATGTGTATTGTGAAATATGAATACATAGTTTTGATACAATCAAAATCATGTACACTTATGTAACGCACACAAGTTCAAGCACTAATTCAAAAATATAGATTAACACTGCGCGCACAAAAAGTGAAGTAATTTTGTGTGCTCTCGCTAGTTAAATTTCAGAGTATTTTACACAAGTTAAGCTTAAAAACATCTATCGTAAATGACGTATTAAATTACATACTTAGACTTGGAACAATTCACACAATCCATTAAATATCTGAAATTTGATCAGCTCTATTAATTCTCGTAAAATCTTATTTAAATATTTTCAAGGTTATATAAGCAACCTAAATAAGTATAATTAAGTATACATCGAAAACGTTTTTATTTTTATTATAAATATCAGACGTACGTAATGGAAGGTGGGGTAGTGCCGAAAAACTTGTACAGAGTGGATTTGGAGGGTACCTCTGGTGAACACGAGCACAGTCTGTATCACTCCATCAGCTTGAGCCGTGGTCAAACTCATCATGTGTTCATAGAATCCGATGATCCGGGTGCTGTTCTGACATGGGATTTCGATGTAATGCGGCACAATGTCATATTTACAGTGCTTCACAAATCTCGAAACAGTGGAAACGGTGTTATCTCAGGTACACTTTAATATTAGAAACAGATTTGTCATGAAATGTACGTAACATTTTTTTACAATTCGGGGAGTAGCAATATAATATACAATGATTATTTTACAGAACTTCCAGAGCTTGCAATAGGCGGTGATCATGAAATTGTTGCTGCAAAAGAATTAAAAGATAGTTATATTAAAGTCGAACACAATATAATTTGTCACGATGGTGAAAGCATCCAAGTACGTACTCACATAATTTTATGTATTGATGTCGGATGAAGTCATTGGATATATATATCACATACTCAGTCACAAGTATTCGAATGAGGCACAAAAACAGATATATAAAAGTATATTTCCAGTATAATTTGATTAATTCTATTGTACTAAAAGAGATTCAAACTATAATTTATTGTTTCCTCTGTGTTAAGGAATTTGCAAACAATAAATACATATTTTTTCGCGTAATTTGTCCAGATTTTGTGAATAGTTATATGTAGTTATTTCATACATGCGGATAGTGTACAATTACACACGAAATTATTAATTCTTTTTGCATTATAGGGGACTCATATCATGCAGGATACAGGTACTTACGTGTTACAATGGCAAAATCAAGAAGATCAAGCCGAATTTCTTCCATCTATTAGTTCTCATAAGGCTCAACTTATGTACTTTTATGAAACATTACCATCTGCACATTACAGGTATTTATGTAACGTACATACATACAGTGCATATTTTTCAATTTTACGTAGAATAATTTTATAATGATATTTTCATTGGCTTCCTTTAGAGGTTCAATGATGAGCTTGCAGTCAGCAAGTGGAAGGTCAGAGGCTAGTTCATCTTTATCCAGATGAAAAGCGATGAGTATGAACGACGACTTGCAGGAGACATGAAATTTCATTTTGTTCATAATATTTTAACACTATGTGTTATGAAAACACAAATCTCATTTATGTTTAACGGGGCTAAAATACAATTCATATTTTAGTCTAATATTTTAATTTTGTTGACGCGATAGAGAGCATCTACACATCAACAATCCAAATAATGCTCCAATTCTTAAGCCTAAAGTACTCATTTCGGCAACCACATAACCAATGTTATCATGTTATATACATATACATATATACATATATATATATATATATATATATATATATATATATATATATATAGCTGTTAAACAATAATACAATATATAATAATGTTGTCTAATATTTAAACTTTATTTTTTCATATAAATATAAATTAGATGAAATTTAATACTCAGAATAAAGTCATGTACATTTTATAGATCATATTGCAATATAAGCAGTAGATACCTCACTGCAAGAGCACATTATAGTTTCCCGAAGTGAACGGTAATCCAAATTGTGCAAGTGAATTGTGATTTAATATTAATTTATATACATATATGTATTTACATAAAGAACACGGGTAATGCGCGCGTGCGTGGAAAACAAACGTTCTTCCCTCATAAACATTACATTTTACTAAAATTTCATCTAAAAGGAAGATGCATAAACAAACTAATTTTTATAGTATATAGTAGTTTTATATATTATAGTGAAACTCCATATCCATTCCATTCCATTCCATTGCTGAATGATATAACACATTATACTACATTTAGATCATTTTTGACATACTTCCACAAAACACACTATACAGGAAGATTAATAACTATAGAATTATAGAATCACAAGTTCTCTATAATTAGAGAATCAATTAAAAAATATAGTTTAAAATATGTTAATATAGTTTAAAATATGTAAATAAATATAAATTTATTATTGGTTTTATTTAAATTAAGTTAAACATCATGGTAATTATAATTTCAATCGAGCTACCTAAAAATTAATAAGAACATGTAATATATTTAATAATTTATTATGTGTGCCAAAACAAATGTGAGAACTATGGAAAATATTTTCAGTACAAGTGGGACGAATCTTACCATAAATGAAAGGGAAAGAAAAATAATTTTGAGATGTAACAATATAACTATATATATTGTAGAATATATATAATTTATCATTTATTTACTAAATGAATATTTTGGCAACAGGATATGTTATTGTTAATTTTCTAGTAGCCTACAATAAGAGTCCATCAATTTTAGATATAACATTATAAAGTTTTTAACGGCAACAATTAACGATATGTAAACTAATAAAGAGATTAATTAATTCTAAGATGCACAGGATACTCGAAATATTATATAAATATCATATAAATAATTATAGTCAATTACAGTGCATAATATAAAACAACGTTAAAAATGCTCATACTTTCAATGAAATATTGTACGCCGAGAGAAAGCTTTCATATAAGAAATTAATCATCAAGACATAATTTGTGAGAACATAAACTCTACTTATCAATTAATTATATCAATGAATAGAAACATCTTCCTATCTTAATAAATTTCGTCTTGATGATTACTGATTGTAATAAACAGTTCAAATGAGGAAACAACTATTTTTCAAGTACAGATTTTTAGAATGAACATAGAACAAACGTGTTTCTACTAGGATAGTATCGCGAAATGAAATTGTATGGCCGGCCAATGTTTGTTTAATAGTTAGATAAAAATATTACATTTATCAGTCATCACTAGGATACAATTAGCTATTTTAAAATATAGTTATATAACTAGCATACCGAAAATGTGTAACAGATTATTATATTACGTGAAGAAGTAAAATGCGTATAAATATTAATGCATTTATCGTTTGAATAATAGAAAGGAGAAATTTGTAGAATTAATTACTATCCCATAGTATGCAATTTGCTTCTTTGCGACTAGAAACAGAAGTGTAGAAAATAAGAAATTACGATATTGTCTCAAAGTAATAGGAAAATTATGTATATATCGCTGATTTGAAGTGTCATGTAATGTAGCGACATAACTAGGGCTGCGGTCCATTTAACGCTACAAATGCTTTGAAGCGTTCTTCTTCTCCTTCTTTCTTCATTAAAAGAAAGGAGAAGAGGAATACTTCGAAGCATTTGTAGCATCAAGTGGACCGCAGCCTAGTAGTATCGTTTTTTTTCTATTGTCATCACATAAAACGTTGGCAATAAAGTTCAAACGGATATATTCAAGGATTATTATTGAGCATAAGAAACCTGCTTTCAAATTTTAATATTTATAAGCCGTAAATAAATGTGATACATCTTGGAGAATCTTCCCAGATTAGGATAAATAAAATAACACTCAGAATAGTTCTAACAATTTCTTTTTGGTTTTTTTTTATAACACTTCTATAATTCATACGGAATCTGTGAGGAGTATATATGCTCGCAACCATTTATGCATCCATTGTATACAGAGTAACATATGTATGAAATATTTCGACATTACTAGACTAGGATATACATATACACATGTAGTATATATTCCCAGAGCTATATATCCTTACATATGTCATGCAGGAACTCTCTTATACTTTTTCAATCCATCTTAAGAAGAGATAAAATATAAAAAATTATTAAATGTTATTAAATACATAAAAAATTCGCTCTTTGCATAAAAACAAAGAGGCGAAGTATAAAAATTGTACAAAAATCGTATTTCTATTTACGTACTTTTCTTGCAATTACGTCTTTTTGCAATATGACTATTTGTTAAAAAAATATTAAAAATGCAATACAACAGGCTATGTATATAAATAGATATACTCATTTGTGATTCAAAAAGTCTTTGTTTGGAATTTTTCTCGATATATTTTCCATATCTAATACGATCCTGAATAACTGAAATACTTGGAAATGTAAAAACAATGTGTACATAATTATATTATTATAATAAATATATATTATTATAATAAATTATACCTTTCTCTCATTTTCAATTAAAATAAAAAACCCATACAAATATATAGCTTAATTTCTTTTTATGAGATTTTATATTCATAATATCTGTTAATAAACACTATGTTAAATGTAAGATATGTAGAAACACCTTACAAATTTAGTTTCTAATTGATAGATTAGTAATATATCCAATAATGTGATGTTACATAAAAATGTAAATATTAGGCAAATAGTTTGGAATGTTTTTTTTTTGTTACATCTCCAATTTATTTTAGGCATGTTGAAATTATATGCATATTAACTCTTACGTGAGTAACCGGGTACTCGGGGAGTAAAAAACTCGGTTTAGGAGTTCTCACAAAGTTTTAGCCCTCTAATGCGACTAGAACGTAAAAGAATTTTAGTTTTTTTATGTTGTTAAAACGCAAAAGGTACACCCTGGTACCTCGTTACTCACATAAGGGTTAAAAAAGATAGATTGATGTATCACAATAATTTGAAAATATAAGTGTATCAAAATAATTGGCAATTATGTGTAAATTGTACTTTTAAAAATAACTCATACAGAATAATATGAATATTTGTGAATGGAAGCCTTGAAATTTCCCAATATCTTTTCTCACAAATATCAATTCTGCTTTCGATGGAATTGAACTTAAGAGTATATCAAATAAAGTGTATAAAAAATTGATATTGTGGCTATTACGTATGTTTTTACTAAAGTCATAAAGTGATTATATTTATAATTAAATAGAGAAGATGTCACCTTCGATCGAGCTAGAACATGGTAGTCTAATAATAATATTTCTATATATGAATCTTGTATACCTACTGTTTTCTAACTTAGCAAACTGCGCGCCGATTATTTGTACATGCCTCGGTGATCGAATTGGTAAAGACACTCGTCGTGGATTGGAACAAAATCCAGGTTCGAACCCTGGCTAGAGTAATATTTTTCGCAATAAATTCTTTACAGTGATTTAAAAGGTACTTATTAACAATCAAATGTTAAATCGATTTATTGATATAAAAAAATATGTGGATTTACTATTCCAATAAAAACCTGTGTTTCAACACCGACAAATTATTGGCGCGCAGTTAGCTAAGTTGGAAAAAGTATACAAAATTCGCACAAATATTATAATTAAGTTACCAAGCTCCAGCCCGACGAAAGATGGCATCTTCTCTATTTAATTGTAAGATTCATATCGGTCCAATTTCACTTATCATTGTTGATTATATTCAGATTTGATGACCGAAATGCATCAAGGAAGATACGTGTAATATAAATTCTTGGCAGGATTCTTAATGGAGAAAAAATATCATTATATATTCGAAGATATAACTTAATGCAACATTATTGTACTTTGGCATTTCTCTTTTTAAACTTCTTTACAAAGATATTAATAGTATCAAGTTAGCGTAACATCTGTTTGTCTCAGCTTTAAAGTAAACACAGACAAATCTTAACCACTTTCAGTCCCATGATTTAACGTCGTCTTATATATTCTGAATTAACTTCTACGTATTAATTAATAGAGGCTGCTAATACCTACTGTAATATTTGGCAGAAAAATACAACGGATACGCAAACCTCTCCCGTCAAAGTATAATATGAAATAAATATCTGTCAATAAAAATCTCTTTTGGCATTATTTTTAAGTACTAGTAACACCTTTACGGGCTACTAAAAGATTTAATACTGGATGCTTTCTTATATAAGAAACCGCCTTCTTGTGAGTCACCATCGTAAAGTCATATCCATTACATTGTAAAATTTTGTCATGCATCCTAAGACCACTTTTCGCCGCTGGCGATCCGTCGTGTACCTCCGTTACATATATCCCCTGGAAAAAGAGATTCATGTCTATGAACTTTTTTATGTTGTATTAAAATTGTATAGATTATACGTATAAGAACGATATGTTTTAAAGCCTAATACGATATCTTACGTTGTCTGTATAACCCTGTGGACTTTTTGTAAAATCCTGATCAATGCCACCACCGATTTTAAATCCGCATTTCATCACCTCCTCGCCATTTTCATTGATCTCTGTCTCTTTGTGTAATGTAATTGGTATCTATAGCAAATCAATAAATAAATATATATATATATATATATATATATATATATATATATATGTATAGCATACATAATGCAGTATGACGCACAAATACAAATGTAAAAAGGACTTGTTATAAATTCTGCAGTAATCTTTTCTGCAGTGTTCCGTTCCTCTTAAAGCACAGTATTTCAAAGAACATGCAACAAGGAAATACAACGTAGACCGAGTTCTACTTATAGATTTTTTGTTTTGTTCGTTAATTCATAGATTTTTTATTTATCTATTTATTATTGTGACACAAACCCTTCACCACCGTGAATATTTATTATCATATTAATATATCGACTATTTAATTTCTAATACAATATTTATTAATATTTATTAATACTGTATAAATATGAGCAAAAATTCTAAACGTACTATTGCGAGATACAAATGAAAGGGACAACCCGGTATGTTCTAGCGGTAAAGTAAAGGACGTGTATCGTGGACAACAATGAGTACGTGACAGATTCGAAAGATACATACGCTTAGGCACTCCATCGCGGTACCCGGCTGATGCTGAAAGGCCATTTTCGCGCACATAATCAAGCGACTCGGGCTCTGCCACGCGTTCTTTCCTTTTTGAACAAATTCCCTCGGTGACTCTGACTCACGTGCGCGACTGACTGATCGCGATCGCACACGGCCAATAACAAATTCTACCGCGCGCTCCTCGGCGACGTGCGCTGCGTAAACGAACGTGCGACGTGCGATCTGAACGAGCGAGAAACTTGGCTCCCGGGTATTCGCCGCTGATGAATCAGGCAGAATCAGGTAAACGCTGATTGTTGGAGCGGCAAGAAGACCTCTAGACCTCTTGTCAATCCCGGATCGGAGCGCGAGCGCGAACAGATGATGATCGCTGAGCGGGGCGAAACTCAACAGCCGTGCGTGGTGCGTGCGCGATTGCGCGGTGCGTTCCGAAACTCATCGAGAAGGATCAAGGAAGTGTCTACCTCGCCGCGAGTGTATCAGATTTTTGTGTAATTTGTATATTCGTCGAATAAAAAGTATCTTGCGAAACGAAAAGAGTACGATGTCTCTTTAATTATCTGACAGATCCATCATTTGTTCCACGTTTGATTTGTCATGATATAAGCGTCTTTTTTCCAAATGAAATAGTAAGCACTTTTAGGTTAGGTGCAACTACCATGCACTTTTTCTTTACATAATAAATAATGGTCATAAGATTGACAAGTTCTTGAACGTAAAACGGCAATTGTTTATGTATAATTAATGAAGCGTTTTTAACGAAAAAAGGAATATTTTTAATGGATGAAAAAAGAATGTAACATTTAATTGTTTAATACTCAGCAGCGAGAAAGCGTTAAAAAATATTTTATAATAATGTTTAATTTATATATAGAATTTTTCCTGATTAGAGCAAAAAGTAAAACACAAGTGTATAAAATGGTTTGGAAGAAAAGAAAAAGATGAAATATTGATACCACTTTGTCTAAATAGGAACAGGCAGTGGAAAGATACAGGACTGTTTGGAAAACACTGCCAGTTTTCGCAAACATTGAGAGGATGCTGAAGCACAATATCTTAAAGACATCATGGTGTAAATTGCGCACGCGATATATGCATAAAAATGCCTCTCTCTCAGAGGCATCTAAAAGTAAAGAGTGTGCAATTTCATGGATACGTAATATCGGCATACTGGCGCATATTGACGCTGGTTAGTATTTCTGTTTGATTCAACTGATTGATACCTTTGGATACAAATCTGTACTTTAGAGGTGAAGAATCGTACCTCCAGTTCTTGTCAAAATATGGAGTTAATACATTTTTCAATATAGCAGGAGCTTAAATTGTATTGTATAATGTAAAGCGCGTCTTATATTATTACTAAAGCACAATGTTTTAGAAAAGGTTGTATTGAAAATATATTTTTGTGTACGCTACCAGATAGCAGAGGGGTCCAAGTTTGAGCAATAAGTCCTTTGCAGTTTTAAAGACCTTGATGGAAAAATGTTTCAGAATTTTTCATATTAATCAGAATTTCTATAAAAATTTTCAGATTTTCTCAGAATGTCAGAATTTTTAAGATTTTTTTATACAAAATTAAAACGGTTTTTTTTATATATATAGAAAAACTGACAAAATAATAATAAAATATTTCAAATTTTTTCTACCAATATATATTTTTATAAAAATCTGAATAAATGAGAAAATCGACGCAATTTATCAGAAATTTTCATACATATAGATACTGAAATATTCTGAAAATTCTCATCCAATTACTGAAAGTATCTGAAAAAAATTTGACATATTTTTTCAGAATTTTTCATAAATCTATAACATGAGAAATTCTTAAAAAATTAAAAAAAAATTAGTGATTTTTTCACCGGGAGATGCTTATTAGCATCATTGTTATTAAATTGATTATCAATTTATATGATTGTACCATTCCAACTTGAGACTGCGTTTCAAGACTGACATTACTCGGCGCGTAGTTGTTGAGCTGAAAATGTATACAAATTTTCACGCAAAAATATTATTAGATACAAAGATCCAGTCTGGCATATTTCTATTTAAATATATTTTTCTTCAGGAAAAACGACTACAACCGAGAGGATGTTGTACTATTCGGGTCTCATCAGAAATATGGGCGAGGTTCATCACGGCAACACAGTGACCGATTATATGGAGCAGGAGCGTCAGCGCGGGATAACGATCACCTCGGCTGCCGTTACGTTCAATTGGAAGGACTATCGCTTCAATTTAATAGATACCCCTGGTCATATCGATTTTACCATGGAAGTCGAGCAGACTTTGCAGATATTAGACGGCGCGATTGTGGTCCTGGACGGTTCCGCCGGCGTGGAGGCCCAGACGCTAACAGTTTCCAGACAAGCGGACAGATATAATATCCCCCGGATAATCTATGTTAACAAAATGGATAGAGCGGACGCTGACTTTGATATGAGTTTACGGTCTGTCGAATCTAAATTAAACGTAGAAACATTACCTGTACAGATCCCCGTGTTGAATGCAGGAGTCTTAGAAGGTATCGTAGATGTGATAACCATGGAAAAGTTAACATTCGATAAGAAACATCAAGGTATGAATTTAATAAAAGCAAAAATATCTGAAAGCGACGACGGAAGACTATGGGACGTTGCCAGTGAGAAGCGACGACTGTTGACCGACAAGCTGTCAGGCTTAGACGACAAACTGGCAGACATTATTATAGAGCAAGAGTCTCTGGATAATGTGCAGCCACAAATGTTGGTCGATTCCTTACGCAGAGTCACTATAGGTAGGAAAGGCGTGCCCGTAACGTTGGGAAGTTCCTATAAGAACATCGGAGTGCAGCCTTTAATGGACAGCGTCATTCTCTATCTGCCGTCGCCGACAAATTTAGATCAACCGAATCCGTATCGATATTTCGCAAACAATCTGGCAGCCAGAGTCTTCAAGATTGTTCACGATAAGCAGAGAGGACCAATTACATTTTTCAGAATCTATTCCGGTAACATGAAGAAGGGCCAGAAGCTGTACAATGTGACGCGCGAGCAAAGCGAGCAGTGTACTCGTCTGTACGTCGCTTGCGCCGACGATTATAAGGAAATGGCCGAAGTCAGTTACGGCAATATCGCGGCTGTAAGTGGGCTGATGAGTACTATCACGGGCGACTTGGTGACGGCGAGCGCATCTGTAGCCAACCGCGCTAAACAGTCCATGCTGGAGGAGAATCCGAACCGGCTGGACTACGTGGACAATTTCTTTGCATCCGGAGTGAAATTGCTCGATCCAGTTTTCTTCTGTTCTATAGAACCGCCCTCTCTCTCAGCGCAGTCCGCCCTGGAGACCGCTCTTCAGGAACTGCAGAGGGAGGATCCTAGCTTGCACGTGAAGAACGATCTAGAGACGGAACAGATCGTTCTCGGAGGGATGGGAGAGCTGCACATAGATATCATTAAGCAAAGAATTAGGACTGAATATAAGATCGACGTGGATCTAGGTCCCTTGCAAATCGCTTATAAGGAAACGATTCAAGATGCCGTCAAAGATACGCTATCCGTGGAGCACAGGGTGGGCCAAACGACGCACAAAGTTACCATCACTATGTCCTTAATACCTAATTACGAGGGCAAGACGAAACTGCTTCTGGACAGGTCTTCAGAAACTGCTTCGAATATCGACAGTATTCACCCGCGGGTGATGAGCGCGATTAAAAACGGCGTGAACGCCGCATTGTTACACGGTCTGAAATTAAGTTGTCCGGTGATTAATGTTGGCGTCAAACTCCACTGGTTGGAAGTAGCGCGCGGTACCTCGGATACCATTGTTTCTGCTGCTACCTTGCAATGCATTCGAAAGGTAGGTATGTATACATCTTAAATAAATTCTATTAGTTAAAATAATATTTGATATTTACAATTCTGATTATTGCGAATTTATTATATCATATTTACCATAAATACAGAAATTATTTTTTCCTGTTTATTAGAAGACAGTAAAATACTCTACTGATTTCAATGTTCAATACGGTATTTAAATGGCGTATGTTTCACACGTGCACAGTTACTTCAAGAAGGAAATAGCGTGTTGCTGGAGCCTATGATGCAACTGGAAATCGTTGCACCAGAGGAATATTCATCGAAAATCAATGCTGATCTTACTCGTAGACGAGCGGTAGTACAACAAATTGATATGCGTGGCAATAATAAGGTGAATAAATTACGTTTTCTTATTTGTAATAAATTGTAACTATTTTTCTGTTTGATGAAGTACGATAGATAACGATTTGCGTTTAATTTCGTAGGTGATCCGAACTCTCGCGCCATTATCGGAATTATTGGGATATTCAACAGCGCTGAGAATCATCACATCGGGCAACGCGACGTTCTCATTGGAATTTAGTCACTATCAATTAATGAACCCTATCAACGAAGAAGAAGCTATCGAAAAAATTAGAGGATTCTGAAATGAATAGTACGAACAAAGAGATAATATTACCGAAAGTACAATTTCACTTCGTTTTATTGACTCAATCTAATCAAAATATATTGCAACATTATCATTGGTGCGTTACAATCTCCATATACAATTCTCAATTGCGACCACCAAGTATGATACGGCAAGCTCTTGGTAATCAGCCGGAGCAGAAAAATTGCTAACAGGCTCAATTAGAAAATCATTACAGCTTCCACGCATCATAACTAGCAGTCGCGCATAAATATATTAATATTGCTTAAGATCATGCAAAAATGTCATACGTCGTAAAATATATATATATATATATTATATCGTATGGAGGGATTTTAAATGTTATAATGTCGCGTGAGACTGCCGAAAAACGACAGCCGCGTATAAAAATTTATGTCAAATGCGGATAGCACGAAAGCGAAATTTTCTTTTTAACGTCGCAAAGAAAATTTTGGATAAAATTGAGGAATTCTCGCATTCGTGTAATTTTATTTATCCACCCATATTTAATATTATAATATTAAATATTTGAATTATGCAAACGGTTGTTGATCAATCTTAGCGCAATTCAAAGAGCTCTTAAGACTTAGCGTACCTAATGTACTTAGAAATTTGAGCTTAATCTTGTTTTGTCTTAAAATTTTTATTTTTACAATATAGAATAGAATTATAGTATAAAATTCCACTTGTCTCATTGGATCGCTTACAAAATGACGAAATCTTACATTCATTATTCCTAATTCGTTATTTTAAACGTTAAATATACTTATATCACTGTGCAGACATTATTGCTCATATCTGCGACAATTTCCTTTAAGGCGCAAACAGCTGTCGCTTTTCCTCTTCAAACGTATCTCTCCTTCTCTTACGATTTATATTTGTAACAAGAACATTATTCATTTATATGTACAAAGTTACAATTTCAGATTGACAAGATTCATCTATAAATAGGAAAATACTGAGAATCAAATACGTATTCGCAGACCATCAAAATCTAAATACAATTCATCTTTTCTACGTGTAGCACGCGTTGAAACTTTGAAAAAGAGATACGCTTGAAGAGGAAAAAGCGCCAGCTGTTAATAAGCAAAATCGCGTGAAAGAGCTTTTAAGAACGATTAAAAATTTCGTTGTAAAGAGCACGCGCATAATACTTCTGCTCCCGCTTGTAGAAATTCTTCGCGTCATGGTACTCCCGTTCTCATTCGGGATCGTTCTCCTCGTTGGACCCGTGCTCCACCGTGTCATCGTGGCGTCATAAACTCACGAGCTTCGGGGGATTCGCATCCGGGGAGCTGAGATCCACGGCGGACAGATTGCTTCTCTGTTGCGTCGAGCACGACGGTATCAGGGGCGTCGAGACCGGCGTGAGACCGGTACCGCCTTCCATTAGAGACTCAAAATTAAACGGTATGCCGCTGGTCGGAGTGGTGATCGGCATACCGGCCACATCCATCGACGGCTTCATAAAGGACGGTGTCTCCACCGTCTTGAAAGCGAGGGTGTCCGGTCTCCCTTTCGGTTCCGCGAACATCGTCAGGGAATTCAGTCTATTATTGTTGTCCAATCCGACCGGCAATGAATTAGGTCTATTCGGTCTCGTTGCCGCGGCCACCGTTGCGTCGTCCTTCACAGGTTCGGCGGCATATTGATCCTCGACCGCAAGATCGGTCTTTATCACGGGTTTTATGTCCAGCGGGGACGAGGGGCGTAGGGAACGGCGACAGACCGCTCTGTGAGCGTCCAAAATAAATTCCAACTCATCTCTGGCGTGTTTCAGGCTCTCGATCTCGTCCTGCAAGTGCTGTTTCTTCTGTTCCAAGCCCTCGGTTTCCTACAAAAAAAAAAACAATTAATGTCATATAGTAATGTATTCTTTTCTTTGCGATGACGCAGTCGTGACTTTTCAAAGATTGGAGATCTATAATTTGTGAAGCTATCTCTACACGAACGAGACTGAGATTTTTATTCATTAAATCATATGCGATATATAATGCTAATTCTAGTAAGCCACGCAATATTGTATCTACAATTCGCGCACTTACTTCGAGTAGGGCATTGGTGTGATCCATTCTTCGCTTGCGGCATCTCGCCGCTGCCATCTTGTTCCTTTCGCGCCGGATCTGTCGCCTCTCCTCCTCCTCGGGGCTCATCCCGATCGTTCTGGTGGGCCGCCTACCACCCATATTGCGTCTAACTGGTTGCTGCTGCTGCTGCTGCTGCTGCTGTTGTTGTTGCTGCGGCTGTGTTTGCTGCTGCTGGGTCTCGATGAGGGTGGTCGTCGGCGCCGGAAGATGTATCGCCGTTGTGTTTTGCGTCTGTGCCGGGGTCGGCTGCGACGGTTCGACCAGCGGCGGCACGAAGCCGGCCTCGCGGCTGTGCGACGCCGACTCGCTCGTCAGCTCCAGGAACGTCTGCTCGATGCTGCGGAGGGTGGTCGGCGTAAGCGTCGGCGTCGTCCTGGTCGGCACTCCGCTGTGCAATCCGTCCAGAGATACCAGCTGCAACACAAAGACAATGGACCGTGTTAGTTGAAAGCGGTGTCCGCAGAAGCACTCTTCGAAACGCGCTTATATCTCTATACAATGTTAAATGAGGAACAACAAAATCTTATATACCAAAAAGTATCAGTGGCGAGATTAATGAAAAATTGTACAAGCGGCTTGTACGAGTACTAATAAAAGTTAGCCGTTTACTTCTTTCTCTCCGCCGTTCCCAGCTGCGTCTGGAAACGCAGAAAACGACCAACAACTCGACTTCGTAACCGTAAAATTTTCTGCGGCGTGTTCTTTCGCAGGAAAGAAACTGCCGCCAACGTAGGCGCGGTGTGTATATCGCGTTATCTTCGAGTTTCCAGGTCCGATATCAGCCAGGTAATCTCGACCAAGATGGCTCGATAAAAATATCCATGATCCAATAGCCGATAACGTATCGTCGCGCTAGTCAGATAGATAGATCGATTCGCGAGAATTACGCGATTTCGCGCGCGATCGTTATTGAAATTACGACGGATCGCACCGTCTTGCGATTTAATTCGCGAAAATATCCGCGTGTCTCTGGTCTCTCTCCCTCGCGTCTCCTCGGCGGCAATTTACAAACGCCGCGCCGGCGCACGTGCGTTGTAACGTTATTGCGCAATACTGTAAGTCGCATCGAATTAAAAACGTCGTTTCCATGCGGCAGCGGTGGCTAGACGATGAAAAGGATTCGCGGTTCGCGGTCACTCGAACGCGATTTCACCGAGAGAGCGAGAGAGCGAGATAGAGGGGGGGGGAGGAGGAGAAGAGGGGGAGAGACGGACTTTACGAGCCCGCCGTTCTCCCTAACTGCGACGGTATTAACGAGCACCTCGAATCGCAGCTCACGTAGCGACAACCTCGCGCGCCATTATCGCGCCGCCAATCGCCAGTCGTCGGGGACGTAATCTGTACGCGCTGCGCGTTTCCCAGAAAAACACAAAAGGACGCGAGGAAGGAAAAGAGAAGCCCCGCGGCGTCCTTCGCTCTTTCTCGCGCGCGCGCGGCTCTCGCTATCATTTCTAAAATTACGAATCTCCGTTTAACGAAGGCCGCCGCCGCCGCCGCCGGTCGCCGTCGTCGTCTTCGCCGGACTAAAATTTATAACGATATACCTGCAATGAAAGAGTTCAACCTCAAATTCCAATGTATATCTTCCATTGTCAGATTTGATTTTAATTGAAGAAAAGCAATTGGCTTAACTGTCCCCTATTTTGAAGTATCTAATCAATATTCTAGTCAAGCAGCACGCAAAACAATTAACAATTTTCAATTGGTGTTCTGATAGGTACCTATAAACTTTCGTAATCACGTTTTCTCGCGTGTTTCAAACGCGAGGCAAAATCAACCATGTTAGAGAAATATTATTTTGCATATATATATTATCGATCGATGTGTGCATCCTCCTTTCGACGAGATCACGCCGCGAGACGAGGGAAATATCGTAGGCACAGGCCGGTCTTTAAGTGTCATCGCTAAAATTACTTAGCGCAGCTCGGCAACGGCTTCGCCGATTTCGGCCGTCGTCGTGTTTGGCCACCCACCCCGACCATGCTTCTCTTTCACCCATCGCGCGGGGAACCTCAGGAATGTCCGGAGCGTTAAACTTAGGCGTTACCGAATCGTGTCCGTGCGCGTATAGCGGCGTCACGGTCACTGGAATTCCGATCCTGTGCGAGAAAGTGCCGACGGTGGGATCCTAGAAATTTATATAGAAATTGCCCGGGGCGATCGATCGATCGATCGAACGATCCCCCGAGATCGCGGTGTCCGTTTCTTTCTCTCGGTATCGGCGACGTTCCATTATTTATTGGATCATTAGCGCGCTTCGAAACGACGATATCGCGCCGCGAATCGAAATATTACAATTCAAACGAACGTTTAAGACCGTAGCAAAAAAGTGGAAATTGCAAATCTTATGCGATTACGGTAGATAATATATTGTCCGTGAATCGTAATTTTTTGTGCTTAATCAAACTGCGCAATTTCGTTTTTTAAAGATCAACTTTTATCGGTTCTGCGATCGATAAGACACGCAGTACAATATAATTTGAATAATTATATTCCTTCACGATTTTCGCGTACGATTTATAATTTATGTTAATATTGTTCGACGTTGCGAATCTTCGAAGATGTTAATTGTCATGACAAAACCATCTTGTCAATTAAAATCGTCAATCATTTTTTTGATTCGCTAGCCAAGCCTTTTCAGATCTTGATCAACTGCCTCGATCTCTCCGCGGGTCACGATCTTAAATTTATTGCGGCATCTTTCGGCGTGGGTACCTTGCGGTTTTGGCACGGCGGAGAATTTACGATCGCAGGAATGGATTCTGTTATGATCGCAATGACCGAGTTATTATCGGAAGTTGAATTTCGAGAATCCTCGAGAGCGAACCCGACTTATCGCGGGCGCTGTTTGCTTTCCGCTGAAAATGGAAACGGTGAAATGTCGCGCAACGAGATCGATAGGTGCGGCGTCGACAAGATAACCGTAAAAGCGTCATCTACAATACACGGAGTAAGCGTGTGGAGTAAGGAGTAAGAATAGGTAAGAATAGCTGTAGTAAGCTGTATAGTAAGCCTCAAGCCGTAAGAAATTGACCAATTACAGGCGAATGTGAGGAGAATAATCGACTGTGACTGGTCAATTTCTTACATCTTGAGGCTTACTAGAGGGCTATTTTCGGTTTAAGAGAGCTGGCGTAAGAGCATAAGCGAAATAAATTAATTTTATTTCTTACTTTTACTCTTACTCTTACACTTACGCTCGGCCAATCAAGACCCAACCCGATCTACAATAGCTGTAGTAAGCTGTAGTAAGCCTCAAGCCGTAAGAAATTGACCAATCACAGTCGATTATTCTCCTCACATTCGCCTGTAATTGATCAATTTCTTACATCTTGAGGCTTACTACAGCTTACTACAGCTATTGTAGATCGGGCATATAACGCTTTTAATCCCGCCTACTCTTACTCCTTACTCCAGGCTTACTCCACGTGTTGTAGATCGGCCCTAACTTTTAACGCGACCGGGGAGAGCAATAGCGGGACAAACTGAGAATCATCTAATTTTCCACTCGAAATGAAATTTAAGTGAAAAAGAAATTTGTAGAAATGAAAGAAAGAATTGATAAAAAGATATTTATCGGCAGGGAGAAATGGCGTTTTATTTATGACTTATATCGCCGAACTGAGGGCTTCCGGCCATTCTCGACGACGGCCTTCGGGCCGTTCACCTTACTCCGCATTGTTTGTCGCGGGATCACTCGAACATCGCTCGTTCGAACGAGTCATTATATGCGCGTGCATCATACAGCGTCGACAAGTCTTCCCTCGTCCGAACGTGAATCACATTCGCACACCACGCGCGACGACCCCCCCTTTGGCAGCTTTGTTCGAGCGTGTTTCAATACTCCGCGCACTGCACATCATGCGACAAATACTGTATATACCCGAGTAGAGGAAAAAAAGGGTATTTGTGCCTTTTTTAGAATATCCAAATACAAAATTGAAAAGGCGCGTCGATAAGGCAAAAAAAAAAAGGTTCTTCAAACTATTAAATTAATAAATCTTACGCGGATGATACTTTAATTGATAAAATTTAATTAGAAAGCCATTAGACGCGTTAAAACAAAATGGAAAAAATTCCGTCTAATCTAATTCCATCTACGAAGGACTCTGCTTCAAATTGATCGCGAATACCGCAAAAACTTGTTTTGCGGCGGCTAATGTAGATCGATGTACGATAACACTAATATTCGTTATTATATACTAATCAACTAATCTTGCCGCGGGCATATAACGAAGAAAAAAAATTCATTTATTCGAATTACGCAGGATTTCGCGAATCGCTAGCTCTATCCCGCGTTTCAACGGAATTCCCTCCTGCAATGCAAGATGGAGCAAGAACGAGCGCGCGCCGCGCGCGACGTCGCGCTTTTTTTCACAAAGCCGACGGCTGTTAGCAATGTTGGCATGCACACGCGTCTTCCGTTTTGCGATGCGGTTGCTCGCTCGCACGCTCGTTCTCGTCCACATATGTGCAATGCGCACACGTGCGACGACACGACGGACATACACGCACGCACGCACACGTATGCCGGACACGTACGGCGGGCGCGCGCACGCGGTCCGCGATTCTATAAATAAATGTGTGTTCGCTGTTCTTTCTCTCTCTCTCTTTCTAACTAATCTGTCCTGAGCGCGCGTTGCGGAGTCTACGAACAAAGGGCGATATCAGTCACCAGAAATCATTGCGAAACGAGTGTCCATATAATAACCGCGGTCGTTCCCGCTCGATTCGTTCCGAAACGCGGCGAGAGAAGCACGGAAAAGCGAGGAAGCGAGTTAGCGAGCGTGTCCACATCGCATCGCATCGTATCGTATCATGTCGTATCGTATCGCGTCGCATCACATCACATTGCATCGCCACGATATCGTGTAAATCTACACCGCGGGAAAATAGATCCTCGCCTAGAACGTCGCTTCCAGAGCGAGGACGATAGACTAATTAGTAATTACGCGATCGAACCCATCAGAAAGCACGCTCGTGACCACTCGCAATGCTATCGCGACCGAGATACCGTGCGCTTATACGGCGGTCGAGATATAAATCAACCGAGACGCGATATATAGGTCTTACAACTGCTCGCTTATCAGAATATAAATTTCGGTTGTGGATGCACTATGTATATATGTATTGAATGTTGAAAATTCAGTATAGATTGATCCTATCATACCGCTATTATATACCTATTTTTTTGAAAATATGAGGACTATAATAAATCGGTTCAAATAACAATTACTACTATAATTTGCAGCTGTGCCAACGTCAGATTAATTGGCAATATTTGTTGGAAACGTTGCAAATGTGCAGATTAATAACCTTCGCGTGCATAGATCTAATAATGGTTGAAACATTTTGCAATTTTGTTGAGTCCTTAGCATGTTATCTTTTTAGCTTAGGCTTTTAGAAAATCCCCGCACGTTAGAAATTTAGCGTCATACGTCTCGTAATTTAAATAAATTGAGAGACAATTCAAGTGAAAAGTCGATACAACGATATTTCTAATCTCAAGTATGAGTGCGTTGCAAATATTCAACAATTTCTCCTCACTTAAAAATTATAGAAATTATCTCGGAAATTATTGACTGATAGCGCACGAAATAGATTTTCACTTTTCCATGTGACGAGAATAGCTGAGATCGTTATAGATGTCGGACTGATTCCGAATACAAAGTCTGAATGTATTAATTTCGTCTCAGAACCCGACAATAAATCACAAATTAGATCCGATTTATGTTTTATGACGATCCCCGCCAAGCTCATTAATCAAACGGTCGGCATAAACGGTTCTCGGTACACTTGCGATAGTTTCACCGTGGCGGGTGGAACTTCCAACGATATTGCACAATGTTGCACAATTCCCCGCTCGTTCGCATCGCAATCATCATCCCGCATAAGCCGAACCGTTTCGCTCGCTCGCTCCAAGGCGAGCTTTCTCTCCTTCAAGTTCACCAGGAATTGCGCGATTAGAATTGCCGCCACGTTATTCGCGATCGAACGAACCGTGACGGATCGGCTGGATCTTTCGGCGAAAGCTTCTTCCGCCGTGCGAGATCGACAATTCGCGATCACAATTAATCGAGCGCCGTAAATGAAGAGCGCTTCTCTTCTCATCCCGCTTCCAAAGCGCGCGCCAGCCGTCTCGCGTTTATTTTCAGATCAGAAACGATCGTCTCTCCGAAGAACCTCCTCGCCTCTTCGGAGCCCTTTTCAAGTCGACAAAGAGCCACTTTATTCGCGCTACGCGATCACAATGAGATCGAATATCGCCCCCCGTCAAAATGTATCCACATCGGAGTTCGGTAAATATTTTTCGAGTTCTCTCTCATCACCCGTAACGAGTCGATCAGAATGATATTAGATAATGAAAAAGGTATTTAAGTTAAGTAATGAAAATGTGCGGAGATTTTGTCTTAAAAGTAAAATAATTAGCTACCCCATATATATATCCCAAGAAGTTCAGAATAAATAAAAATTGTATAGTTTATCTTGTATTTGTTTAAAATTAATTTGTTTAAAAGTATCTTTGACTTATTGCGCAAAAAGTTAAGATGTTATAGCGAGTTTAGGCGAAGTGTTTTATGAAATTAGATTCAATGTGTTAACGGCGAACAAGGCTAATGTATTTATACTGAAACAATGCGTTCCGCTGCTTATCTTTCGGACACTTGCACAAAGAATTACGATAACGCTTTACTTTGTGAAGATATTTCGGAGATCGCGGTCGGGAGATCGGTTTTCACGATTACCTGCTGATAAAGCAATTCCTGCGCGAGTATATTCGCAATGTCGACTGGGTCCATGGCGGTGGCTGCCATAGCTCGAGGGATCGGTTATTCGTTCAATGTTTCGTTTGTTCGTGTCGTCGAAAGTTATGACGGTGAGATAGTGAGAGATAATGCGTCGTACGGGAACACGGGAAGTCGAGGGAGGGAGAGCGGGGAAAGGGGGGAAAGGGGGATTGGATAACAGAGCGGGGATTGGGAAAGCGGAAATAAATAAATGAATAAATGATATCTCAGTCGATCGTTCGTTCGTAGGAAGATCGTTCGGGCGTCGGTGTGCGCTTCGTTCCTCCTATCTCGTTTCGCACCCCCTCCTTTGTAACCGCACCACCCTCGTGCGCCCGTTTCTTTTCACTCGTCGTAGAGTTTGTCGTCAACCACTGCGTCCTCCACCGACGCCTCTTTAACACTGAGCAAGCGACGCCGACGCCGACGCCGACGCCGCTCGTCGCTGGCCTTACGCGACGACGAAACTCATCCTAAAAATAACCTTCGAATTTCGAGTATGTGCGCTCCGCGATGAACGCGACGAGGGAGAGAGAGAGAAAAGTAGGGATGGGGGAGAAATAACATTTTGCAGCTTCGTTAGCATCTCACGTGCATGGACCATTGACCGCTAAAAAAAATCCTCATACGAACTCGTGAATCGTTTCCAAAAGATAATCGATCGCAATTTGGATTAGATTACGAATAAAGAATGAGATATTGATGTAAAAATTATTTAAAAATAAATATGTTTAATTAAAATAATTACTAATTAATTTCACGTGATTGTATGATTGTTATATTTATGTTTAGAATTGTATATGCATTTTTTTAATGATATACACAATCGGTCATTTGATATTCACAACAGATAACAGAAGAACTTTCGATTATTTATGTATATAATCTGTAGTCTTAAATCTTCCTTAAAAAAAAAAAAAAAAATGAATCAGTGAGACGGTGACTTTGCTCCCGATCAGTAGTTTTCCCAGTAGGCGCGAAATTCCCTGTTACGCGGCCGCTCGTCCGTCTGGAGGGCCTTAATTAGTTCGAGTTCTAAGTTTAACACCTGTGTAGGATCGTTTGTCGTCGACGCCGGTACTCGCGGATTCGTCGACTTGGACCGGAGCCAAGAGATCTCCCGCAAGCGTGTAACGCTTCAATTTCAAGATATCAGAAAGAGGCGTGAATTAATGACCGATCATTCGCATACTTTTGCATTAACACATACGGTAAAAAATTGCTTATCTAACTCAGATTGGCTGTCTCGGTTTAATAATTATCAAGTTGATTTGAAAAAATAGAGCAATTGTAATAAGATCTTTAATGCACACAACAATATCTTTAATATTCTTAGAGAATTTTTATATTCCATAAAAAATATGTATCTAAAAAATATATAAATTTATCTTTTTAAATATAAAATATATTTTCTTTCTGCGCACTCTCCTCCGTTGTAATTTATGCGTTGTTTTTAATATATCGGAGAAACTGGCAGAGAAGCGAAGGCTTAAAATGGTCGCGTCATGCTGGATGGAGTTGTTTGTCTATCTCGCTGGACATTTCCAGGATGCGGCTTCCTCGTATCGCGTCGTTAAGAAGCCTGATGTGCCGCCACGACGATAGCTGGTTTTATTTTCGAGATATTTCATACTGCTGCGACAACGACAAACATCTTTAATGTAAATGCCGAAAAATAGCCTCGATAAAACCAAATAAATGTAATTATTTAGATACAATTAAACTGTTAAAAACATAAAGTTAAAAGATTAAGCCTGCTCGGACAATAAATTCAAGATTTATTTTATTATGCGATAAACTACAAAAATCAATATACAATCGATATTGCAAATTAAATTATATGGAATCTTTTTTTACACGCATATAGTTTGCATTTCTCTTATCGGGAAGTCAACAATATCTTGTTAAAACCGGTTCGCTTTTGTTCCATTCAGACCGAAGGCTCTATGAACACGCGGTATGGACATTCAAAACCAGGCTTATCTCGCCTTGATATGAAAACACGTGGCAACCAGGTTGTGATAAACAATCCGCGTGTTTGACCAGCCGAGCCTGTCACAGGTTTCGCCAACACTAAACACATATCGCCTGTATAATGATCGTTGTTCGTGAAAAGATTACCGTACTCATGACGCTAATAGAAAAACTTAACGAAGTAGGTATATGTATATCAGTAAATTTCCAGAGGCACTCAGATTTTTCCGGAGGAAAAGAAAACGAGCTCTCTCAACACTTTTTTACGACTCTTCAAAACAATATTCCGATACGTTTCACTTTTATGATTTCTAAGATTAATATTTTATTATTTTTAATTTTTGCATTATTCCTAACTCTCATTTTCAAATATTTTATTTCGTTCTCCTCTACACGAAATTGCTATGTATAAAACACAATCAAATTAGAATCAAAAGCCATACCGGTCAAAGCTTAGATCTTTGACAGCCTTATATTAATATTTTCATGTATATATTTTAAATAAGTTGGAAATAGTTATTTGTGCAACAAGTGCTGTAAGGTGAAAATTCCCGGGTGCGGAGTTGACGCCGGCTCGTGCGTCAACTCCGCACCCGGGAATTTTTATCTTTACGCACGACTTGCACACCCTATGTTATGTTGCAAGTGCGTGGAAAGTGGTCTATCACGCACGCGTAGCGTGCGCAATGGGCCACTTTCCATGCACGTGTTACATAAAAATGTATGTATTACTATATATATACACGTAAATTAATATAAGGCTGTCAAAAATCTAAGCTTGGACCGTATGGCTTTTGATTCTATATTTGATTGTATATATCATAACGATTCTATTTCTCTTATTATTACGTACAAAATATCGCAATATTCTTTTTAAGTAGTAGTAAATAAGTAGTAACAAACAAAGGTTGGAATTATCCCAGGCGTAAACCACTCCTCTTATTGGATCACTTCTTTTTATCGATCACGTTCGTGACCGAAGATTATATTTATTTTAATGTAATGCAACGTGCGATTACGCAATGAACACAGTAAACAAGTAAATTGACGTGGACCGAGCACCGCGCAATATTTACTTGTGCGTCTATCGCATTCTCTCTCTCTCTCTCTCTCTCTCTCTCTCTCTTTACTGCCCTTCGCACAGTTGGATAATTATACCGCTGGATATTACGCGGTAAATAATAACGCAACTACGTCAGAGTAGCGTGTTCTATGTGATCGCCGGAAAAAGCGCTGCGGCCGCGAGAGCCGCAACCTTGGATAACAAAGGAACCTCTATATCTTTACTTCCATTTTTGCTGTTTTTAACGCTTCCGCTCGCGAGAGACCCTGCCTTCTTAATACCCGATTTCGCAACTCGCTCGCAAAAGCTCCCGATGGAGGATAATGACAAACGAGATAATGACAAACGGAGCATGAATACGTCATTTTCCATTTTACTTTGTTGTATTATACACGTACTTTCAATTCACCTCGCGTAAGGACATTCTTAATACTGGGATATCATAACTCTTCCCGTGATGTCATTAAACTTTCCGTTGATAGTGTTCAATGGAAGAAGAATTCGAGGAGTTAACGAGAAATAAATCATTTCCATCGTATAACGTCCCACTTGCGCATATGTTGTATGTTGCAAGCTTATAGCGAGTTTCCGTGAGTTGAAAGGACGGTTTTTCTTTCTACGATGCGAACGTGTCGATGCCAGTGGTACGCCGAGAACAAAGAATGTAAACATGATAACGGGCGTATGCGCGAGTAGTGTGCGTCTCGAATGCATCGCAACGACGCGCCGGCCGTCTATATACCTATATATATATTGCGTGCGCGCGTAAAAGTGCAGCGTATGCAGACAGAGGAGTATATTGCACTTACAATTAGAGGAAAATCCACGATCTCACGCAAACTGAAACGACGGAAACTGAAATACAATTGGATATGAGATATGAATAGAAAAAAAGGATACTAGGTATCACTGTTTTTTTTAACGAGTGAGAAACTGAGAAAAATGCACCATTATAAAACAAGAAGAAACGAGAGGCTAATATTAGATTGCGCAACGAATGCGATGACTATTAATTTTTGTTTTATCAAGTCCGGCGCAGGAAGGAACTCCGCGCGAGCGCTATATGTTGGCGCGATATTCGGAAAAACACGGAGCGTTCAACGCGATTGGGATTTTCCCGGGAAGATCGCTCGTTAGATCAGTAGGTATATATGTGATTTCGAGATCTGCCGCAACCGTCGCGTCGCGAGATTCGAAGCGACGGAAAATCTGCTGCCCCGGGACAGTTTTCTCAAGTTCATTAAGTCGTTGCGCGACAATTTCGCATCGTGCCACTTACTAAAACGCAACATTTGATTCGCCGAGCAGATGCATGCGAGATATGCCATTATGCGCTGCGATTATCTGGCATTATGTGACGTCAATCAGCGCGGCGATGTCGTCACTCAGGTTATTTTCTTTTCTTCTTCAAATCGATAACAAACGATATCGCGGAATCGCAAATCGTTTAATAAATATTGCGACCGCATGCGATTTAATATAATTCATCTGCTCTCGAAAAAACTGTGCAAAGCGCAACGGCTAAAAACCGACGTGAAACGTCAAAAACGCGCAGGGCAGTCGCCGCTTATACATAGATACGGTGTAACGCTGGTATACGTTACGCATACCTCGGTATTAATCAATTAAATGTATTTTGTTGCATATAAATTGCTCCTTTTTCACAATGATCGACATTGCTGTTATTCACCTACGATCGCAAAGCCTTTACGAGGTAGTTGTGCGTGAAGAACGGTCAAGGCGGAGATACGTGCTGTTTAATTACTCTAAAAAGCGACGTTACGCGCACGAAATCGAACCGGGTCTAAAGTGCAAACGGCGAAACGGCGGAGAAAATATGTAGTGCGACAAAACAGCGTGGGACGATAATAAGCGCTCTAAAAAAGCGCGAAATAATTATATTTTTTTTCACCGACGAGGATCGACATGCGCGCGCGCGCGCGCGCGCGTTCGAGGGGTTTTCCAACAGAAACGGCTCGCGCGCAATTCGTAATCTGCAGTGCGCCAGATTACGAACGGATTGAACTCGCCGCGGGATCGAGAGCCGCTCGTTAAACCAGCAGAGTCCGTCTCGAACGAAAATCATTATCAGCGCGCTGCTAAAAGAGCGCAATTAACGGCGGAGCCGCGCAAGGACGCGCGCGGCGTTACGGCCTAACCAGCTATCTTTTTTCGCAACAGCCTAAAATGGAAATGATTTTTCGACTCACCTCGAAACGGAGAGCTCGACGGACGGCCTCGTGCCTGTTCGTGAAACCGCGGTCTGTCCCAACGGGGCCTAACCTGAACTGAACTCGCGTTTCCTTTCACAGAAAACGAAGCGTGGCACGTTTCGTACGCGTGCGTTTCTGACAATCGTCTTGACGTCACGCGCGAGAGCGTGCGCGGGGAAACGTCGCGCCACCGTCGCCGACCTTGCGGTGAATTCGATAGGCCGCGCACGGCAGAGCGAGGCGAGATGAAGAGATAGAGAGAGATAGAGAGAGAAAAAATATAGGAGGAAAAAAGTGAGAGAGAGAGAGAGATCAAAAATCCCAACCGCGAACGCGACCGAGAGGCCCGCTGCACCACCACGCCGGACGACAGTCGCAGTGACACTGACAGCGCTTCTGTCATCGCGTCGCCGCCACATGGTCGCGCGCGCGCGGCCGCGCCGCTTCGGCCGCACTCGGCCGCGTTCGGCTCTGTCTCGAGAGGACATGGCGCGTCGGAGCCGGAGCCGCCAGCGCCAGAGAGTCCTCGGCGCTCGGCGCTCCTCGCCCGTGCAGCGTGGCGGGTGGCGGGACGCGAGGGGAGCGGACCGTGCGCACCGCCGCGCGCCGCGCCGACCGGCACGGAACCAATAGGGGGATACCGAAGGATGACTTCATTGGGGCCTCTCGTTGTCGCGCGCTCAAACCGCTACCAAACGCGATAGAGCTATTTGCCGATCCGCTTTGGCATTAAGCGTGGAAAAACGCGCGCTTTCCGCAATCGGGCCGACGGTCCCCGGTTATATCCGGCATCTGATTGGCGCCAGCGGCGCGATATGATTCACAGTTCGTCGTTACACAACGAATCATCTTACCGAGAAATGCAAAATTGAACGCGAGATCGTTGCGTCACATACACCGACTACTTCCTGTGTAGTATCGACCGGGTAACATTCCGCGAATATATTTCGACGATAGTCACCGGATGTAAAATACATGTTTTGTCATATACAACTAATTTTTGTTGTTTTCTATGTCGCCGTGTTTGTATTTAAAAAGACTGTACCCGGGATTGCATTAACAAATAGATTCACTAACACTACGCAGAACAATTGTAACTAATACGAATAATTTATGACAGGAACTAATAAAAAAAAAAAAAAAAATTAAAGAACGTTGCATAATATGTATATTAGAATGAACGGATAATAAAACTTCATCCTGCTAACCCTTTTCTGAATTTCATTTAAATAATTTCAACGCAACGAGTTCTTGAGACTGATTCTAGGGTGCTTAATTGAAGTCTGGCCTTTCCTGAGCCTCGATTAACGATTATCATTGAGAACAGTAACTCGTTGTCGGTCACACGCCGCCCTTCCGTCGTAGCGATGCGATTCGCAACTCTCGCAAGCTTCTGTAGACATGTACATATTCTACAATTTCGCTAAAAAAAAAAAAACGCGAGTAATTAAGTTATTTTTAGCGAGATCGTCGGAAACAAAAAGAGCAAGAAACTTCGGAAAAATTGTACAAAAATAGATGATAAGCCTTCTTATTATAAAAGTTATAATTGCAAGTTACATATAGAAATGTCAAAACTGGAACAATCAATGCCTTTCTGATTAGCTCTCAGAGCCGATTCTACGCAGCAATCATGTAACGCCGAACAAAGTAACTCCGAACTGGCCCGCGGGTACTCAATAAACACCGAGATAAGACTGGAGTGGTTCGGTCCAACTGTTTTTAGCACTAAAGCCTGAGAACAAAGGCTTGGTCGAGTGCGCGATGCTGCAGAGTCACGATCGGAGGTGAACGACACTGTAGAGTGAGTCGTATGTTCGGCGTAATTTTGGAAATTCCGCGCGGCATGCCACGCCACGGCCTTGTCTGTATCCCGATGAAATCTCGTGCCAAGATTTCGTCGTGTCGCCCAAGCTCAAAGCTGTCACAAGTTCGCAAAACACACGTCCCTCAAGAGATTTTGGGAAATGCAACTGATAGAAAATTGCTAGAAAATATTTCTTAATTTTGCATTTACAATTAAAATGCGACTGTGAAAAATTCATCAGGCGTTATTTTTATTTCATATATATACCTCTCATTTCACTCATTACTAAAATAATTAAGTTGTTAAACCAAATCAACTTTGAATAATACTTGTATTAACTAATTTTAATTTTAGCTAAAAAAAAGTCGCAAATATTTAGTTTTTTGCTTAGATAGTTTGTGGTGCAAAGAATATAATCGCCTTCCACACGTGACAATTAAACTTGATCGTCGTGCTTCTAGGAACGATGCATCTATACGAGTGCTAACTATATGCTACACCTATATGTCAACTAACCGTATGAGTAAGATATTTTCACGGTGTAGAATGCTTCTCGAAATTCAAAAAATCTAGCATAATAGCGCAGCTTAGCAAAAAATCTAGCGCACATTATTCTTCTGGCGACTATCCTCCGTCCTATTGTCGCAAATAATACGCGTGTAATCGAGCCTTCAATATAAAGGATACCAGAAATCTGTTGAAGCCATGTGCTTTAGTTCAAGGCTGCGCGATCACTCACTTTTCACCAAGGATGATCGATTGGATTCGCTGACGCCAACGGCGCTAATGTAGAGTAATTGGATAGTTAGTAAATCACACTATAATTATCGTAATATCTGTCAAGATTGTATTTTACGGTGAGTCTACTATTTTCCATAACATTCTTGATTTCGCGGTCTTATTTCCCGTGCTACATGATCGTAATGTAATGCCGAGATTAAAAGCTATCGACGATATTATCGGTGTCGCAACAGTAAATAAACGATTAAAACCGATATAATTTTAATAACATTAATTTTAAATAAGACAGAGATAGCCAAATATCACTTTATTTCTACGTCAAAAACTGCGTTTACCAAGATTATATTAGTTTTAATTTCTATATGAGACATATGTTGTAGACATACTGTAAAAAATAATTTAGCAAAATTTGGAAAACAAAGTAATTATCGCGACAATTATGCGTATAAGGAAAATTATTTCGTTACTGTTTCGGAGGAATCTCATCGATCTTCCGTATTTGAAAGGCTCTTGAAAATATCCTAAGGACGAAGGAGATGGAATGAAAAAAGGACCTCCAACGTAGAAGAAGAAAACACTTTGAGGGCACAACGGTCCATGAATTCCTGACCAATGACGCAAGCACGAAAGCATTTCCGACGGGTTGCACTCTTCGACAGCCT
Organism: Temnothorax americanus; assembly: GCF_048541705.1. Taxonomy (NCBI): domain Eukaryota; kingdom Metazoa; phylum Arthropoda; class Insecta; order Hymenoptera; family Formicidae; genus Temnothorax; species Temnothorax americanus. Next base: position 2,574,291 of record NW_027509411.1, read on the forward strand.
CACTTTGGAGAGGAATACCTACATAATCGCATACATAATGCGAGCTGGACCTCAAGACGCGACTAGCCATCCTTTTTCTCTCTATACCAGTAATGTGAACAATGTTTTAATTAAGTGGCGATCTGATTTTATCTACCTCCGTATGAAATTCGCGTATCTGTTATCTCGAAAAGTCATATGAAACGGTCGCATTTAACGCTAAATATGAACGTATAAATACCTAATTTTACGCGTTTCTTTATTTCTGCATTTTCGAATTCTTTAATGTCAATCTTTCCAATTTCAAACTCTCAAAGGTAGATACATGTTTATTATTTCCTCTTATCGAATCTCTCTCTACCCCAGATTTCTTAGGAACCTACTTTGCTCTTGTATCTCCAGTCACGCGTGTCAGCTTTATCTCCTTTGTCTCTCAGAAACGGCCGCTCGACAGACAGTACGCGCTGATTATTACTCTTGGAAAATGCAACTTTAACAATTCCATTTATCGTACCATTTTTAAATAAATATATTATTTTATGTTTTATTATTAATATATACTTTTAATCCAATGTACTATAATCGGAACTCATATTTTTTATCTCATCCTGGTTATAAAATTTTCAATTATAAAATTGATTACATTTATAGTCATTATTAATTATTACAGATATAATATTGCAAAAGGCTTGAAAAAATTGAAAGAATAAGCAACCTTTTTTTAAAATTTTACGAATTATTTTTACTTTGATCAAGTTTATTGTTCTAATATTAGAATTCTCAACATTTGTAATTTCTGGACACATCTGCGACACAGTAGAATAATTAGATCTCCGTCGTATATAATCCCATCTCACGTCGCGTGTGTGTTCGGCTTTCAACATTAATCTATTTAATGATATTCGGACAGGTCGGCCCTTTGTGTCGCCTTCGTAGTTTTTGTGGCCATCATGTCCGTCTCGAGCGTGGACAATGGTTCCACGAAATTGGATACGTTTATCCCACGCGTCATAACGCACTCTTTAAAAAGGGCCCGCAGGGTTCTATGACCTCCCGAACTCGCGAGCGCATCGCCCCGAATAGCCGGGCCAGTTTATCATGCCATCATGCCCGAGAGAGCTGCTCGCTTTGAATTATGGGCCCGCGGACCATACCGCGGTCCCCGACACCCCCCTCGATTCACCTATTTCTCTTCCCTGCGAGAGTGTTCTCTCCCGATCCAGCAACGTCAGATCTTTCAAAAGGATCTAGATCTTATCTCCTTCTATATCGCGTTTTTCGTGACGTACAAAGGGAAATCCATTAGAGAGCGAATAATATGGCCGGTCGTTTCAACGCGACGGATTATTATGTGGAAACGACGGCATTAGATATTCATTAGTAAATCGCCGCCGGAGCAAGAAACGTGACGTTGGAAAATTTAGAACGCTACAATGTGAATGATAATGTAGGAATATGTATGAAATACGTATGCGTCGGTTGTGTTAGTTAATTTTAAATTAACATTGCCATTTGTCGTCGACAAAAAGTCAATTTCACTTAAATAACTAACATTATAGTGAAATAATTTCGCTACACATTCCTTGATTTTCCCTATCTAAACAATTTTATATCTACCCTATCTAAACAAAATTATTCAAATCAGATGTCTAGTTTCGTGAGCTGCGACTATTATATTTGCATTCTAAGTTTTTCTCAGTGATAAACATATAAGTAAATTACACGTAGCCACGCATATCCAAAAAACCTTTGCGTTTTCTTGAAAATATTTCAGATCATGTATCTCGACGGTGAGTTTTATTTCTATCTTATGTTCCTAATGTCTCGCTAATATCGCGAGTCGCGTGGTCTCGCGGTATTAAAGCGGTATTCGTTCGTGCTAGGAACGACGAGAGAGAGTGAGAGAGAGAGAGAGAGAGAGAGAGAGAGAGAGAGAGAGAGAGAGAGAGAGAGAGACGGCGGGCTCATTCGGTTGACGTTATTATAAGCAGATATAATCCCGAGCGTATGACGCATGAGCGCGGCTTACCATAATCCGGCGTATGTATGTGTGTGTATGCGCGTCGTACGGTAATAATATTATTACGTTAATCGGCCGCGCCGCCGTCTTCGTCGGCGGCCCAGCAGGTAAACCAAGGCGCAGTTAGCAGGCGTTATTATCGCGACGCGCTTAACATTATAGACGACGTATTATCGACGACATTATGACCTTGCATCGCGCAGAAATTGCCTCGCAAGACTGTGAGCGACAGCTCGGTCGGCGCGCCGTGTGAGAAACACGCCGGCTTCTTGTCTTCTCCGACCTTATTCATGCGACCGATATACTGTCCGAGAGAAAGAATTAAAAGATTTCAAAGTAACACGAATATAACTCTCTCTCTCGCTTAAAAGAATCTGTACGTCGAAGAATGAGATCAGTAGATTCAATACCTAATTCGAGATTCAATTGTCTTATCATTAAACAATGTTGGAATATGAAAAAAATGAATTCTAGGTAATGTACCGTGCATAAATACGCTCAGAAAAAAAAATGATTCTAAGTAATGTACATACGTCTATTACTTACTGATGCTCCTAAATTTCCTTAATGCAGTTAAATGGCAATTTGTCAAAGCATGCAGACAGGTAGTAATAAATCTTATTACGTATGAACAGTCCATTAAATGTACATTAAGAGCGAAGCGTTATTTGCAGCGGACACTTCAATATCCGGACGACAGTTCGCAAGATAAGAAATTCTCAAAGCACTTCTTCGAGAATGTGAGAAAGTTCGCCAGATTACGCGAAGAGGTCCAGAGCTCACTCGAAGCATTCTCTCGCGGGGAAAGTGTTTAAGCCAATTGACGTCATTCATACGCAAGATATCTTTCTGCGGAATCGACCTCCTTTCGAGGTCGACTACACCGGATCGCCAGTTCGCTACGCGCAAAAAGTTCTTACAGCTTTGCCGTAGAAGAGGGCACAACACACGCGTCGTTTCCTCTTTCGCAATCGACGCCATAAAACAAATCGAGCGCGCCTAAGTGTTGCAACAAGGAAAGCAACCGAGGATTTCGATAAATCGATGCGAAACGTTAAAAAATATTTCCCTCCGGATACAAAAAGGTCGTAGTTTCTGTCTTTTTTATACTCTCTGTATTTAAAATAAATCCCTGTACTTTTGATTCCACGTGATTCCACGCGGACGATTTAAAGAAGTAGAAAGGAAAAGTCGAGTATAGGTAATTTAAAAAATTTTCCAAGAGTTTCGTTAGAGATGATTAGTTTTTGAATTCAAGGTAGCACTCGTATTTAATCGAGATTACTCTCAGTACTTTAAAAGAAAGACAAAACTAGTTTGAACCTTGAACAAGTTTTCCTCCTTGATGGCGCAGCGAAGCGGTCGACTTCCCGGAATGCGAAGGCGAAACCTTCGGCGCGGCTCGACGTTGCAAGTGCACAACTCCGCGATGCACTCCTTTTTTCCTGGTATCGATTTATCTCGCATGGGCGCAAGGCACAATCGATGTGTTTATGAGCCATCGCGAATAATTGTAGCGAGGCGTCACTACGAGACGACGTCAACGTGCACGCGACACGTGCGTGGATTTTCATTCATAAATCGCCGGCGAATGACTCACCCGCGCCCCGCCTCTCGCAAACTGAGATATAAGCACGGCAAAAATAAAGGGAAAAAATGACTGAACGTCGGAAACTTCCGCGTGCGATACTGGTCTGATCATCGTCGAATTGCATAATTATTTATAATTTATATATCATCAAAAAGAAAAAGAAATCCGTAGACATAGCAATGAATACGTAGACACTCGCAAATAAAAGAAATATTAAAAGAAGGAGATATTTGCGTATTAAGAATAGATTATGAAATAAAAAAACTGCTAAGAAAAGCAATAAATTAGAAAAATGCTATTTTATATAAATAATTGATATGAGGTAAAAGCGAATGAATTTTTAATTTCCCGATGCATGAGCAAAATTTTGCCGTAGATACAAGAAATATTTATAATTCTTTAAATCTGAGTTCTCAAACCGTGCGACATTTCAAGATGAAACACAATAAGTTTGGTGGCCTATTTCAGAAATAGCTTGTTTAAATATATGAAAATCCTGATATATTAATAGAGAATTTACGACAGATAATATACAACGCGAACGTGTTTGAAAGTACAGGAAATTTATTTACTTGGATTTATAGATTGTCGCTCAGAAAATTACGTTAGTGCGGACTTTCTTGCGGAAGAGATAAATAACTGCAAACGGGAAAACAACAAGAAGTGCCTCCCTCCTTAGTGCTGAGAGCAGGATGACACCTCTTGTCTTATATGACCCGTACGTATTGCTCTCGCTAAACTTAACCCTGCCTTCAACTAAACCTTCTAATTGGCGGGTTAACGAGCGTTAACTCTTCGCTTCCTGTCAGATTTAACTGTTTTTCTTCGGTTTTATGCAGATAACATATTAAGGAAATCATATTTTCTCTTTTTCTTCACCTTTGTTTTTCCGAACGATCTATTAAATGCAATCAAAATATCTTCGTTAATTTCATCGATTTTTATGATCATCGTATAAAATAAACCTTATAATATATTAAATTATGAATAACATCTAACATCCAAGTTCTGATATCCAAATTTAGTTTTATACAAAAGATAAAATAAATTTTTATTTATTGTGATAATAATCGATTTTAAGCTATTAAAAAAGAAATGCGTATTTTCTTGCGCTTACGAGGGTTGGAATATGTTTTCCTCAAAAGGCGGAAATTGCTTTTAAAAGTTTCTGCGGCAGACTTCTTATACCTATGTATAATAGACCTCGAGAAATATCAGCTTCGAGAAAGACCTTCGCGTACTTCTGCCAAGCCGTAGAAAATGTTGGTACGATAAAAACTATATAAAGCGATGAAAAATAATCTAGAAAGTCAGAACACCATTATAAAAATTATTTCGGTAAACAGTAATTAAATAAATTACTTGATAAATTATACTTAAATAGGAAAAATTTAAGACACAAAATGTAAATTTTTATAAAATCATAGTTCTTTTATTCGAGCCATTTTTAGTATATTAAAAATTTTTTATGATGAATACAGCCATCGCAAAATAATTATTTTGGTATTTTAATATAGATACCTACAAGTTTTACTGAAACAAGCACTTTTCTCGTTATTAAAATAAAATATATTTATTTTAAAGTTAGTGTCTACTCTAAATTAGTTTAATAATACAAAATTATTTTGGAAAATTGTAAGTGCATTCTATACTTCTTGCATGCTTTTCCCTTCATTTGAAATACTTCTTTTTTCATAATTACACGAAATACCAATGTTTATACATCCTTACCACACACATCACGACAATTCCTTTCAAAATTTGTACAAATTTGCGCAGTAACATTTATTTGTCAAGCCTATTCGAATAAGAAAATACCGTTCAGCGATAAAACGAGCGAACGATGTGTACGCCGAATCGGGATTCGTAGAAATCGGAGCCGAAATCGGTGGGATCGGCAGGTGAGAGTCGCCGAGTCGAGTATCCAACGCGATAACTTAGTCGCTTCTTGGAAAATTTGAAACTAACACGTCATCACGAGCACGACCTCGATTATTAGCTTAATTGTAAGCCATTATTATGTAAGACTCTTTCCCCACTCTCTCTCTCTCTCTTTTCTACCTGGTTTTGTGACACGCTAGCTGACATGTAATTATTAACCGATTCTTTTCGCTATGCATTGTTCACGCGTGCATACTAAACGGCGAATTATTCGTGGAAAAGCAGATTTAGATAACGAGTTCAAAGAACATCACTGATTGTAAGCTGCCACGAATTAACTCTATGACATGTGCATTGTTTTACGATACAAAATTAATATTTTAAACACAATAATATAAAGGTATTATAATTAAAACTCGCGCGATAAGGTGTCGTAGGTTTTTCTAAAGGTTTGTGACTTATAGCCCAAATCTTTTGAAATATTGCTTATTAATTTACGTGTCTTAAACAGTTCAAGAGATCAAATTGATAAATAAGTGTTTAAAAATACGACGTTAAGAATTTCTTCGTACTAATTTAGACTATCATTCGCAGCACTCAATCGTTCCGTCATCTCTACTCCTAATCATTATTCAAACGATCTGATATATATCCTTTCTCCGTGCGTTTATCTGTTACAAAATATATTTACGAAGTGTATAGATCTCCGACGTACAGACACGCGTTTTCACTTACGGTCACCCATCGGTATCATCGCTAACAATACGCCACATTTATCTAATCAGTATGTTATTTTTGTCGGTGCGCCGTGCACCGTAGATTGCCTCGCAGTCACGCCTAATAAATCTACAGGAAGAAAATCGCGCAGGTTAATGGTTTAAAGTTTAAAACGACGTCCGACAAACACGCTTATCGCCCGACGGACATTTCGAGCAGCGACATTTGGGAAAAAAATATCTTTTGTTCGACTTCTTTCGTTTACAGTGCAGGGAGTTGACGGATACCCCGGCATTAGAAGCTGTTTAAGGGTTTTGGAGTTAAGAATTCGACGAACTCTGCCTAAGAAATTTTTCGGACTTTCTTTTTCTTTTTTATATATATAAAAAAAATAGAGCGAGCTTCGATCGACACCGCAAATTGTTTAGCGATTGAAGTTTTTAGGAACACAACCATAGGTTCAGCATTATCGTTCCAGCCTTGAACCGTGACACCTGCACGAGAGCGCGTAATTGACGATTTGTGTGCGTTAAAAGTCGATCGTCTCTTCCGTTTGCGTGTCGTGTTCACGCGCGATATGTTAATTTTACATTTCGTCACGAATAGTTATTTCCGCGAAATTTTACAATCGTAGTTCTATTCTATTAACTATTTAAAGATGTTGGGTTTAATATACCATGTCGATAATATAACATATCTTCATAAATGCATATAAAATTAGGATAATTCATAGTTATTATGAGGAGAATATTTAATTAAATATTTAAGGCATTCTATATTAAATGATATGTCGAAATCAAATTTTCTTTTCTATATGCTGTCACTTAAAAAAATTCTGATTACAGATATTATGTGTATATCCAATGTACACTCTACCGGCAGGAATGCCTGATGGACATAATACATATACATATACATAATGTACATATATGTCATATACGTATCAAAATGTCCAGGCATTCCTGCCGGTCAGTGTACTCAATGGTGGGAGATAAAAGAATGTCAATGTTTGTTTTGATAAAAAACGCGCGTCAGCCGCGAGCTAATTCCCTAATTTCCTAATTTTCCTGTCCGAGATTCGGTTTCGAAATCGATGTCACTCTCTTACCATGCCATTCTCCTCCTTCATGAGCTGCCAATCCACGATGTTCGTGGTCGGCGGATACATGGAGAACATCGTGTAGCTGTGATCCTCGATGATGTTGTCGTAATAGCCGGCGCTGGGCACTCGTTGCGTCATCTTGCGCCTCAGCTAACTTCACTCGGAATCAACGCGCTTTGAACTTTCGAACGTTCGAGGATTTCGAGAGATCGGAGTGTTCAAATGTTCGAAAGAAAAGACTGTCGAAGATTGTCTCGCCGCGAAGAGGAGAGATTTGAACGCGACAGATAATTCAACACTGTCACAAAAGTTATCGGTTACCGACGCGTTTGCAAATCACTTACTCCGTACCACACGTGCCTATGCACATTTGTCGACTGAGCGCCCGCCAACGTGACCGAGTAACTATATAGAAAGCCAGCCGACCGTCGCCCGTCGCCGCCGTCGCCGCTTCCCCCACCACGTCGCGGTACGGGCGCGCTCCCCGTGACGTCACCGCCATCTTGATCGCTGATTCGCGCGATAGCGCGACCGGCCAATCGACGCGGTCCGCAGCCTCGCGCGTTGTTCGCTCGCTCGGACCCGACCGGGACGACGATTTCACGGAATTGGGGAACGCACGGGGAACCAGATCCCCTTTTCCAGGTAGCGCGGATCGTTCTGCGCTTAACTTGTATAATCCGATAAATCGATCCGCCCGGCGAGGACGACCGAGGGGGATTTTCGTCAGCATGCCGGAAGCGTGCGCAAATTGCGATCCGCGACATATTCAGGATGTGCGCTGTGAAGTCAGCGAAATTGATTGAATCGATGTGTCCGAGGGTGATAAAAAAATTTAAGGTCCCGATGTGAGACGGGAAGAAAAAGTATCAAGCATTGGCATAAACTTTTGAAATTTCTCTCTGTTCTAACGTCGAGAAATCCAGTCTTTTTTTCTCCATCGAAAGTTTGTTTTGTTGATTATTATTTAACTGTGTTATCCTCGCACTCGCGTTCGGCAAACGTGCGCGATAACAACGTCGCACTAAATAACGTTACGCGATGAGCAGCAGTGACTCACTATTGATGTTGATTGCTATTTTTTAAATAAACGTAATGGTATACGAATACATTGTGTCGCAAAAACTGTCTTCGACAACAACGATCCGCTACGTACATGATTACCCTCCCCTCTTTCTTTTTTTCTCTCTTTTTTTCTCTGTTTTCTGCAGCGATCATATATATAGTATAGTACTTTCCGCGTGCAATAAACTCGAGAGAGCGCGAAAAAGTGCGCGTAGGTGCAGATTAATCCCTTTGACTGTCAATGACGAAAATATCCGCAAAAATAAAACTGGCCAGTGCTCATAACGGAATATCCGCACATTCAAAAAAAGATACTTATACTGGAGCAATTAAATTCAAAATAGAAATTCAAGAATTAAAAATGGCAAATTTAATATGACGGCCAAAAAATTTAAAATATCGCTCGGTATAAAAATGTATAAAATATGATTTATAAAAATTGTTGGATCTTTAGTTCGCTATATTTAATTTTGAAATTTTGACCTCAGACTCAGATTCAGCGACTCAAAAAACCCCCAGAAAAAATATCCTCTTATAATTTTATTAACTCTTTTGTCAAAAGCATTTTTGGCCCAAAGCATTTTTATCGCCTAACAGCCAAGGGATTAAATACGATTTAATTTACAATCTGTTCGCTGAATTCGTCCAAACGAATTATACACATTCGTTCTTAAAATTACAAGCTACCGCAGCGGGGAAAGGCAGGGGTAAGAAATTATTTATCCGCGGCAACACTACCGTCAGATCTGTTTGTGCAACAACCAAATACTCTTATACGCTGCAGCGGTAAGCGAGGAGTAGGATGTTTGCGACGGAGCGGGACGGATTGGAAACAACCGTAATGTTTCCACGTATTCCTCGAATTGTTAACTTAATTATTCTCTTGGCACATACATACAAACGTGAGATTACTACACAGAATAACAAAATTACACGTGTACGCACGCCGCATTTTGCTCACACGAAATTTTTCCTACTGTCTCGTAAAATTAACGCTTCTTTAATTTACTGACTGCAAACTACATCTTTCTATAACTGAATATTTAATGAAAATGTGATAACCATGCATAGGATTTCCTTGAAAAAAAAGTATAAAATGTATTCTTTTTTGCCAATTCGATTCAACTTGCCTATCTGAAAATATATGATAATAAAATAATAAAGTTTAATATACAATAATTAATTAAATATAAAATTACTGTTCCCACAAAATATTGCTATAACTGGGGAAGTTACATAAATATAATTAAATTTTTTATTTGTAAATTGAAAAAGTACATTAAAATCAAGATGATAATTTTTGTCTTTGAAATATCTTCATAGAAAAATTTTTCAAACAAAAAGTATTGTTTTATATGCCTTTCAAGTGGATTCTAGATAAGATACTCGACAAGAAGCCTTCGATTTGTTTAGAAAATGTTACGTCCGTCGATGGAAAGGTTTATAATCGGTAAATATAAACTTTATGTTTGCCAACGTTTCCGGAAAAGTAATCACGTCGTATATTCTGAAATATTTTCATTTTAATACTTTGAGACAATTAAAGTATCTATTATTCTTTTTTTCATTATTTGGGTCAAGTAATTTAAATGTTTTTGTTTGAAAATATCGTGATTAATTAATATAATAAATTGTTTCAACAAATAATTGCGTCTCGAAAAATTTCGAATTACAGTAATTATCTTAGTTATACGCGAAATTTTTTCTGATTGTATTTTAATGACTGACAATGAGTGAAAAAAAAAATCTAAGGTTCCCTCTAGCCTACCATAACGCTATCATTGCCGTATTTTAACCCAACATTTAAAAGCAAAAATGTTAGAAATTTTTTACAAGTAGAAAAAGAGGATTTATTACAGTATAAAAAATTATCAGTATAAAAAAATAAAAAGCATTGTTTGCCCAAGTTAACTAATGGTCTTCGTCAATTATTTGATTATTCGATAATTTATAATTATTTACAGTTCGTATCGGCTAAGTCCATCATACGTTCAAAAACATATAATATATCTAATCAATTGAAATATTATGCGTTGGAATTTTCTTAATAGCATTCAAGCATCAAAATAGCCTTCACATATATTTTAATTATACATATATATTATTGCATATTTATCATTAAAATGTACATAAGACGAATTTTCAATCATTAGATCATTGTTTTCAGGCGACTTGATAACGAGAGAGACATGTCTAGAGACATCTCTATAACGAGCGTGTAACGGAATAACGAGAAGATCGGCGAGCACTAGAGGATCCAGCTTTGTTCTCGCGCGACAAAGAGATATTTTAATGAGGAGGGAGGTTGTGCAGCTTATCCGGCTGAGCTGTAACGCGCGCTGTAGAACGTTGTGTGCGCGACATGACAAGCGCCGAATTTCGTACGAAGAAAAAAAAGCGGAAGTTTTTAATCGGCCATCACCCGGGAAAGTTCTGTAGGCATTTTCAATATCCAAGAGGACAATGGAAAATAAATTAAAGGCCGTGAATCATCCGGTTTCTTTGTACGATGGAGCGTGCCTGTACTTTAAGCGCGAGCCGCGCGAAGAATAACACATACAGCTGGTTCTCTTTATGACCGTGCGTGCGATCGTTTATTGAGCGTCATTCGATTCATCAATTTTTTGTAACTTTCTCTCAGGAAGAAGCGAGATCTTCTACGCGCGCGCGCGGATTTGCCGAATTTTATGAAATAATGTAACTTTGAGCGCGAGAGCTAAAAACAGAAAAACTTAATGCGGGCCTAACAGCCAGATGTACTTTCGCTCTTGATCATTATAAGTAATATTTGCATTTTATCGGTCGGTTTCTTCGTACGAACCCTTCCATTATTAGAGGGAAAGATATAATTAGGTGACAACAGCTGGCTGTCTCGGGAGTTCCTATCTGGCAGCGTAAGCGTTATACGTTATACTGCGCGCAGCGGTAGAATGTAATTCGTGTCGCACGCGCCACGCGCGTGTGCGTGCATGCGTTATTTGTTCGTGCGTGCTCGTTGCACGCGTGTTTTTAAATGGTTAAGCCGTCACGAGACGGCCACGGCGGCGGCACTTTATATAAAAACAGCTGTTGTAGGCGGGTCGAAGCCACGCCGGACGAAATGCTATAGCTAGATCAATACTCTACCGCCATGCTACTACTTACACTCGGGGAATACATTGAGTGTCCTCGAATTATATACAACGAAACCGCATGGAATTATTCGTTACGAAATTTCAAGTTTTACCTCACCGAAGATATCGAGGAAGATTTTATCGTAACTTATTCGAATCTTTTTCCTAACTTTCAAAATGTAAAATCGTTATTCTAATTTCTTACATCCGCCTCTATAATTGCCTCAAACGAATTCTTGCTGAAGCTGAAATAGTCCATTTTTATTAGACGGCGGATAATGTTGCGGCATCCATCCGTGCTTGCTTCTGACACTTAACACTTAACTCACGAAAGCTCCTCGTTTTCGATGATTTATGACAGGACTGTCAAATGTGTGACGCTACTCGGGCCAGTGAACAAACGAGCAAAAAATCGTCAAGAGAAACCTAAGCGTCTAGTTAAACAGTCCTGATTTATGGTTATACCTACAGAAAACGATTAGTTCGACACTCTTTGACACTTTCGCTAATTTTAAAATTTCTAGAAATAACGGTATTGGGGTGTACTCCCCGTCAATTTTGGAACATCCTATATAAAGGGGAGACGCACCGGCACTAAATCCTTGTCGATGCCATAGAGATATTGTCCGTCGCGTCGAAGAGAATTTTCTACTTCCTGTCTGCATCTATAAATGTGCACATGCCACGCCGACGTAACAAATTACTGCACGAATAGGCTCGGCTACTGTTATTATTAAATAAGTATACGTTTAAAGGAGTGATAATGACGCGATTGACAGACCGTTTAACGAATACCATTCTATACAGAATGCTTTAAAGTTTAAACTAACATTTTCTGCATCGTAGATATTGAGGAACAAATTAAAAAAAAATAGCGATTATTTCAACATGCTAATAATTACGAATAATATGTAAGTAATAATACAGTTCTAGGTATTAATCTCTTATCGAGTTCCATTGTGCACTATTAATTTGTAAAGAGTCACGAAAAATCACAAATCACATTTACAGAGTTTTCATAACATAATAAACAATCACTTGTCTAAAATATAAGATATACAATGGGTCTGTTTTCTATTGCTGAACTAGTGCAGCCAGTTCAGCAGACCCCATAAGAAGATTATTATCGAATAGATAAACACTTTTTAAAAATCTAATTTAAAGGCCAACACGAGAATAAACTGCGTATACGTGCGATAAAATGAGTATTTTGAACTTCAAACAGTTCTTTTAAAGTTTGATTCACCGTGCACACGACAGACTCTTCTCCTACAGAGACCGGTTTCGACCTTTACTAAGATCCTTGTCTACAGCCTAGAATAAACTGACAATTCTTTCTTGTGTGTACTTAATTAAACTGGATTCTTATTATTCTTAAATTTAACGAGAGAAAATGTGTTTGTCATGATTAAAAACCTATCTCGCTATCTCTATACAATATAAACAAAAATATTTCGTATTGTTTCAAATGTTTTATTATGTTCTTATTTAAACGACTCAATGTAATTTTAAGGATTCGACTGTTCGTGTGTCTAAAAATCACGAAAAGCAAACATTCTATCCCGCGGTTCAAAATCAAAGTCGCTCGCTGATTCGTAGCGGCAAGATTGATTGTCAAACTGCACCGTGTCGTTGACTTGTTATTTAATAAGCCGCAGTTTGACCCGCGGAATGGACGGGAAAGAGAGAATTAACCGCGTCTCTCGCGTTTTAAAGTTCGCGCCGAAGACTCATTAGCAAGCGCGAGCACCCGGCGCGATCTCGAGAGATCATTGATCTCTCCCGATCGGTGAATGGACGCGGTAATACGAAAGATAACGTCCGATTGGATAATTCCGTAGTAACTCGATGGTTTACTGAACGGTGCTGCACGTGGTATGCACCTTAAAAGGACACCTATGCAAGGACCGGAATGAAAGTTGTCTTTTATATCTCTATGTGCGCAGGGGCGTTTAATTTATTTGTGAGCTCCACGCCGCGTGGAGTAAAGTAGGTTCTACTAGAATACAGGGTTCGGGTATAGTAATTGTCCAATAACTAAATGTACTTAATTAACATCTATTGCATTTTCAGGATTCTTTTTTTTTTTTAATTGTTATATTATTCGAAAATCAAAGTTTGACAAATATCCGTCGCTTTATGCTCTTCGCGAGAGTCTAAATAATAAAACATGCCATGCGTAGTTATTATTATCGCACATTGTGACGCATAATTAGATGCAGTTCGCTTGATAACGCCGCGCCGGTGATATTTTCGCGCGACCCAAAAATATGTTTTTCATTCGAACTCGAGCAGTTCGGTTTATAGCGATGACGGCACGCGCTTTGTAAATTTAGCGCAGCGCTCTGTCTCTAATTCCCGGATAAAGGCTCTTCGACGAAGTGGCGGGTTTGACAAGTGCATCGTGTCGAAGGATAATTTAACTCTTTGCACCGAGAAGTACAACGGTATTAACAAACGCGCGGTGTTGTCACGCTAAATTTCATGAAAAAATTATCAATTACTGAATCAAGTTATTTGGAAAATCAATAAAAGAAATTATAAATTCTTACTAGATTGGATGTTAATTAGTAACATTCTCTAGTTGTTAAATTTTACAAGTGCTTAATGGTTTTTAAAATGGTCAATGTAGTTAATTCTACATCTTTTGTAATCGTTATATGTATATATACATATACATTGTACATCGAATCACAGAAGGATCGATGGAATCCAGGTCACTAGCACAAAATCTTAATACTTCGATTATAATTGTCATAAATGTTTTCATTACACATACAATAAATATTAATCACCCGTTCGATTCTTTACACACTCGTTCAATGCGAGCGCACGAAATCGATCACATCAAAGTATATCCTGCGAACATTTTACAGTGTAAAATCGCTAATGAGTCATCACGCGCGAGCGACACTGCGAGACAAGCAGCACTTGTCCATTATCTAGCCTCAAGAATTCATGTTCCTGTGAAATAGCATACAATTTCCAGATGCGCGATTGATATGCGTCATACGGTAGCTGTAAGCCAGTAGGCCACGTAATTCCAAACGATTCCGCTAAACGTTCAACAAAGAGCAACAAAAGCGTTACATCACGCGCGTACAATCTGTTTACATAACTGCTTCACATCAGCTCTCTCGTAAATTTATTAAAGAAAATAAATATTTTTTTGAATAAAGACCAACGAGACCGGTTCAAATCCAATAATTGTGATTGCGAGGAATCGATAACGCGTTTTATCGCTCCGCTTTGATCAGCTGATGAATCTTAAGCCCGAAAGTTCTTCACAGAAGCTTAAAGATATATTTTCGACGATGAGCTAATTTAATTTCAACTTACATTGCGAAATTAATGATATCTCGAGTATTTTTCTACCGCGGTGACTCGAATCTCGATGTACAAGCAAGAGTAATTATTGCAGGCTTTATCTATCTGTAACATGTGTTGGTAGAGTGTCACCGCACACATCGGGTTGCTCTTTTCCGTTTGCAAACAAGATAAGAGGTTCCTGTAATTGCGTGCAATTCTATATGTATTTTAGACATTCGTCCAAGTTCATTTATTCATATATTTATCAAAAGAGAAAAATAAAAGCATAAAACATCTCGTATTTTTCGCCTGTAAAATTAGATAAAATCGTATAGCTTCCATTCATGCGTTTCGAAAACGCAAATGCAAATATTTATATACGACTCGTACTCCATACAAATCGTGTCTTACTTAAAACTCTTATCTTATCCGATATAAACTTTTTTATCTTTTGTTCTTTAATTTTACACGTACTTTTACGTTTACACGAGCGTTACTTCTGTAATAACTTACGATAATTCACTTGCGGAGTGAAATTACTACAAAACCCCGTTTACGCGGAAGAAATTATCGTAAGTTATCACAGAAGTAACGCTCGCGTAAACATAGGCTACAAATGCTTTGAAGCATTCCTCTTCTCTTTTCTTTCGATGAAGAAAGAAGGAGAAGAAGAACGCTCCGAAGCATTGTAGCGTCAAGTTGGGGACCGCAGCCATATAGTAACGGCAAAAAGACGCTCGATTGTTGAAAGTTATCGGAGAGAAGGAAGATAAGTGAGTGAACGAAATCTCTTCTGTGCCCGCCGCTATATACGCGATGCACATCACGAGGCACGTTCGCGCCGCGTACGAGACGCCTAAACGTGGACAACCGCTTTAACGTGTTCAAACGCATTATTGTCGCGCGTGCGTTACGTAACGCGTGCACCCGCGACGCGTCCCGCGACGCGAACCTTCCGGGAGCCGAGGGGGCCGTGTTTTTCGTTGGCATATTCCTGCTGGTATACTTACGTTATTCGGCAGCACGGCCGTGTTCGCGATGCTGGAGAGAAAATCATGGCTGACGCGGGAGCTCTGCGAGGCCCCGCTGTCGCTGGACACGCTCGAGCTGTCGTAGAGCACGTCGGAGACGTCCAGCTTCATCCTGCCGTTCACCCTTCTTCGCGAACCCGCGTCGGAGTTGAGAGACACCGGAGAGTACGTCGCGTTCTAACCTCTCTCTCTCTCTCTATTTCTCGCCCGCGCGACGCTCCTCCGAAAGATAATGCGGCGAGAGCGAGCGAGGCGGAAGCCGAAAGATCGTCGTGGATCTTGGATCTTAATGGACGTACGTGGAACTCGAAGGCGGCACGCACGAATCGCGGGTCCCTTTGCTCGAAACTGTGTGAAACTGCACCCGATGACTCATGCCGTGGGGGAATACCTCGCGCGCGCGTTCGGCAAGCCGTTCGAGGCCCGCGGAGAGAGTCGAGACCTCTCCGAGCGCGGGTGACGTCATGGGTTATTCCCGGCCGACCAATCGCCGTCGAGCAGCCGGCCGACGCGCGGCAGTGCCGTGCCACGGCGTTCGATAACGCGGCGCTTATCGGGACGAAAACCCCGAGGAGTTTTATCTACCGTACGCGGCGCGGCGTCCGGGTGCATCATAATCAGCCTATAATTAGAATTAGAAACGTTTTAATTATCTCTCATCTTTATTCTTTGATCTTTAGTCTCCATAATCGTTTCTCGGTATTTCAACTGTTTCAAGGTTTGCAATTCTGCGCAAGCTTGGAATGTATAGCGCGCGTAAATTAATTCGGTTGTCGAAAGTCTTTGAGTGTCATACAATTTAAACGAGATACACAGATAAAGTTAATTGTAATAAAAAAATCTCGGCCGTAGTACCGTTAATCTTCTTTGAAGGATATTGACGTAAAATGTATTACTTAAATACTCGATCAATTAAAAAAGATTTCGCGCGTGTGTCGAATAAAATGTTGAAAACGGATTTCTAAACTATATTTATGACTTGGCACGCGATAGCTAGTGTTGTAAACATATCTAGAGACGAAAGTGCGTCATTTGATATCGGTATAATGACCAAGCGTTTTACGTTCCCTCGGAGAGGCAAGTTGAAAATGTTGGAATCCGAGGAATTTTTATACCTCGCGTCTCGCGTCATTACATTATCTCGCGATCTTCCGTAGAGCTTACGAGAGGTAACTTGCGTCAGAATTTAGGATAGAATTCCATTTATAATTTTTCACATTACGCAACGCGAAAAGCATTTTTAAAAACCATAAATACACACGTAGAATATATATTAACCCGTTAAAGTCACACCTCCTAAAAATAACGTAGAGGTCACATATGGGGTCCAATGGACCCCAGGCTTTTTCTTTTTTTTTTCCTTAAAAGTATACTATTTTGAGAGTAAAACGCAGGAAGTTTTTTTGCTCTATCTCAAAAAATTTTGATGAATATTGACCCCACAACAGTTGCCATTGGCGTTCTTTTTGATGTATCGACTCAAACCTTGAACTGGAATTTAGTTTATGACTTCCTCTGTATAATCCAATAATTATAAAAAATTTTTTATGTTAAAAAAACGCGAGAAAAAAAATTTTTTTTAGAGAAATTTGACTTTTTACAAAAATATTCATTAAAATTTTTTGAGATAGAGCAAAAAAACTTTCTGCGTTTTACTCTCAAAATAGTACTTTTAAGAAAAAAAACCTGGGGTCCGCTGGACCTCATGTGACCTCAACGGGTTAAAATACACATACAAAAAATAGACGGAACAAAATTATAAATAGAATTCTATTCTGATTCATGAGATTTGACCTGAATTATAGAAAATCATTTGAAGTGTATTTTATTCTCCACGATTTCTCGCGTTCCCGATCCTTTTTGCTGATGCGTACAGCGAGAAAGAGTAAATACTTTTTGTCACGATGCAGCATATCTGATAATTAATTATAATTAATCTCAATGATAAATTAATGATATCTTAATAATATCCTTAAGACGTTTTATTACGTCCCGATTTTGGACATTGTGCTGCCTGGGAGGGCTTCGTTTTACAAATGGAAAAAGGACGGAGTTTTTTTGATCGATATCTTTATTTTAACGACGTGTAGAGACGCTTGGATTTACAACAACTTTATCAGACCTGTATCATATTGTGAGATAATCTCGGCATTCTCGCGAAGGACGCGCGTCTAGAGTGCACACACGTGTGAGTATATCGCAATAATTGTCGTTCTCACGAGCCAACAATTGCGTCGCCGTTTTTTTTTCGTAAGTCAGCATCGCGCACGAGCGACTTGTTCAAAATAATATCGCCACGTGTTAGCTCGATGTTTATTTAATCGGAAGGAACGGCGCGCGCGGACACGTTCCAAGTTAGGCCGGCTAACGCGACACGTGACATCTCGCACTGTCGCGATTTTGGAGATCCATCGTATTCAATAAATTAACAATTAGGAATGACGGCTCGTTTATTTTCGACGACACGATACAGTTTATTGTGTTAATCATTCGTCGGCGTGTCACTCAGAGTTACGTATGGTTCTCGCGCGATCGAGAAAAAAAAATAGTTTTGTCACGCTTGACTGAAAGTGACGGACTGCGCCTCGACCTTCGAGTCCCGCGTCTCCCGCCCGCGAATGGGCCGAAGTGCGTGAAGGCCTGACACGTGAAATTGTGCGACACGCGAATTTCCCCACTAACGGTACCGCTACACGGCGAGTGACGAAAATTCCGAGAGCGCGAGATCCCCGAGAGCGGCGGCGCGCTTCCGAGAATCGCGCGGATGAGTCATACGTTGGTCGCGTGGGCGCGGGCGTCGCGAATGGGGTAGCCGGAACATATATCGAACAAGACTTTACGCGTGACTCATCGATCTGATATGTCGAATATTCACGCTCGTAATCTGCCGCCTAAACCATGGGTGACCAACCTGTTTGCGAGCGATTTCTAGATACCTATATAGCTTCAACCTGTTCCGAAAGATGATCGACAAACAAAAGACATCGATGGGATGGGAGATGCCAATATAAGGGAAATGTGTCGTCAGAAAATATATGGAATAACATAAGTGGGAAAGAATGAGGGAAAAATAGAGTTTTTTTTAAACATATAAATAGCTATTTTATAATTAACTTAACACTGTTAAATATTAAAGGATGAAATTTAAACCAATATACTTTGAGTTAAATGACATTTTGTTATTATTAACCGCCATGTGTGTGAAAATTTATTATTTTAACACAAAACAGTAGATATTATTTTATAAAGAGAATATACCTATTACATTTTAATATAAATTTTACGATAAGTATATTGGATTTTTAAATTGCGACTCTATAATCGATCCACCTGCCGCAACTCAGCGAGTTCAGCGACTATTATATGTTTATTATATATATCGCTTGATAATTTTAGCGTGTAAACACCCGTGTAATATCCGCGCAAGCGTAATTACGAGTTTCCTACAAAAGTGTTCGCATCTATAGGAGTTCTCACAATCAGCCACAGGTGTCACCTGAGAACATATTAAGATAGAGGAAATGATAGGTCGAGGAGAACGTGACACAGGTTGCCAACCTATCCAAGGTCTCGCGTAATTCTGGAGAGCACATGTGACGACTTTTAAAATAGCTCTACTTTTATAATAAAAAGAGTATAGCTTGTTTTATTAATATACGCTCTTTTGTAAAAAAAATCTCTGCGCGCATCTTTAATAAAGAAATATAACACACTCATCGGTCGTTATATTATTTTTATAATATTAGCGGCATTTTTCTCTTAAAGAGAGAGCTAGAGGAAGGAGAGAAGAGAGAGGAGAGGGAGGGAGACTCGAGTTTCGAGTTATTGCCTCATAAGGAACAATTCTACCTCTTCTTTCTATTTCTTCTTAATACGCCAAACACGTGCTCGATGGACGAACTCGCGTGACTATAGCTAAAAATAAAGACTACCTAAGCAAGTGGCGGCGAAACATTATGCGGCAAAGATACGTCTCATTACGGGCATATGCGATGTGTGCGAGGCTCCACGAGACTCTGACATTCATCCGCTTAGCTTCGCATCACGATGAAATTCGAATAGACAGCGGTCATCCTTGAGCTAGCTTCTGCTTGCAGCCAAGGCCCCGTACATCTGAAACGATTAGAAAAATCGCGACGCCACGGAATGTCATTGTCGTCCGGCATGCACACGTCGTACACATCGGAGTACACGTCGGAGTAACGCGTAAATGCAATCGGTCGCGAATACGCGCGAAACTCGCCTCCGCCGCGCCGTGTTGTTGGTCAGCCGCAAAAATAGAGAGCGCGAACGCGAACGCGAACGTTATACAGGTACTTGCGAAACGTACGAATTTCAGCGGGAAATTCCCGGTGCAACCGAGTTGCGCACACCTGGGCACTCGCGCTGAAAAATCGTATTATCGCGATCGCATTTAAGCCAGCAAGAGCACCCGTTCTACCTCCAAACCTTGTATTCTTGAATTGAAACTTTACACGCGATAAAATATTCTGTGAATATAATTCGAATTATTACTCGCAGTTTGGTAAAGTCGTAGATAAACATGGCACAAGCAAACAAGAAATTAATTTTTAATTAATTAAATGCCGATCAAGTAAATATTTGTCTTGATCATGTTTTGACGATTAAAAAATTTTCCGTTACGTTGATGAACACAGAACTATTTCTGATGCAATATAGACTCTCTCCATATCTTTGTCGTGAATATCAATGACGTGTAATTGCTTACCGCACTCTTCGGAGACAAAGGTTTCGATCCAATAATCAAGAGTGTGTGCTTATCTTCTCTACGTTCTCGAATCGCCGATCAGCCGCGATCCAGATACAAAGAACTCTGCATGCATGGAAATGTTTTTTTTTTTTTTTAGCGACATCAACCTCGATGTCGGTGGCGTAACGCACACAACTCCCGACGTTATCTTATCAGCCTGATTTTGATAAAGGAATTTCTGCTGTTTCTGCTGCGCTGCATCTAATAATAATGAAACAGCGTAGTACGACGAGGCAAAATGTAAATCAACGTTTTTTCTTTTTTATTATTTATATCCTTCTTCCGCGATGGAATTTTTTTTACGACTAAAAAAGAACGCTTTATTAATTTGTCATCTAATTCTAAATTTATTATTTGTACATGTATATTAATGTTTAAATTTAATTATTATACAATCTAATTTTGATCTAAATTTGTGGAATGCAAATGTCTGTGCGTAATCGAGTGAAACACACACAATATGCAATTTAATTAAAAAATAGAGAAGTTCTGCTTCTCTTTCTCGATGAGAAACGTAAACAATTAACGGGCTGCGTGCGTCGCGTCGACGCGACCGCTTGAGCGATAAAAATATTGCTGTTTCTTTGTCTCGCAAAATCATCGCGCGAGCTCATCTCATGCTGCGCACGATCGTGCCTCGCGTCGAAACTCGTTATTTTTTCCCACTGTTTACGTTGATCGAGTCACGTGCTCGCTGATCTCGCAGTATTTTCTCGGACAAAGCGGGACAAAGAAGGAATCGGGGCGAAGCCGAACTCTCGAGCGGACTCTGCACTCGCAGCTGCTTGAACGAGTATCCGATTTACGCGGAAATTACTTGCGCGAAATGACTCAACCGAACACTCCTTACCTCGGCATCCGAAAACACGCACGTGCGTGTTCGGTTCGTTGTGCGGCTAACGTGCTGGACCCGACAAGTTTATCATTTTTTTTTTATTCGTCTATAAGCCTATATAGTCATCGAACAGTCTGCGGACGAGCAAAAAGATTGATCGCGTCTGACTTTCAAAAAATTTGTCTACCAATCAACAGTGAATTTAAGCAACACAATTATCATTTATGGTTTCTGGAAATCTTTTCTTTTTTTTAAGAAGAATATAATCTTGTAAATGTATGATGTAATAATTTGACGAATTTCGCAATATAGTCGTATAACAGAAAATTTTAAAGGCAGTAATATTAAAATAGAATTTTCAGAAACTATGTGATAAATTCTAAAACTTTTTTTTCATTATCGCTGAATTATGTTTTAAAGCTCTATGAAGATGTATAAAGTTATGTTGTTGTACTTTATGGAAAAATCAAAAAGTGATCGCGATATAAAAATTACTAAGCCGATATTAAATAATTTAAACAAAGTAAAAACATATATGGCGCAGTATAAACTGAAAATTGCACAAAAAGCATCGGATAACTCAATATTAACGACCGCAAGCAGTTAACGGGAAAAAAAAGCTAGCGTTCCATTTCAAATTCTGCAAAATCTACACACCCACGCAGCGATGCTGATGAGCCGACACGTAGTTTAATGCGTTCATCGTGTACGCTTTATTAACGGCTCGCGCGACAAAGTCGCTGCTTGTCGTAGACGGGAATATTAAATTATATTATTGTCGGGAAGTATTTTACATACAATGGGCCCGTTGTTGTATTAGGCACTGGGCCACACAAAGACCCACGGCCTCATTGTTTTCTCAGCTTCGCCTCTCCTGAATAATGAAACGGACCGACGAAATTTTCGGCGTGTCATCTTAAATTTATTCATTCTTCCGTGGAATATGTTTCTCGCGCATGCGGGGGCGTGTGTAATTTACGGATGTTGTCATATTCCGCGTGCAGAATTTATAGAAGTATCTAATAATGCAATCAAAACAATTAGAAAAAAATATTTATGAAATTGATTAAAGTTTGCAAGCAAGAAAGAAGAATTTTTTCCACGGTAATTGATTATATCCACTTTGAAATTACTTTGATATTAATCGTGTAAACCTTGAAAAATTGTGCATTCCTCTCTTTACTTTCGAAGGAAGCATTTTCCCAGGCATAAAACAATGTCTTTGTTCCCTTTTTCTGTCGACCACTCGGTAGCTCCATTGTCTCCCGTCTGCGGCCTTGGCAACGGTTACAAATCAGGACATTATCGAGATTTGTTTTCCATTTACTACGGTTTGCATGGCGGAAAAAAAGTTTGATCATTGAAAGATAGTTACGAGGTATACTATATGGAAATAAGGAGCAGCTGTATTTTATATGCCATATACATGTATATTGGAACACAGCATTAATGGATTCCATGCAAGCAATGTAAAAATAAACAATGTTATGCAAAAATAAATTTTAATTTTTTCATTTCTGTACAGTAAAAAAGTAATTAAAAATTACCGAGTAGCGATTCAAAATACACGCAATTTTACCTTGTTAATCCAAAGTTATGTGTAATTTATTTTTTTCTAATAGTTTAGATTAACTAAGTTGCAGATACATAGGTATATGCATAAAAATAAGCGCGCGCGCGCACACGCACACGCACACATATACGTATATATGTATGTATTTTACCTGCTGAAGATTTAAACATTTATTCGGCACTGAATGCAAATGCTTCGAAGCGTTTGAACATTTGTGTTGCTGCACTGAATACTTCATTATTACTTTTGCAATTTTAAATATTTTTTTCTTTTGTTTAAGTTTGAACAAATGATCTGTGAATAAATTGGAGACATTAGAATCGTAATTACTCACGTAATTATCGAGTATGAGTAAGATTTGTTGGAACAGTATTAATGGCTAGTAAGATAAGACACGGTCTATTACGTTTTACATCACGTTTTGTTTTGCCAAACTATCGACAAATATAGGCAGATAAGCATATCGTTCTAAACGCGATTCGAGTGCGTCCTGTGATAACAGGAAAATCCGTGATACCCGTGATACATAAGTAACTTAGATAAAATACGTTCTTGTACGTACGTGAGAATTAATTGAGCCTATCAGAAGCCAAATTAATCAATCTTTCTTCTTGCAAATTTTAAAATTTTAGTAGTGTAGCTCGATTAGTTTGTAAATTTTTTCTTTTTATCAATGTTTTATTTTATGGAAATAATCAGTTTGGCTTCTGAGAGACTCAATTGTCATAACACTCAGGAATAGAATATTGGACCAATTAAAATAATTCGATTTGAACGAATTTACGCCTACGAGAGATCCGTATAACTAATTTCGCTAGTATGTTCAGTTTCGAAACATTTAATAAAGTTACTCATATTTAATTATTTTATCGTCCATTTGATATTTGTAACTAAATCTTGTATTTGCTAATCAGTTCTATATATGAAATCAGAATAACAACTTTTAAAAACACATTCATGAATTTTTCAGATAATCTCTGTAAAGTGAAAAAAGTTAATATATCTGAAAAGTTAATTTTAATGTAGAATAATAAAAGAAAAATATGTAAATTAAATCAGATAGAATTAACAATAAAATTTTTTTTTATAAATTTACAAAAAAATTGTTAAAACACCCAAAATGTTTCATTTACTGTGCATCGATAAGTGAATTTCAGTTAAAACAATTTGCACATGGAAAATGTTACCAACTGTAGATACTTTTACATTTTACAATGTTATCGATAGTTTATACCCGGGGTTACAGCAAAATTAATTTACATTTTATGCCAGCGATTTACTTAAAGCTTTTAAATGCAACTTAATTTGAATGCCTCATCTTTATGTATAAGATTATTCGATTATGAATATAAACATATTCGTAATAATACAAGAGAGAAGCGCCGAGAATTCGATCTATAAAATCTGGTGACAGTCGTGATTGTTCTGAGTGTAAAACTCTAGTTCAAAGAACGCCACTCTAGTGCCACTTGAGAAGATGGGAATTTTTTTTTCTCTCCTCGGAACAGGGACCGGTGAGATTATTTACAATATTGTATACTCATGTATAGCTCATGTAAAAAGTATATAGCGCGTGAGTAGCGTTCAAGCTCCTGTTAGTATATTCTAATAACATAAGCAAAGCCGCCGAGCTCGTCCTTGTTCCGAGAATCCCCACTTTCCCCGCGGCACTACAGCGTCCGCGCGTTCTTCGAATTAGTTTTACGCTTTAGAATCATCTCGGCTGTCGCGCGAGTCGGCGCGAATTCTCCGCGCTCCTCGCTCGTGCTGTGTCAAGCGCATAATATTAATTCATCATAATCGAGTGTCGAGTGCGTCATCGGAATCATCCATCAACTGTCTAGTGACTAGTGACTGTCGCAAAGTGTTTGCAACTGGTGCATGATAATTAATTGTCGCGTAATACATTCGCGTCGCGCGTTTGAAAGCAGAACATCATCCGGTTCGTGTGTAACGGCTCCTGCACCCATCAGGAAACGGCAAAACGGCAAAGCGATGACCAATCACCTCTTTATATAACAATCAATTTATATTTTATATATATCTATATTACTTTCGAAAAAGCAAGACGGTGATTGGTTACCGCTTTGTCGCTTTGCCGCATCGCGTTCTGTGTGCAAGAGCCATAACGCGGTGGCCATATTTGATTTGTGTAGTGCGAACTTCGAAATTGGACCAATGGCTTGACGGAATCGGCGATTGAGATATTTATATTTATAGTGGTTCCGTGACTTCCGTGTTCGTCTGCGGTGCATCGCGCGGTCATTTGCGGGCTTTGCGGCGTCATGATCGTGCAGATTTTGATCGAGCATTGTGAGTATCGAAGAAAATCGAGTCGGTCGATATCTGTGATCGCTACGGTCGTGAATCACGATACGACAATCTGATCCTATATATTACCTATACCAATCCATTCCGGACGTAAGAATTTCTTTGAATCTGTTGTATTTAGAGTCATGATTTTGAAGTTATTGAGAGGGTGTTTCACACACAAATAGCGTATAATATCGAGAAAAGTCTCAAACGACCGTTATATTCCGCATGAATACGGTGCACGGCGTCCGCGAGGGCGCAAACATGCGGCACTCGGCAGTTCCGTCAAGTAAATGGCGCGCGAGCGTGGTATTCATGTTGACGGCGCAAACGCGCGACAGTTCCGTCAAGTGAATTCCGCGCGATCGTAGTTTAACGCGGTATAACGAGTGTTTTCCGACTAATTAAAGTGCGCGAGTAATAATCAGCGGCGACTGTGATATTTTCTAAGAGAAAATCCGCTACCATACCAGTAACAATTAGAATATGATTTATATTCAATAATTAATAACATTATTTTAATTATTAATATCAGTCATCATTTATTCATGACTACAATGTCTAATGTTATTCGCTTGCTTCTCGCCTCTTTTTCACTTTTTTCTTTCGGCTTTTTTATACACGCACACATCGCATCGAAATATATCTCGCTCCGCGGGACGCCGTCTTTACCGACGCGCCGGCCGGGCCGCTCGTTTGCGGCGCGGCCGGCAGATGGCGGCAGCGTTGCAGGCGCGCCGCCCGTCAACAATCGATGACGGTTCGGTGCCGCGCGAGTCGCGAGCGGTCGCGACTGTCGCGAGACGACAGGCCGTGACAGGCGTCCCGTAATCAGGCCTTTTCACCGGTGCGTAAAACGCGTCCCCTCGAATTCCCACGGAATCGCGCGACGCGGTGTGCCGTTGTTTGGTTCGCGTCGGGTACTCATCCGGGACGCCGCGCCGTCGGGCCTCTCGATTGGTGCGTGCCGCCGCGCGCGCGTCGTCCGGGAGGAGGATCGTCGACTCCGGGAAAGCCGCCGCCGGAGCCGCGAAAAATTCCGCACGCGGCGCGTTCCTGTCACCTTTCGCCCATCGTTCCTCCCTTTCCCCCCGTCCCTCTCCCTTCCCTCCCCCCTGCCCCTTGCCCGCCCGTTTCCCTCCCACACGGTATTCGTCCGCGCGGCGCTACGTCGCTCGTCGTGCGTGCATGCGTGGCCGGCTCTATGCGACCGCGCCGCGATTCTCCCGTGTGAACCGTGCGATCGTCCGTCGTGGATCTTCGTCGCGTCCCCGGGGACGGGATCCTCGGCTCCCTCGACGTCCATCGTCGCCGACGCCGTCCGGGAAAGCCCCGTCGTCGTCGGAGCTGTCCGCCGACAGGCGCCGGAGCACCGTCCGAGGGAGAGGAAGAGGAGGAGGAGGAGGAGGAGGAAGCTCGACACCTCCGCCGAGAGGGCTTGAGAGGGCGACCAACAGCGGATATACGGTTAACCGGGGATGGCGGACCAGGGTAAAATGTGAGAGCGAGCTCTTTTTCCCTTTACTTTCCTTTTTGCGTTCTTTTGCGCCGCGAAGAGCGAAACCCTTCGCGAGGCAGAACGCGCGCCAGTGTGGCGCGCCACGCGATTTAAATCGACTTGGGAACCGTTCCCGATATAGACGGATTTATTTTTGAGTCTCCCTTCGATCGACGCTGATCGGTATCAGCAGGGTCGATCAATATATTAACATTTAAATGTAGTTGAGTTATCAATTAATCCGCGGATCCGCGCGGTTTGAACATTTCAGGAAACCGTCAACCTGATTCTCCGCGTTGTTTTTTGTTTCTTAATACGTTCTACGGAGTATAAAAGCTTGATAATTTTTTATCAAACGGGACGTGTTTTTGCATTATTGATGCGCTGCGGCTCCTCTTTACTGAAAAGGTCCCGTAAAAACCGGAATGTTTGCGGTCATTTAAAGCCCTTATCATTGGCCCTGTCAGTTAATCGAGAGAAATAGGAATATCTTAAGGGCTAACTAGTCCCTCGTCTTCGTTTAACTTTATAGCTGTAATAGGAAGGGACGAGAGCTTAAGTTTAACCGACGTTGAAACCGATTCGAAAATGAGCTTTCAAGCGCTCTCAGTGTCCTTCGGGACCTGCGTCGTCGTTCTATGAAAGAGCATTACGACGACGTCACCATGCGCATGGAAACATTGGAAACAGTGCGCAAGATATTAGAGTTGATTTCGTCAATTGCGCATCGAAAGATCCAATTGCTTTACCGTTTTATCGAGTTTTTCTTTTTGAATTCAATTTCTTTGCGGTCGGAGGGCGACGTCTAGTTCGAGACGCATCGACTTTTAACGTCTTTAGCACGCGCTCTCCGCGCCGCGCCGCGCCGCTTTATCGGAAACTTGACACTTTGCTCATCAAGTTGTTCTAAGGACAACTGGACCGAGCGAATTAGCTGCGCGGCTACGCGGCGTGCCGCAGATGTGCAAATGTAGACAGGTAAAGTTCCATTACGCGCAATATTAACGAAATAGGTATCTCCGATATTCCGTTGTATCTGAAATGGTGACGCGCGGATTCGAGAAAAACACATTGGAAACGGCTTGCTCCGATCGGTATTTCGACATTTACGGATATAAATAACAATAGCGCATAAAATATGCAGTAAAGAGGTTTGGGGTATCGCCATGTCCGGTTTCATATTCGGGATGTGTATATCAATCAACATTATCGTTGCATCATTCATTAAATATACTGAGATGTTATAATCTATTTTTAAATATACATGATGTATGTATAAACGGCACTTTATTTGCAAAACAAATTATAATTATTATCTATTGTTATTCTCGTCAATAAGTAAATGATGAAAATTCAACGAGATATTTTGTTTATAACGTTAAATATCGCGATCAAATTCGTGGGAAGTACCTGGAAGTGATATCGGATATGTGCATAAAAGTTTACGAGTAATTTTAATCGAATGCATTTTAAAGGAATTTATTTATTTGGATTATCCCAATTTTGTCGCTTATCAGAAACAAAATTAAAACGATCGATCTATAACGGAGTAAAGTCCATTAACTTCGATCGATGCTTTTGGAATTGCTTTGTAAGCGTATAAAAATTTGCATATATAATGTAAAATTATCAATCGCGTGACTTAATTGTCCTAATAATTTCATTTGTGTAAATTCCGCGCGCGTAACGCGGTCGCGAAATTGAAAAACTCTTATTCAGATCGCACGGGCGCCTCTTTTGTTGAAAGCTGCTTTTGGAGACGTCCTCTGCAAGGATCGCGGTCTTTCTACGCCCACGTAATGAGCATGAAATTATGGGTGGTGGTTCGCGCGTGCAGGATCTACTGCAAAAAGTCTGGGTCTGAAGCAACAGCGATAATATATAGATAATATAAATGAGCCTCTCAGAAGCTAAACTGATTAACTCCATTTTTATTATCAACTTAGCAACTTACTCAACTTACTTTTCCTAAATTTCTTAATTTTAGTAGAGCACGTAATTATTTATAATTTTTTCCTACTTTTTATTTCACACAGTTGATCCAGTTTAGCCTTTGAGAGGCTCAAATCGAAGGGGAGTTAAAACAAGTAGAAACTTGCACATTGTTTCCTCGTAGTTTTTAATTGTGCAAGTAGAAACTTGCACATTGCTTCCTCATAGTTCCTAAGTGTGCAAGTTTTTATTTTATTCGAGGTATAATTATCGGTATTTATTTGTTTTGGCTTCCTCATAGAGGAAGCTTTGTTAGCAAATTTTTTGAAAAATGTGTTTTACGCTGCCGCTTTCTCAATATTTGAGATAGCGATTTATTTTTAATTTTATTATATTTTCCAGTCTTTTCTACCCCTATTTCATATATAATTGGTTAAAATTTGATTGATCAGATCAAGTTTTATAAAGCTTCTATGTATGTACGAATTCTTCGAAATTTCAAATGTGTGTAATACGAGATCTGATCAATCAAATTTTAACCAATTATATATGAAATAGGGGTAGAAAAGACTGGAAAATATAATAAAATTAAAAATAAATCGCTATCTCAAATATTGAGAAAGCGGCAGCGTAAAACACATTTTTCAAAAAAAGGAAAATCTGCATAAAATCTATACCGGTAGACCGATTTCAATAAAATTTGAGGAGGACATACTTTCTATGATACTCTATTTGTGTGCCAAATTTCAACCCGGTATCTAAAAAATTGTAGAAGTAGATGCGTGTACAAAAAATCCGTACACACACACACACACACACATACATACATACTTCCGGACATTTTTTACTAATACGATTTTTCGACATTTTAGAACATTCTAAACCTATTTCCATCAAAATCTCGAAAAAAAATTTTTTCACCATTACAAAGCTTCCTCTATGAGGAAGCAAAAATATACAATCATACCGGGTATAAGTGCTATTATTTTAATATTTGATGCCATGACGCGCGATAATCGAAATTTGAATAAGCAGATCGGCGTATGTTCGAGTCTTTCTTAGTAGCACGGTATATCTTAATTATGGAATTATCGACACGTATATTCGAGATTTCTATTCTTTTCGTACCATATTTGTTACTTCAATGGCGCAATTCGTATTTTTACTTATTTATTAGATTTAAGATATGGACTTGGCACTTATCGAGCTCCTGCTCTTCGGGCTCCGTGTATAAGTTTCCCATTCGTTACTCTTATTGATAATAGTGGTAAGTTATGACAAGACTCGGTGTTGGAAGGGCGTAATGTATGTACATAGGTGTGCAAGGCACACCCCGAACCCAACCTTTGCTACGGCCGTAGTAGGCGGCTTGCACACGTTTCCGCGCATTTTTCCGTACAGCAGCGTACGCGAGCGCG
The DNA here is from genome assembly GCF_048541705.1 of Temnothorax americanus. NCBI lineage: Eukaryota > Metazoa > Arthropoda > Insecta > Hymenoptera > Formicidae > Temnothorax > Temnothorax americanus. The sequence continues at coordinate 2,604,439 of NW_027509411.1, forward strand.
ATAATGTGTATATAGCGTCTAAAATGATGTTTTGTTGCGAATACCATTTTGCGAGTATTCTCCAACACTTCTATCGCACCCCGCGACAGTGATACACGGTTTCGCGTTCGTTGGATGGACGGTTTCCTATACGGGCAAATGTAAGTAACTTGGTATTTCCTATATTGATTGGTCACCTAATTCTGATATTTTGATATATTCAGATACATATATATATTACGTATTATACTGTGTTGTTTTTAAACTGGCAACGTAGTTCGGGTAATTCGGATAATTCATCAGCTCGATTAATTTCGATCTATATTGATCGCTCGACGTTTTGATTACTTAAGACTTGACTATTAAGCTACTAGATTATTATAAAACCACATTAAAGCGACATGCTTTGTCCACGGTAATCGATAAGCGTTTCCGTAGAACTCTGTTTGTATAGCGTGTAGATCGGACGATTGTATATCGAATAGGTAAATCAAGCTTCTACACGTGTGAATTCGAAAGAGGAGAATCGAAGTGATTGTCAAGTGTTACAATATGTATATAATATATATATGTCAAATTGCATTACATATCGCGCTATATGAGTGTGTGACTTTATACAGCGGTCGATATTTGGGCTAGATTCTTCAGATGTATATGATATCAAGACACGTGGTATATACCGGGTGTCTCACGATGAAATATTGAGAATTAAGGGATGTTTCATGTTGGATTCCGTTGTCGTAGAGGTCGAATGAGCTCTAGAAGCCCGTTGTCGTGAATATACGATCGCGTTTGACCATACAATTAAGAACATAAATTCAATCTAATAAGAAATCTTCCGAATATTTTTGTCTTTTGTAATATTTATAATATTTTGTAATACAATATTTAATTAAATGCAATTTAATTAATTTACTATTTATACTTATATTTATATTTTAATAACCAATATTAATATTTCCTGATATATTTTTATCTATTTTGCTTTATTAATACACAAAGCTATATAGCCAAACAAATGTATATAAATATAAATATTTGTTTGCAGGCTAACTTTGTACATCAGTTTTTTTATTTATTTAGATACAGATTAACATATTTGTAATCTTTTTCTTTAAAGTTGATCAATATTAACACAATTTAATTTCGTACAAACGCTATATGTATATGCTACATATATGCGTGAACAATATAATAATTTAGATAAGAATCTTCTTACTGGTTTCGTTTTTACAATAAATTTTTTACTTAAAATTTTATTTGCGGTATATTTATTTATACAGACGTCGTCTTATCAGAGATGTCTGCTTACAAGATGAGATTGTCTCTCTTGTAAAACTGCACACGTGTGCTCTATCACGAAGAGAAAAGATGTCAAGATGTCGGTAAATTTTGTTCTTTTGTTCTTGTTGCTTATCTCGTTCAGCTAACTTACGTTAATTACGACCACCGTTCTGTTTCCGTCATTGCTTATCAGTAAATTTTCGTACGTGCTGATTACAGAGATGATTAATAGTTCCTAATTTGGGAAGCTATAAAAAATGTCGGAGCGGTGAATTACTCTAGTCAGTAATTCCCATTTAAAAAATTATTGGAATGGTGCGAGAGGAGTAACGCTTTTGTTTTGTATTTCTGTTTGTCTTGAAAAAAAAATTTTGCACGAACGAAAATTTATATTAATTTTTCGTCGAGTTTTTATACTAGGTAGAAGAAATTTAAAATTGATAATTATCTTGAAGTTTTAATTTAAACAACATGTACGATGCGCTTCTTATCTAAATTATTACGTTGTTTGTATTGGTTCGACCGAGGGGTAAACCGTTGAGGGCATTTCGTCGAGGCATTGCTAGGAATTATTCGGAATCAGTGGACATTGGTGGGCATTAGTGGTCATTGATAGGCCTTGTGGGCCCCACAAAGCCTATTAATGCCCATTAATGCCCACCAATGCCCTCCAATGTCCACTAATTCCTAGTAATTCCTAATAGCAATGCCTCGACGAAATGCCCTCAGCGGTTTCCTCCTCGGGTTCGACGATCCAAAAGGCATGGGGACGTAGACTTGACATTTAAATGTATTCGTAGCATGCAATTGTGTTGTGCAGTGTACGCATCCGACAAATGGAAATTTTCATGAATATTCTGTCGCTTAGCCGCGTGCTTATTGAGATGTTTGTTTTGGCGCAATAACCATCCAGAGTGCTGTTTGAATTATGTAGTTTTTAATTAGAAGCATCGTTGAAGTTCAGCGCATGGTAACATTTATGCGTTTGACGTCAATGAGAAAGATGAGGTAAGAGCAAAGATAGTTCCTTTGCCTTCACTTAAGTCACATGGTTTCATTATGATCCTATTTGATAACCTTCCCCGTAGTCTCACTAAAAGTTGTTGCGGAGAAGTTACTAAGATTTATGTCGAATTAACTTCAAAAGTAGACGAAAGATATTAAAAGATAGACTGTCCTTCGTAAAGTAAATCGAAGGAAAAATAATTGGATTTTTACGTTAATTTTTTTTCTAAATAAATAAGTTACATTTAAGAATACAAATTTTCATTGTCCTATATTTTGTCTAGTAATTATAACAAAACAAAAGAAAAAAAGAAAAAGAGAAAATTGGTTTGTTTGCGCGTTTTATTTCTGGAATTTTTCGACTAGTTGCAATGGCGTTGCATACATGGAGCAATTATGCAAGGAACAATTAACGTTATTATTCTATTCGTTATTATAATTAAGGCTTGAGACTGCAATTAATTTCGTACAAACGCATGAAATAAATCTACGTTTTATTCGCGACATTCCAACAATTAACGCAAGCTCCAGTTTTCCGCATCTGCGGTATCGAAAAAAATCAATTTATAAATTTATTGGTTCCTACGTCATGCTACAAGCTGTCTCCGATTTCATCAATTTATCGACGTTGTGTCGGATGGACAAGTACATTTTTATCGCGTCCAAGCGACACGGTGGATCGACGTATATTATATAGGAGAAAGCGTAAGCGATTTTTTGTTATGCGTCATTCAGCTTGATTTATGCATTGCATATAGTGCATTAACGTGCATAGTTATTATCAGGAATCAAAGTAAACTAAAAAAAGAGGATATTATTAGAATTGGATAAATTATATACAACGAAGAAAAAAAATATCAGCTTTGAAATGAGATGTATCGTATATATGTATATATATATATATATATATACATTATATATAATAAGTATCACAATAATATTTCAATGTAAAATAATTTTATAATATAAAATCGCACTTTTGATACGTATAATCTTTATATTGATATACCTACATAAGTTTCCTTAACTGTTTACTTTTTTTTAATGCCTGGTGTTTACACAATCCGATTTTCATTTAAAGTTTTCAATCGCTGTGGAAAATTTCTTGAAGTTTGTTATTGAAAACGCGGTGGTCGTTAATTGTAAGACTGTGACAAAAGAGGAGTCGAACAAAAAATAACCGAGATAAGACACGGCGTTCTTTCGCTCGCGGGCGTTCATTTCGCACGAATGTTTGCGATGGTGTATCTCAGTTCATTTGCTTAGATACATGTGCACGCGCGGCCCATGGCTGATTATATGCAGAGCCGCAAGAGAGCCACGTGTGTGTGTGTGTGTGTGTGTGTGTGTGTGTGTGTGTGTGTGTGTGTGTGTGTGTGTGTGTGTGTGATGTGTGGGGTTGTTTTCACAGTCGGATAAGCTACCGCATCCGCTTTTCTGTAAACTGGCTCTTCCTATTACGGATTTTATCGGGCGATTTGCGCCTGCGATAATTCGCGCTGCGAGCGTACCGTGAGAATGACGACGAACCGCGACGCATTATATCGTTTATTTTCTGTCGCGACTGACTATTCGCAGAAACTGCTTCATCGCCATTGTATGAGGCATTTAAAATTAAAGCGGATCAAATTTACAATTTGTGTGTAAGGTCTGCTTCAAACATGGAACTGTGTATCATAAATTATAATATCATTCGTTCTAGCGTTGTATACTTCGTATTATAAACACGAAGCGGGAACATAGAATAATTGGAATAAATTACTGTCGACAAGTCTACTTCGTTTCAGAGATAATAATTATCAGAGACGGCGCTTATAATCATTATTACTTTCTCAGTATAATCGTAGTTTTTAAATTTTCTATCATTTTCAGGATATATACGCGAAACTTTAAACGTGCATTATTGATTAAATAATTAAGAAGTTTGTGGGATTTCAGCCATCGTGTAAGAAGTAACAACTGTTAAAAGATCTTATCAAAGATCTTATTATAGAATGTCTTACAAAACAGAATGTCTTAGAATATTTTAATAACGTATTCTGGAGATTAATTACATATTTGTCGTAAAATGTTTTAAAAATTTTGAGGTTACAATGATTTTCGAGTTGTAAGTGATAAAAAAAACTATCTGACATAATGAATAAGTTCAGGCATGTAACACGCTATCGATTATTCGTCATTCGCTATTGACTTATCGCTCGCAGCTGATTTTACCTTTTATGTAATGTTTCGTGTAATGTAGGTATTACACATATTATAGCAATCAGCTGATAACGTTAAATTGATTGTTAATAGCAAATTTTAACTATTACATGCACATATAATTTAAACTTCTTCTTTAAATAAAAGTTTCAGTTGATTAAGTAATTATTTTACTTAAAAAGAATTATTAAACTTAATGTTAAATCTATAAATTTGAAGACTAAAGATTTTGTGTTCATAGAAAACATGGAATTTATAATTTATTTTATCTCGTTATTTCTTTTTCAAATTTTTACGTTCCGAGAAGAGTGAAATTATGTGATTTTATATAAATGAAGAAGTAATAAATCGTTACATTTTTCGCGGTGATTTAATTTAATTTGTTTTTGATTTTTTAAAATCACACACGATTTCACTTTGTTCGGAATAGATTTAGAGATGAAGCGTAATGATAATAAATCAACTTGTTTTTAATAAATCATACTTTTTTATTTATTTTTAATAAAATGCTTTTGTGATTGAAACGAGGGCAAATTTTATTCTTCAAACAAGTTAGATTTTAAAGTGCATGGCCGGTAATAGCCCATTCGATAAAATTAATGCGAAAAATATGAGGATCGGAATATTCAACGCTCATGCAATTATATGATAATACGTTATTAAATATTTCGTAGCGAATGAAGCGGCGAGGTTGTCTCTCGGTTGACAACACGCGGCGCTCGGTACTCATTTGTTTATAGTTTACATTTTACATTAACGTACGGCGTATTAAGCCCCTTGCACAATGCTAGGCAACAGGCAATATAGGAACAGGGAATAGAAATCAGAAATCATGTATAAATGCAGAATAAACAGTGGATACAGGCAATAGACACAGATTCGAGTTTCCGTCACGTTGGAAATTCTATGCCTATTGCCTGTTGCCAACCAATCATAGCATTCGAATTTTTTAGGTTGTAATTAACGATTTTTTGGTTATTTTCTGTTCCTATTGTCTGTTGCCTGGCATTGTGCAATATTTATTGTGTACGCGCGATCGGCGCGATCACCTTACTGTCATGCATTCGCACGGCGAAGTTCGAACAGGCAGACAGGCGCAGGCGGCGTGAGTCGGTTCGTTATCGTTATTATCTCTCGAAACGCGATTATTTCTTGTGAACACATAACGATTATCAGCTCGGGCGTTTAATTAATTCTCACGATTAACGAGTCGTAAACGTATTGAGGTGACGACTGCCTATCGAAGCAGTTTACCCACTCGAAGTAGCAATCGATATGCGAATATGGATATTATAAATTATTATTTCATGGTAATTACGTGCGATAATAATTTCTTTGATGGTACTTGGATTAAAATGTATATCGCGCTCTGAAGTTTTTACTGCTTCAATTATAATGCACTTTATTATTTTTTTGTATCGAGAATGTGGAATATGGAATAACACGCAAATCGTCATATTGATTGATTTAGATAATGCAAAGCTATGACGTATATTTATCATCTATCATTTGTCAACAATATCTACATGTATACTTTGCGAAATTTATACATTCGAAATTATTTATATTATTCAGTATCGTGTATGTGCAATGTGTGTGTGCAATACTGAACTTTGATTGCGTACTTTCGGTTGATTCATTGTACCTTAGTTGCTTAATTGGACATTAACCCTTCATTATTCGCTTCCAATCTTTTAGTTATTAATTTTTTCGAACGTTAACAAGTACGAAAGAGATAGTGTTTGAGTTCGTACAGTCGTAACTAATTCCATATTCTAATATTTGTCAACTGCGCATGATAAATTCGGTGTAATGTCGGTGATTCGTTATTATAAATATCCTTTGCCGCATAAGGTTCGCTCGTTGCATTATTTGTGAGTCAACGCGAATATTGAACGTACCCCAGTTATATCGTGCACTATAATTATTTTTTTCATCATGATACGATAGAACGCGATTAACGCCGGGAGTGCCCGTGCAAAAGTACCGCGTAATCGTTTTGGTAATTAATGCTTGCGTGATCGTAATTAAACATGTTTGTCGCGAGCGAGTACTATATGCCATGTTAATGTCATGGAATAGTAACGGGCGTACAAGAGGGGAAGGGGGAAATGATCCGGAAATTATTGGACAATGGCAACGTAACGCGGAGGTGAATATTATTTATTTTTGGCACTTGGGCGGAATTAATTGTTCACGATAGTATTACGTGTGTATCTCTCGTACCTGCACGAGAGAAACCGATAGACTAGATCAGCTGTGCAATAAAAGCCGATATCACTCGAACCATGAAAATCAATAACAGATAACATAGGTGCACGTGTAAGCGCAATTCGGACCTCAGCGCGTGAATTTCATATGAGGTCACGGCCAACTTTGTGTAAATTCAAGAATTACATGAACTGCATTATCTCAACATTTTTATATTTAAAATTTTTCGACTGTAAAATATCTCAGAATACGCTATTAAAATATTGTACATTAGTTGTAGAATCTATTGTTAAAACCTATATATTGTTATAACGGTGATTCTATAATACTGCGGTAACTCATCGAAGGAAGTTGTTCATTCGTGTTCGTTCGCGCTCATTTGGATATACGCGGCTCAAGAAAATGGCCAATTAGATTTTTCAGATTGAGCTTTATTTTCGAATTTTAGTCGCAGTGTTTTGTGAAACGAATGAAAAATATCGCCCGAATTCTCATTAAAAATGGCCTTGTCGCTTGAGCATATATTCTCCACTTTTTTTTTCTATTTTCGATTCGTCGAGCTTCACGTTTTCATTATATATCCTCTCGTTGCACTGACGTCCAAGGTCTTCTATAAAACGCGGGGTACGCTTTTATATAAAACTCATGAGGCATATTCAATGGTATGATTATAATTAGTCAACGGTTAATGGTAGACTGATAAAGGATCAATAATGGTGCGCAGCTGTTTTCAATCGGAATGTCGAATGATGAAATATATGTAGACTGCTTTACTGACTTCACTTTAATAACGCAAAGGATACATATGTTAAAATGTGTGCTTAGTTTTATAAATATCTTATTTACCGATATAGGTCTTCAGGGAAAAATATATCCGGACAGGATTATTTACTGCATAAAACATACACGATAAAAAGGAATGTTGCTGACGTAGCAAATTGCTGCTACTGTGTATTTAATGTGGAAGTTTTTTCGCTATACTATATAACTAATTGTCTAATATTAAAATTAATTAATTAAATAAATGAAATTGACAAAGTTAATAAAATAAAATTAAAATTAAATAAATGAAATTAATTTAATGACTTGATTTTTATTTAATAAATTTATATATAGAAATAAAAATTTTCTACTAAAGCAAAATGCTCTAGCAAATACATATATATATATTATATATTTAGTTATTGCAACACAACCGTTATTGCCTTGATAACGATATAGCAATTAATTTGTTATTCTAGCGAAATAATTGATTATTTCGCTGATTCAATAAAATTAAATTTTTGGTAAATAAGATTATTTCTAACTGTTTAAATTTTTATTTTTAATAAATCTCTTTGTGCTATTTATATAATAATTGATATTTGTCACTACAGTACGTTCTCTTTGTAGTATTTATATTATAATATGAATATGGTACGGTTAGATGCCTCTATCTATACATATATACCTACACGAAGGGAATTTTTCGTTATATTTTACCGTTAAAATCACTACAAATGTGGGACAACTTGGCAATTAATCAAATATTATCGATAATAATAGGAATTTTTGAAATATACAAAAGACATTTTACAAACAACGTAATAAAAATTACCAAAAATATTGGTGATTTTTGAAAAATTATTGAAATTTTACTATATATTTTAGTAAAATTAATCAAACATTATTTTATATTTTATCGTAATAGATATTAATATTTTTTATTATGGTAGATATTAATCAGATAGCTCGTATAAAATTCTTCGTAATACATGTCGCACTATCATGATTTTCAGGATAAATTCTAAGAGAAAATTCTCTCTGTGTACTACGTTTGTCTATATATCATCGTGATTTATCGCTAATTTTGCATTCGCTGCCATGCTTTCGGGTTAAGCATCAATAACGTTCTTGTGATTAATGGCGAGGGGTTACGGATAAACTGACATTGACAGAGGTGTATATATATGCACGCTGGTACGGTAATAATCATGCGCGAATAATAATTCCAGCGATAGATTTCGCTATTTATAGATATAGCGACGGACTTTGTTAGTTAGTCGGTTGCGAACGGTGAATAATATCGGAGCGATGTTGTGATAATATGATATTGATTTTTTAATCACGATTATCTAACCACGCGTGACTACATCGATCGGCCGATCAGCTGATGAGCTTTCTAGCGTTAATTCCTTGAAACATCAGATTGATTCTGCGGCAGAATCTTGTGGTAGGATCAACTAGACGACTAGAGTAATAGGGACATGGGGATTAATTATTAAAACGAAGCATCTCGAAGATTTTGATTAAACTTTCATACTTAATTATTAATCTCAATTAAACTTTCTTTGCTTAGTTATTGTACTATTTATTGTTTTTTTTTTTAAATTAAATATCTTGATAGTACATATATAAATCTCCCGTTAATTAAAGTAGATTGAAAGAATACAATATTTCAGTAAGAGTTCCAAGGATACCTCACGCAGACCGCAGACGATGGTTAATTTGGTATTTTTTTTTAACGACATTATCTGATTATTACATTTTCTTCTAATTTAATATTTACAAGAAAAGGTGATTATAATATCTTAATATTTCCGTAACGATTATCATGTTTATAATGTATATTGAAAAGTATCGTTGTATCGATTATCTCTGACCTAACATTGAATATATTGATACCTTGGCCTCGGCATGGGTGACAAAGTATCGAGCAGAGTCGCACCTTTGGTAGCACCGTGTGTGATTTATGCCGATGGTTAGAAACGTCTGTCACACGTTAGCCCTCAATGAATCGTGGCGGAATAACAAAACGTCAATTGGATCGGGACATTCTGGGCAAGAGGGGATTGGGGAGACCGTCGATACCGAACGACCTTGCGGCATCGACCAACCCTCCGCTCTTCTTTTGGCTTTTCGAGTCTATATTATCACCCCCCCTCTCTCTCTCTCTTTTGGTCTTTTTTACCCTTCATTCTCTCTCGCCCTCTATCTTTCTCTCGTTTCCTTTTTTCCTACCGTTCTCCCAGGCTGTCTGACTCCCTTCAGCCTTCGAAAAAGTTGTGATAATCCGTGTAGTACTCGATTTGCGCGTTATCGAGAACAAATTAAATATCCGTTCGCGTCAGATGATTTAACTTCACTGCATATTGCATCACTTGCGCCGTATCATTTTTATCATTGATGCATATGGGCGTATGTTTATCTTTGTATTAGTGCGAAAAGTTTCATCGATTACTCGATGCATCTGCTAATGCAGGAAATCATATCTGGACATTTATCACAGCTAATGACAGAAATTTCACGCATTTAATAGTATAGGATTTTGCAAGAGTGTGATACGAGAAAATATTATTCTTTTATTACAACGTTAAAAGCGTCTTGATTTAATTTTGTTTTTTTAAATATAAGTGAAGAACATTTTCATTTATCGTTTCTCGGTTCTGAATTAAACGTATTGCTTTTACAGTGATCCTAGTTTCTAGAGCATTCCGTATATACATATATCATTTTACTTCTTTTTGGGGCAGAGTGTTTTTATATATAGCATTTTACAGTCGTTGATTTGACGTAACGATGTATCGACGGTGCGGTAGCGATGTTTTTACGGTGAAATAATGATCGGAGGGGTCCGCGAGAAGATGCTCGTACAAGAACCGGGGGACGGTCTGTCTCTTATCTTTTTTTTTTTTATTAGACGCAATTTCTCAATGCACCGTCGCGACGACACTGACGGGTAAGACAATGGCGGGTAAACGAGGAGGAGTCCATTCCGTTGGCAACTCGACAACAGATCCCGTTCATCTGCGTTGTGAGGGACGGGCGGACGAGACACACGAGTAGAGCGCGAAGGGAGGTGGAGTCTTCACCCGGCGGGGTGGCTACGGTCCTGGGGTCGCCGAGGGTGGGTTAGGCCGTGACGCGTTCGGCCCGCGAGGGGTGGGAAAGGTTACCCCGCTGGTAGAGCGGGAGGGTGCCCCGAAGCGCGGAGGGTGCGCGCTTCCGTTTGAACATCGGTGAAACGTCAGTTACCTCGCGACGATCCTTCCGCGAGGACTTTGTCCGATCGCGCTCGATGGTTCTCGATTGTCTCAAGATTGCGTCGCGCTTGTTCCGCAACTAGTTCCTTAGTTAACTTTATGCGTCGCGTAGATCATCAGTTAACCTCGGCTCGCAGTGCTGCAAAGTCTTGAAAGAGACCGGAGAGTCAGTTGTCGGTTTATGATTATCTCCCCGGCTTTATTCAACGGTTAACCACCAGGTGAAGAAGGGCTTGCGCTGAACGCGTATGATTCGCTTCAGCCTCGGTTATCTGTCCGTACATTAATCTTAAGTTTCTATTGCTATCTTGAAGAAAAAAAAACGGGAAATTATCTTTCGGATGACTTTGTCGAACGGTTAAGTATAGAAGTGAAGGTGAAAGAGATGAATGAAAGCGCGAGTTGCTAAATGCGTATGCATTTTCAGCGCCGATTTCCAGATAAGGTGGAGAAAATGAGAATGCTACAGTGGATACGTATGAGACGTATTCGTTTCATTGCTCTTTTTGCGGGGATAATGAATTATTAACATTGTTTTTTTTCTGAATGAGGCGCGAGATTTGTTTGTTTCACTCTATATGAAGCGAGAGTAAAATCTGTCTACATTAAGTTTGATAAATCTATCTACATTAAGTCTGCATATTCGTGAATAATAAATATTTTGTGGATATTGGGGGCTTTGACAGTGAATTTTCTGTCGGATATAATGAACGAGCTTATATAATAGTAGACATAATATTACAGTGTCTGTTTGTTTTATTTTATTTTTGGCCATTTAACAGCTGTTGTGTGATAAAAAGACATTTCTTTTTTGCTTATTTGCAGTCGAAATCGCGAAATTTTTAGGCACGAGATTTACATATATCGGGACTGTCCACCATAAATGTTAAAAGCGAAGGTCCCGATGCATTCTTATTTGTAGGTAAACAATGGCATCAGGGAGTTGATGCGCTATTGACGTACTACTGACGCATTATTGACGTGCATGCGAATAAATCTTAAACGGTCGTTCTAAACCTGGCCCTTGTCGAGAAACGGGATATTTCTTGATTAAACAGGCAGCATTAACACGCTGTTATACGCGCGCGCGCGATGATGGGACCGATAAAAACGATTTCCATGTCGACACGATGGGCAATTACGGTGATGATAATCACTTACGCGACGCGCCCGCGCGCACAGACTTTTGTTCGTCAACGTTTTACGTCTCTTCTCGCTAGAAAATATGCACCGCTGACGAAGATAAGGAAAGCGATGAGTGAACTAGACTTGCGGAGGCCGCGTTCGTGATCGTGAAACCGGAGCTGGCTAATCCTTTTCAATGTAGTCATTTGACTTATTTCCACGCTGAAACATGGGCAATTACCGCGATAATGATCACTACGCATAATTATACATGCACGTAGACTTTTGTTAACTTTTACGCTTCGTCGGTTGAATACTTGGAAAAAAAGTATGTTTATCTCATTTCGCGTGAAAAAAGATGCAGATCATTGAAATATAGCTTGCATAATTATGCTCTAAACTCGGCTCTAAAGGATAATTTGTACTTATTGACGGTTTAAATGAGTTTATTTATTTATTGTGCTGCTATTATGTAATATTTGCTAATAAATGCACATAATGTTGTTAAAAAATTCTACAATTTTATAACTATTTTTCTTTTTTTTAAGAATCTTTTTAAAAACAACTTTTAAAAAAGCCGCGTAAGAAGTTTTTATTACTCTTCGTGAGCATCTGTTGTCGCATGTTTTGACAGTTTTGTATATCAATGGGTTAATAGTGCGTAATGTTAATAGTAATAATATAATAGCAGTGACAAAATATATTTTATAAAAAGATAAATTTTATTTTTTTATATTAATTAATAAAGACTAGAAGAGAAAAGGGATGACATAAAATTGAAAGGAATTAATTCAAAATTGTAGTAAAAATAAATTTAAAATTAATTAGATGTAATAGTAATTTTATCTATTTCTACTTGTGAATTCCTTGAAAACACGCGCTTCAGCCACGTGCCTGGTTTATCGAGGCCAATCGAGGCATAAAGTAATGCTTGTGTATGGCATTTGGACAATCTCTCATTTCTCTTGATCTATTCTCTCTCTCTCTCTCTCTCTCTCTCTCTCTCTCTCTCTTTTGTTTTCTTGTCTTAACGACAAGACGCGACGCGGTGACACTATGGGAAAATTTTATTGAGACTAGCCGCGGTACGAGAGATAAAGGAACAAGTCGATCTCTTCGAGATCGAATAACAGGATTCATTGAGGCGCGCATCGTCGCGACGAGTGGCGAAGGGGGAAGATGAGCTTTGTCGCTTTTCAATCTACCGAGGGTTAAGTACGCCGAGGAAGCACTCTTCTCGAATGCACTCGACTGTTGGAATTCTGCCAGCGAAGGATAATAACCTTCACACTTGCCGGAGATCATCCGGACGTTTTGCATTAACGTCGAATTAAAACGATGCGTCGCGTCGTATTGCGTGACATTGATTCGAGGCGCGCTTTCGTCTTTTTTTTTTCACGTACACATACTATATATTCTATAAATACATACATTTATATTTTCTGAATTCTCTCTTTCCTTTTAAGCATTTAAACGATATTTTAATATAAGAAATTAATATACTATGATAAAAAGATAAAAATGACAATTATCAAAATTACTTTATTATTTTTAAATTTATCCTTTGGCAGGCTTATATTTCACATCGATATTGGGTAAATTAATTTTTTATTATTATATAACAATATATTGTATCTCAATGTTTAATTTAGACTCAATTCTTTCTCTTTAATTATAATTATAATTTGCATCTTTACATCATATATACTTAAAACTTATGCTCAATTAGTTTAGTCATTAAAATCGTGTACTGAAATTTTCTAATTTGAATCTGTTTAGAAACAGATTTGTTTTGCCACGGAGTTAGCGGCGCAATTTTGAGGAAGCGAAATGACAAATCCGACATTAATTGGAATGCAAACAAACTATTTTTACGCACTATGGATTATATATGTGATTCTTTTAATAGCTTTTAACTATAAAAGGTTGAATAGAATCTATAAAATGCCGCAAAATTGCGAATATTTTTCTCGTAGATGGGAATTATCATTATAGCGCACATATAGAGACAATATTGTATATTAAGTATATTTTAATCCGTACATCGTACTGACCTCGATTCTTACACTGATGAAATAAAATATGTCTGCCATATATTAAAAGTTACAAAATATTTCATTACCAGCAGCAAAGTGTTTTTCTTGTTATAGGTATCTTTTTGTTCGCGTCGTTTTATGTCCTTTGTTCCTCGGTAACGAGAGTCGTCCCAGTAGAACTAATTAAATTTATTAAATTGGACTACGATAACCTGACTAGCCGATATCCGAAAGTCAGAGATTAACGTGTTCGTTTCGAACGCGTTGTCCAATCAATAAAATTTGTCGGAAAAAGATCATTATAAAAAAAATTCAATACAAAATAGAATTGTGATATCAGAAACGAAGAAATTTAGGTGTGAAATAAAAAAATGTGTTCGAAATATTCAGAAAATAAAATAATCTTTCTGGATTGGCTTTAATAAAGTACATTTATATAAATGTAAATTTATTAATGATAGAATTATTTAGCGATATATAATTTTCAATCGATGCTATTATAATTTTTGTGACACGCCGTTCTATTTGTCCCGCAGTCTACATCGCGTGTCTCCTAATGGGATTCTTTCGCCGGATGAGAAAAACACCGGCTGTGGAAATTGGCGTAGGCGCGGTCGTTTGTGAAATTATCGCGATTAATGAAACCGACTCGCTCGGGTGATTAATACGTCCAGATGATTCTAAGTGACATATACCACTCTCCAGAATCTGCCGGAAACATACGTGTGCAGACATGAATTTATTTCTGTGACTGTGTCAAAAGTTCTAATGGCAAAATTGCTTAAAATGCCAGTATTATTTTTAACTCTATGAATATAATTTTGTATATCGAAAATGTTAGAATTTGTTAGAAAATGCTAGAAATTGAGATAGAAAAATATAAGTATATTTCGGAAAATTTAAAATTTAATTTATATACTATAAAAATATAATTTATAATCTGGAGAAAGGATAAATCTGTTATCTCACACAAATAATAATCATGTGTGTGGAAACATAAAGGATTGTTTTCGAGACAAATTGTGACTTTCGAATTTGCGAGTTTTTTTCACGGAGTGTATGTTACTCCGAGATTTATCTATCGTGAAAAATGTATATTCAATGTCAGAGTGAAAAACTGACAGCCGCATTTAGCGCGAGATGCGCAGTGCGAATGTATACGGTGCTTTATCTCGTTGTTTCCCCCCTTTTCGATACCAATTAAAAACGCGAACGTTATCCCCGAACGAAACGTGTATCTTCTCCATCTCTCGGGATTTTTTTCTGCCGAAGCGAGCCTCGGTATAAAATGAATGTCCGCGGGTGAGGTTCCCTGCGCATAGCTGTTTTGATTATTTGCAAGTCGTCGTGCACTATACAGCTATACGTCGTATTGATCGATGAGAGAGATAATAATAGCGACTCGTGGCACGATGCTGCTCTGATTTGATAAGGAAATTCATTAACGCGCCCCACTTTGCTCACATTCACTGTCTCTTTTTTTTTTCTTATCGACCACAAACTGCGCGTCGATATTGTAGGGTGTTGCATCTGGATTAAAATTTGTGATTTTCGTCGATGAAAAATGAATTGTCAAACGTAATAGTGACGTAAATGAGTAAAAATGACATTTTTCTTCTATGAACATCATATTTTATACATACACCAGCTTATACGTGTATATAGTTTGATAATGGAAATGCATGTCTATATTTTACGGTAATCAGTTCACGCACATATATCCGTTATTAATCTTTCAAGCCGATATTCATGATGTACAACATGGAGGAAAAAAATCAAGTTTTAAGGTTCCACTGATCGAGCAAAATAATAGTAAAAATATTAAAAAAAATAGAGTAATGACAACTTATTCAAAAACTAATGTCGTTTCCCGCACAATCATTTAGGGTTATTGTTAACGAACCTATAGATCCAAACTCAATATGCTGCGAATACTTATGTATTCATTCATACATCACATACACCGTACATACACAGATTTTTATGAGTGGTAAATTTGATAAACGCACATTTTAGAAGAAGTGGAAACAAGATTTAATTCTATCACATCTAATTTAAGAATAATAAGAATAAAAATAAGATTAAAAACTAAATACATATACATGTGTTTGATAGCAGTGTAGCAAAAATTTATTTTTTTTATTAAATTTCTTAATTAAAAAAAAACTAATATATACTCCTGACTACAGAGCTTTTTCCGGCTTAAAGGATTAATTCTTTTACGTATTCAAATTGTTGTGCACAAAAGAGGTATATCAAGTTCTCATTTTCGAAATGCATTTTCTGCACCAGAAAGATATTAAACTTAAAAAACAACGCATGCATGATTTCTCGGTATTTTTTCCGCGATGTGCAAATGCATTTTATATTGATGTTAATACAACAGTGATAAAACATAATCTCCGATTTGACGCGCTGTATTTCCTCTTAATAATGCTTTATATCTTTTTTATTCTTTTTTCCCCTCTTTGTTATTGCATCTCCTGTTGGTGGGAAGAATTTTACGGATGCAGCTGCGTCATTTTTATATTGTTGCGACATCTTGTATAATAACGAGGAGCATTTACATATGAGCCGTCCGCGTGCAAGCAGGTGCAGCTGCAGGAACGTTCGTTGCATATTTCGTTGGAAGTCCGACTTGCGCGACGAAGAGACGCCTCGTTTCCGATTGTTTCGCTCTCGCGAATAATGCGGCGAGTCTAAAACACCGGGGATAAAGAAACGACGGAGAATAAAAATTTACGCCAATAACTCTAGGAAAAATTTTTACCGATTTGGACCCACAGTTAAGCACTTTAACACATTCTTTAAAATAGATATAATAGCTAATTACGATTTTTAGTTACGCGGTGTTATTTCTAGTCCAACTACGTAAAATTTAGACGATATCCAAATAATTTGATTACTATAATCGTGCGCCAAATTTTTCTCAGAGAATGTAGGACGAATTGTGCACAAAGTTTTAATTGTGAATAATAAATGAAATTATACCTTGAATTAAACTTTACGTATGGAATCTTATTCGCGTATACATATATCGTTAATGAATAAACAAAGAACTGTGCCAAAAGTGAAATATACAACAACTATCTAATTTCTTGAATGAACATTGAAACTTTACCTGTAAATAATATGTGGCAAAAGAAACTTGTTGACGCAAACCCTGCTCATAATACAATCGGAGCCAAAAAGTGTATTATATGATGTACAACAAGAGGAAGGAAAAAATCAAATTCTAAGGTTCTACTGATCAAGTAATAATAATAAAAAAAAATAGGCGGTATTGTTCATTCACAGACGATATATACAGATGTAATTAATAACTGATGAGCTACAAACAATACTATAATGGACTCGGCATGAAGTGCGTGATAAATAATAAACTTAACAATAATATATAGAATAAGATGTGCGATATATTGACAATGTAACAGTAATAAATCGCATATACAACATACAACATATGTATTTATCACTCGCATCGCGCGATATTTGTTCTCGCGTAAGATGCATCGGTGCGATCGCAGGTAAATTCAGTAGTGCAACATTTAGGAATGTTCGCGATCCACCGAGGCGGAATAAGACGGTGAGAGATCCTCCTGGAGCCTGGAGTTCCGAGGACCTCTTGCACCGAGTTGCATAGAGAGAGACAGAGAGAGAGAGAGGACTTACTTTTTCGCGACTCGTTAATAATGGCAAAGGTCGTACTGCAACCTTGAGAGCCTTGCGCCGCGTTGTAAGAGGATTCATTGTAATCCAATATGCGCTACGTGCTACGAAACATCGCACCGTGCCGGATAACGTTCGCGACATGCTCGCGCTATGTAGGCGCGAGATAGAATGATAGGTCGGTTTATTATGGAGGTTAATGCCGGCGGCCGAATTATTTAACCCGCGTGTCTGTACGTGACCCATTTTGTTTTCGTATATATATTTTCGCATTCAGATTCGCAAAGTTCATCTCGTTGCAATAGGATCATCCGATTTCCGTTTCTTTTGTAGCTTATTCATACAAATACAACAGCAATTTTCGTATACCTATATGATTTTAACGAAAAAGGTACATATTTTTATATTTTACACATATACGCTTATTGTTACGATAGTATTAGACTGGTGTAAAAGGTCTGTTATTTTCCCATCCAGCTTTGTATTAAATAAAGTTAGAAAATCGAAGTTCTTTGAAAAGGGGATTGACAATTTTCTCTCTAGATGAAAAAAGATCATACTAAAGCGCGTGGCGGGCAATTCTGCCTCGATTTTGTCGGGGAATTTTGTTTTCATCTTTATTCGACGAACATGCCATGATAAACCTTTTGTCCCAATAATAATGTACAGCATCGCGTCGATAGACATCGTTATATACACTACCATAATACATACGTCACATGTGTACTATAGGCTTGGTTGAGAAAGATACAAAATTGGGTGCAGTTGGGGAGTGTTTGAGAACCTCTGCGTTAACATGTTTGCTGAACACCTCGGCCTTTCGGGAAGCTCCCAAGTTATTTTTATTGTTTCCCTCGCGCCCTCGATAAACGTTTATTTCCCTCTCTGATATTTTGCGCGAGAGATTTGGCTCACGTATCGGCCTCCAGGGCGAGGCAACTGCCATTTCGATTTTGACGAAAGCTTGGGCCAGCTCTCGGCACTGGCCACGTTTCTCCATATGGATGCGTTCCCACATTGTCGACATATTCTATTCCGCAGTCGTATTCTAATTTGATCAATAGTAGATTATCGTAGAGGCTCTTTATTTAAATGCGCTCGATGCTTGAAAAAATTTGGTCTTTCTTCTTTTCCAGATTTTTGCGATTAAAAAGAGATCGCGGAAGTTATTTTCTCTGTCATTTGTAACGTTTTGTTATACATATGTATTCGAAATTTTGGCAATTACATTATCATTGAAATATTATTTCGGTTTAACAGGCGCTTTTTAATAATTATTATTACAGAAATTTCTATATATAACATTTTATTGGTTAATATAAGAAATAGCATTTAACTTTCTCTTTTTTGGGGGGAGTTTTAACTTTTTATTTTGAAAACCGAGTAAATCACATTTTCTTCGCCAATCAAATAATAACAAGTAGAAATATTAATCGACTCTATTGGTCATTATATAATCATCAAGACAATACGACCATGATTTGATTCGATTATTATCGTCAAGACGCACTTTTAACCAAGGAATTGGTCCTTATAAATTGATGTAATCTTTGATACTTATATATAAGCATCTCATTTAATTTCATTCAATTTATAAGGACCAATTCCTTGATTGAAAGTGCGTCTTGACGATAATCGAACCAAATCATGGTCGTATTGTCTTGACGATTATAATGGCCAATATTAGTCGATTAATATTTCTAGTTGTTTTTATTTTGAATTTAAGAGTTTCGGATATTATATACATATCTATACTCGCATGTAGAATTTCTGGAATTTTTAATCTGAAATGTTAATTCGTAAGGTTTCAAAATTTCCTGAATTTTGCGACGGGTTTATGTGCGTAAATTTCCCTTAGGAATGCTTTTGCGTGCGTGATTTACTCGCAGAATGGAATACTTGTGTGTGAGCTTGATACGAGGCGACACGGGAGATAGGGCACCGGGATATAATAGTTACATGATGGCTACGGAAAGTTCTTATTTGCACTGTCATAGCAAAGTCTGCTCAATTCCGCTGCGTTTCGGCATGCCGCACACAACGGAGTAGATGAGTTTGTAACAGGGAGAAGCGATTGCATAAAATTACATAACGTCGTGACCGCGAGGGAGAAAAAAAAATTGCATAAATGAATACGAAGACAGACATCTCTTCTCTTAATTGTTAACAGCTGTTTTTGCACTTTCATACATGCCATGCACGAGCATTTTTCGTGATGTTTAATACGCAATACGTATTAATATGACGCAAACGTACATATTGCATATTTCATATTGAATTTATTCTTCCGAGTTTATGAATATATATGTATATAGTTGTGCACAATTAAAATGGAGCTACCTGTTTTTTTTCTGTACAAAAAGCTCCGACGCATTTAGCAGATTTATGAAATTTACAGTTTTTGTTCGCTCTTTCCTATAAAATAAACATTTTATTCAAATATTATTTATGTTGCATACATACGCAAAATGCTGTAGGAGTGGTCACGCATTAATTTAAATTCATAAAATAACTATTATATTTTAATACAATCAACGGATTAGCGAATTTTTTGTAGTGGCGCTCATTCGATCGCTCATTCAATTTGCGGGCGTCACACGAGGTAGACATTTTTATTATCGACTAATAATTGTAAGCAGCATTGCACAATCTTATTGCAATTCACAAATCGTTGTATATTAATAATTTTATTTGAGTTTGACGTTTTTACTGTTATTCAGTTAAGTACTAGAGATAATGGCGAAGGTATTAACAAAAAAAAAAGCAAATTTTGATATTGATGCTTTAAATATTGATTAATAAAAGTCATAAAGTTTTGATTAAATAAAAATGTGAGAGCGCGAGTACACTCAACGACCCACGCGATGCTGCGACGCGCAGGTGCAGTGTCCGTACGATTGCAGTAGGCCAAGTATGGCCTACTTTCCGAAACAATCGCGCAATACCTAGAACATCTTGGTGGGCCAATTGTAAGTGTAGGAGTTTCAAGGGAATATGCGTGAGAATGACCCGCTTTCGTTGCTTTAGACGTGTCAAGGTCGCGTTTCAACTGATATTACCAGAAATTTTATATTTCATTAATTGTATAAAAAGATAATGTTGCGATAACATGTCGGGGATTTGAATATCCAGTCCCGATTCTGTTTTAGCAATAATTTGAAAAGCTAAAATTATTATGATATGTGCGTCTGCTTGTATGTCGAGCTTTATGTGTATTTCAGGGACCTTTATACAAATTCTACAAACCGTTGCGTATTTAAGATCTGTTTATTACTTTTTAGAGAAGTCAAAGTTATATTTTTAGTTGAAATTATTACTTTAAAATATTTGGTATTCCTACCTTCTTTTTCCCACATAAAAAAAAGATTAATTAAATAAAAGAGAGTAACCGATTATATTGTGTAGAATATTAACGCATAACGATTGCATTAATTAATTCGACCAGCTCTCATTAACACTGCGCGGACACCATATGTTTTTGGAGCGCTCGCCCGGATACCTTGGGACTTGGAAGAAGCGTTTTGAAAGCGTTTCTGTGTTATAACAAATCTATAAAAATTCATGTATTATTTTTAAAGTTTCAAAAAGTGATTTCTATACTTACATAGGTCGAAACTGTTGTAATTTTTTTTTAAGTATTGAAACGTCAGGAGAAAATTGTAAAATACGAAAAATCGACTGTGCCTTAAGGAGCCTTATAAAAGGGTGTTCGCGCAGTGTTAAATTGTTAAATCAAATAAATGATTAAACAACCGTTAGTACAAAGTGATAAATAATTAAACAGGCAGTGCCTAAACACTGGTCGCAGATTGAAAATATCTATTCCTGATGACGATCGTCACGCGATTTTGACGAAGGTCGACGACGTCCGAGGATATACGCACGAGGGAGAAGCGTGTCGTGCCGACGGATTAAATCACGGCATTTAGTATCGGTTATCACGAAATTTTTCGAATGCCCAGGTAGTAGGGACACCCCGCGGTAGGTCGGTTCTTCGGAAAACGTGGCGGAGCGTGTTGGTTACCATGCAATGCTAGCTGGGATTGGTCGAGTTTGGTGGGCGAAGGGAGATCAATACTGGGAGGCTTTCGACATGGAGAGGCGTAGGCCGGTGTATTCACCACGAGGAACGAGGACCGGGATTAACGGCTGCTACTGGCACGACCTTGATTGTGACCTTAACCTTGATAGCGCCCTTGAACGAGATATACAAAAGCCGCCCGTCGTCGTCGTCGTCGTCCTATCGGCAACGACGGGAATTTCCGCACCGGAAAATTCGTCGCCACATTTAACTCCCCGTAGTCGAGTTTTCGCTGTAATGTCGGCTGAACTGTGTGTTGCGGATTTTATAGGTCGCCCTTTGTATATGTTACAAGGCCATTGAAGCGGCTCTCGAAACGCTGACGTAGGTATCTCGCTCTGGGTATAGGGTAGACAAACGTACGATGATCCTGAAAGTAGATAGCCACTTTGAAACTTTTCGTTCTGATTCATCGAGCGTGCTTGATAAACTTTCTTTATATATCAACGGTTGTCACACGGTGGAAATTAACGTTTTAAAAAAGCGCCGTATATTGACTTTGATCGTTGATTCTCCGAATCGGATCATCTATTTTCTTAATTATATCCTATAATTTTCCAATATGCTGTTATATATAAATTGTATAAGGTAACCCGAAGCGCAACCGAATAAGATTTAAAGCATTAGTATATTTAAAAAGACTACTTTTTTTCGTTTGTTATCACACAAATATAATGGAACGACAATCAAATTATTACGATATTGAAACCGCGACGTTATTATAACAATCGCTTCGATAAACATTTGTCCTTTATGGCAGAATTAATGTTATATTTCGGTAAACGTTTTACCCAAATATTATTCTATCGTTTAACTTTGATCATTGTGTTCTACTCGAACGATCGCAGCTGTTCCGAAGGAAATCATTATGTCTCAACTGAGCAATAAGACTTCGCTCGATTTCCATATAATTAAGATCGGCTGTTATCATCGTCGCGGCCTTGACTATGCGCGCAGCTCGACGTAATAAAGTTTAACTGAGGTTGTTATGTTCGATTTGATCGCTCTGCCTGTAGAACCAAGATGGCCGTGTATACGTCGATGCATTAAAAATCTTCTTGTTTTTTTTTTTATATCAGGCGTATTCAGAACAGGAGTGATCAATCCTATGAAGCGTTTTTAATACTCGGTTTAATGTGCTAGAGTAAAATAAAGTCGTAATATAAATTACGGCTCGCTGTGTAAAGCGATTTTATATTTAACGTGAAGATATTATCGACTGTATATCGTAAACTCAATCCATTCTCCCTTCGAAAGCCTCTTATATCGCAGGTGTAAGAATTCATCCGTAGATCGTTATGTTATCCTGCGAGTAGAGCTGTCTGTCGCGAGGATCGATTGATTGATTATCGCGAGCGTCCGTGATGTCGTTTCGTCTACAAGGGTGTTCGATCCATCTTCAGCGATCAGTTTCTCTCCGGCATTCCTAACGGTACTTCTCCTTTTTTTCTGGCAGTTTCTTCGCGGATTACTCTTTTACCCTCCGTTTCTTCTCTCAATCCTCGAGCGCCCGTGTATTTCTATAATACGGTGAATCGACAAAAAGCGTCTTAACTACGAACGATGGATTACATTTGCAAACCTGGCCAACTTCTTTGGAATTTACAAATTACCCATACGCTAATGAGCAATGAATTATTATTCGGAAATATCTTTTCGATATAAAACAGTGTCTCATGACTCGACGATTAAAGGTATCGAGGGAACACAGTGGCTGTCGAAAAACATGTTTTGTAATCGCCATACACCTATTATTTGTTTTCAGTTGCGCTGATTAATGCATTTCTCGATCGCGTTTCTTTATTATTTTGATGAGTGCGCAGTTCTCGCGCGGCATCGTCGACGCGAGATAAGTAACGCAAAGATTAGAACGCGTGGAGACACGTGAAAATATTATACGACACCGGTATTTTCGGTATCATCATCGTCTCACGTTATTTTCACTGTTCTACAGACCGATTTATTTATCATACGTATTGCGTTTCTCTCATGATTACTTTCAGTATTTAATTATAAATATTGTTCCGTAATTTTTTAAGCCGGTATACCAACTGCATGGAGATTATATCACGATAAATAATCGTGAAAGATAAAAGATTGCTCGATAAATCCTATCCGGTAATTTCTTTCTTAACTTTCTCTCAGATTTTCTCTCAACATAATTATTTTTTATTATATGAGAACAAGAGAATAAAGGCTGGTTTATGCAGGTCGTTGATTTAAGCCGTGAGCCCTAAGAAATTGATCAATCATAGAAGAATAATCGATTGTGATTGGTCAATTTCTTAGGGCTTACGGCTTAAATCAACAGTTACGGCCTGCATAAACCGCAGCCTTAAATCTTGCAAGAGAAAGAGAGAGAGGAGAGGAGAAGGAGCGATTAAATTCTTAAATCTTTTATGAGACTTTAATAAAAGAGGTTTTTCTCTAGTTTAAATAGAGCGTGCACGTTATTTATATTTTAGATTGTAATTCGTTGGTTAAGATATTTAATTAACGAAACGATGCTCCAAAATTATTAATATTATCCCCAAAGTGGATTAGCATAATTAAATTTATGAAATACCTACAATCAAACGTTTCAAGTTAATGCTAGAGCGATGTTATTTGAATATTTAACAAAATTAGCAATGGTTTAGTATTTTTATATTTTGAGACCTTTGAAGTACGCTTAAGCTTTAGAAAATTTAAATATTTATTACGCGGACGAATTTAGATTCGTGTCAATTTCACTTTTCTCTATTGATTCCCGAAAATAATCGAAACGAACGCTGCTCTATCGAAGATTTTGCTGTCACGCGCTTGTCAAAGAGTTTAACCGAGTTTGGTCCCTCCTGTAGACTCGTGCGGTGTGCCGGGGATTTGCGACAATTGGCACTATGTCAGAGGTGAGACGCGGAGGGAAATATAACGAGAGGTGAGTGACGTCGTTGCCAACGGTTATCATCAGTTGTCGTCTCGGCCGTTATTCGTTCGCGGCTCGTTCGTGTCTGCCTGTGCAGCTGATACGCTCGTTGCCGGACGCGACGAGTAGTAGCGTCAGTGTGAAGCCCGATTGGTGTGAAGCCTGATCATCGCGAATCGGCGAATCGGTGTTTGCATGTGACCCGAGTGCACGCGCGATAACCGCTATCATCAAAGTTCGCCGGAGCTTTTCACGCGAGTGTTTCCGCTCGAGAAGGAAAACTTCGATCGTCGCGGCCGATCGAAATTCGCGAGTCGGTTAAATATCTGAATCTGGAGTAGAACGAGTTGCCAACGGCCGTCCGAAATATCGGCACGTCTGATACAGCGTCTCCGATCGTGCCCGTTCGATACGCGATGTGAAATCGTTGCGGGAGATCGAGGAGATCGCGAGGTGTGTCGCGCAGGCGTTATCGATTCGACGATCGACGTTATCGGGACGCGGAAGGAATGGCGTTGTTCTCCGGTGGCGGCAGCGGTGCCGGCGGTGGCGGCGGTGGGCCGCCCATTAAACCGGAAGACCCCATCCCTTCCAGGCAACGAAGCCTCAAGGATCGGCTGCGAGAAGGCATCACCGGCGGATTCGCTTGGCAGTGAGTATCGTCGGCGTGATTTACGAAACGGAAGCTACACGACCCCTCTTAGCATCTTATAATTGTATTCTATTTTCTACTTTACCCTACTCGTCAGCCATAATTTTCTAGTAGGATGTTAATAAACGCTACTGATGGTATATTACACCGTTAAACGAGCTTTGCTACGTGCACATACAAAACTTACGCAGGCTAGACAATGAAAACAGTATATTAGTGATATATCTCCTTTATTTTGTAATCGCGATGCTAAAAATAATGGGTTATTTTGACAAAAGCGTTTATATACGAATCGGCCTAAGACGTATGGAAATATCCTTCGGAAATTACGTCACCACAAATTTATTTTCTAGCCTAATTTAAATTTTTGTTTAGTATTGTAAGTCTTGCAGATTTACGAAACGGGCTTCTGACAATTAGAGAGCAACGAAGTTATTCTGAAGGAGAATAAGAACTCTTGGACGCGCTATATTAGTGATGAGATTAAGTATCTAACAAGAATCTGTTGTAGTAGTTTCGAAACTTTCTGTGATTACTTCGAAAAATAAAAGCAATACTTGGAGTATACTCGAACCTGGGCGAAATGGGTTTCGAACTCCACGAGTACCTCGAAAAACAAAAGTGTTACTTTCAAATAAACTCGAATCTGCATCAAATATGTTTGAACCTTTTATGAGTTTACTTTACTAGAAATTTAATGTGCGAAACATAATGCGTGTGTACATATGTATACCTATATACACACAAATATTTCTTTATCACAATTTTACATGCCAACTTATTATTAGATATTGTAATAACATAACATATTCGAATATTACTTGTAAAAGATTCGACTCTTTACGTTAGTAACTACTTATAAATACACTTCGAATCCTGTAGGCACTTATTCTAAAATTTAATAGTAACTAATCAGAATTCAATTACTTTGCAAGTACAATGTATGAAATATTATTTCTTATGAATATTACTCGAATCCAAGAAAATGAAACTTGATTATTGCATTTGACTCGGATTTTTAGGTACATATTGAACTTGATTTCATCCCTATATATGCTATGTGCCATATTGTGCTTGATTAAAACTTCTGCGCCTTTTTTTATTCTAAATAAGTCACATTTCGTGTTTAACGAAAACGTTTTGCGAAAAATTCAACATTTAATTTACAATCCCCGCAGTGCAGCGTTGTATCACGCAAACCATAAATTACAATATATATTATAATTTATATTTAACGTCGCGCGATTGTTCGGAAAGTCTCACGAACTGGTGAACGCCTTAATTTTTGTACGGAAATATTTTTCGATACGTTCTCCGAAACGGATATCGTCGTGTTTGGCTCGCTGTATGGCGGGTGTTACATTATAAAGTAAGGATTATCGATCATTTTAATAAATGAGCGGTGTGAAACCGCCATTACCATAAGACCGGATAAGCCGGACATTGTATAGTAGAAAGTGTACCCAGCAGATGGCGGTCCTGGGTACTCCGATTATTATCTATTTTTATAATACATCATCATATCAGCGTTAAAAAAAATGCCGATGTCTAACGGACACGGACGTTCCGCGTGAAAGTTTTTTAAACACGGTAACAGAAAATCTTTATTATTGAAAGTCGGCAAGGGCCATGAAGTGATTTTTTTTGTCTTAATTTTAATTTCGAAGCTGCGGAGATTTATATAATAATTACAATAATAATTATACATTCGCCTGAAATTGCCAGGCGGAGTGCCATGGGAATTTCTCCAATCTCGTTTTCGAGTCGGGCAAGTATCGGCGCGGCGACGCGACGTGGCCTCGGAGCAATGATTTATCCGCTGGGACTGCGATTATATATCTGACCCGCGCGCAACTCGTTATTCAATCTCTCGCGATCCGATTTTTTTCCTCTTTTTTTTTCGCCATATACAAATGAGAGGGAAAGTTATTAAATAGCCATCACCTATATAGTGGCCGACGAACTCGCTAACCCGTTCCTCCGCATGACCCTGACCCCTCGGCTCGCCGTTGGGCCAGCTTTGCGTCCGACACCATAAATTATCCCAGCAATCAAGTTCTCCGGACTCCTGCTTGTTTTGCTTCATCGCGCGCTTTTTTTCGTCCTCCGCTGTCTTCCGCAGCGGTTTCCACTTTATGGTGCGCCGAATTTATTTTTCCACCTCGAAATTCCGCACGGTGGGTGGACCGAATCAAACGATTCGCTCTCGCGTGGTCTGTTTCATCGTTTTTGCGAATTGATTATTACAAGGAATTTCTCGTATTTTTCTTCATTTATTTCTGTATTGACTGTTGCCCACGGTTCGTAAGTTACGGGTATTCACCTTGCATGAAATTAAAATATCATTTTTTAAGACTCACATAGCACGTTGCGGGCATTAACTTCTCGCGATCCAATTAATTTTCACTAATTTTTCACGAACAGCAAGTATTTCCGTTCTTAATTGAATCAGATCGGCAAGTTTGATCTTCTAAATAAGAAGAATCAAAGAATTATTGAAGGAATTGTTTGGAGGACTTTATAGAAGTTCCAAAAATATAGCTTAATTAAAGACTGTAAAAGGTTAATGCTGACAGTATATTGAAAGTATTGATAACTACCTCCCTAAATTTTTCGTTTGTTATTTTAATTTTACAATATTATATTCTTATACCGTAATTTTACAATATTATATTTATTGCTAATTTTTCCATAATAGGCCAGTCATATTAGACTAGGGGGGTAACCTTCCAATTACTCTTTTCAGGTTGCAACCACCATGAATCGCTTTGATTTAAGGTGCTGTAAGTGAGAGTAATTTTGCTTCGCATAATTAATGCGCATTAAAAAGTTATTAACAATATTATCAACAAAAAACGCGATTTTTTTTATTTTTTTTTAAATATCTCGAAAACTAAGCAAGATAGGGTAACTAACTATACGTACCTTTTTTGTAGAGCGTAAAATTATCTACAATAATGATCTGAACAACATTTATCGTCAAGTCAGTCGTTTAGCTTACACGCGCCGTCAAAGTCCGAGACTCGGATCTCGAAAACCCTCGATTTCATCGTTTTTTGATGTTGCGTCGGTGATTTTTTTCAGTCATTTAAAATGGAATTAAAAATTCCCAAAAAATCACACATCATCTGAGAACTACAAAGAATACTTTTCAGGGTGTAACCGATTTTTTAGACCCTTTTTCTTTAGTTTGTAGCTATGTAAGCAAAACATTTTGATTTTTTGGACTACTCTTAGTTTTTCGCTGTTTTCAGACGTTAGAATTTATTTGAGACGAATTTTATCGTATGCATCTTGTTGTGGACGAAATTTGCAACAAAAAAGGACTCTTGTATTTTTTTCGTACGACGAACACTGATTTTTTTATTGACGCGCAAAGTTATCTAATATTGCGCATCATAGGTCGGATAACGCTTGTTTTACACTAAAATAATTATTTTTTATTAAAATTTACGTAATTTTTTGCATTATTATTGAACCATATTGCAAAGCCGTTTTTAACACATTCTCTCATGTTTACTTATTTATTAACAAATTGTTTATTTAAAAATTATTATAAACAATTAGAAAAACATGTTATGTTAGATAGGCTTGTGGATTAGGCCTACTGGGAAAACCACAAAAAACGCACCATTGGCTCATGCAGAGATGGTGCGAAAAATAGTCAAAAGATGCACTGTATGTTTGAATAAAAATGTTATAAATAACATAAATAAATTTTTTAAAAACATTTTTCGAGTTGATATGAGACAACGAGTACAACAAATATAACATGTTTTTCTAATTGTTTATAATAATTTTTAAATAAACAATTTGTTAATAAATAAGTAAACATGAGAGAATGTGTTAAAAACGGCTTTGCAATATGGTTCAATAATAATGCAAAAAATTACGTAAATTTTAATAAAAAATAATTATTTTAGTGTAAAACAAGCGTTATCCGACATGATGCGCAATATTAGATAACTTTGCGCGTCAATAAAAAACTCAGCGTTCGTCGTACGAAGAAAATACAAAAGTCCTTTTTTGTTGCAAATTTCGTCCACAACAAGATGCATATGATAAAATTCGTCTCAAATAAATTCTAAGGTCTGAAAACAGCGAAAAACTAAGAATAGTCCAAAAAATCAAAATGTTTTGCTTACATAGCTACAAACTAAAGAAAAAGGGTCTAAAAAATCGGTTACACCCTGAAAAGTATTCTTTGTAGTTCTCAGATGATGTGTGATTTTTTGGGAATTTTTAATTCCATTTTAAATGACTGAAAAAAATCACCGACGCAACATCAAAAAACGATGAAATCGAGGGTTTTCGAGATCCGAGTCTCGGACTTTGACGGCGTGTGCAAGCTAAACGACTGACTTGACGATAAATGTTGTTCAGATCATTATTGTAGATAATTTTACGCTCTACAAAAAAGGTACGTATAGTTAGTTACCTTATCTTGCTTAGTTTTCGAGATATTTGATAAAAAATAAGAAAAATCGCGTTTTTTGTTAATAATATTGTTAATAACTTTTTAATGCGCATTAATTATGCGAAGCAAAATTAATCCCACTTACAGCACCTTAAATCAAAGCGATTCATGGTGGTTGCAACCTGAAAAGAGTAATTGGAAGGTTCGATGTCTAATATGACTGGCCTATAATAAAAAGATAGTTTAAAATTCTCCTAGAAAAAAAAAACCATTAAAGTTAAATGCTAGTGTTTTGTTACCGTTCTTCCCCGTCGTTACTGTATCGATTTCACCGCATATAGTGCAATAAACTGCAGATATAGCGACATTAGTCATTTATAATACGTGTTATGGATTTCCGAATTGTGTCATGGATGCGACAGATACATCGGGAACAGACGACCAAGACGTCACTTCCGTGTCCGGTATATTGTGTAATTTCGGTCAACGATACAGCCACTTTGTATAGACGTTACCGACGTGACGCATAGGTCGTAGTATAAATTGAGATATTCGAAATAGATGTACTCTCTAAATTTCTTGGAGTGGGAATACTGCCATTCCAGTGAGATTTCACTCTGGAGTGGCAGTATTCCCACTCCAAGAAATTTAGAGAGTATGAGTGGGAATAATTCGACGCGTCGTTTAGTACGGAATAATTATCCGATGGCCCAGTTTCACTTTTTGACGTGTACACGCGCTGAAAGCGGATTATCGCACACTTGGAGTGTGTCCAGATACAAAAGTTTAGTTCGTTTCTAAACGTTTTATTTATAAATCTTTATTAATTATTTTTAAAATAACAATATTTATATTAAAACTTTCAGTAGAATTTCTAATATATACTTGTGCAACACCTTCTGTGATTTTAATGTTTGCATCAGACATATTTGAATTCGATTATTGACAACATATGCCGTATCACACGTCGCTATATGTGAGCCATTCGGGACAAGAATAGTAGGTATAGGTTTCATATGTAAAGTTCGTTTTGTTCTATAATTTTATGTTTAAAATGAACCATATTTATGAACTTAAATTATTCGTGCTCAGAATGATTCGTGTACAAACCGTATACATACCTATATGTTATAAAATGTGAATCTTGCGGAAAAATTTGGTTGCTTTTGAAAAATTTTGCATTTTATTTACTTTGACCACTTTACTGTTGATTGTTTCAATTTTTTTAAATAGTTAAATAATTATAATATATTTTTTAGAAGTTATAATCTTTTATGGCAAAATAAATTAATTTCTCGCATTCTTTTTGCCATGGAAGATTTTAACTTTTAAGGAAACTTATAGCTGTGCTATAACACTGTACAACAACAAAAAAACCACAAGAACAAACCTTGCAGCATTTGGTAGTTTTTTGGACGCAGAAAACGATCCCGTTTGCCAAATTGCTCTATCACGTCACAATTTTGAGATATTTGCAGTTAAAATTGTAAAAATGGGCTATTTTAGTGTATTTTGGCATATTATAACTGCGATATGTATCGAAGAAGTTTAATTGCAATCAAAATTAAGTATATATGTTGTTAGGACTTTCAGCCCTTAAAAGGAATTTGTTGTGTCGCTTATGCGCGCATAATTAACGTAGAGTTAATTGCGTCAAAATTGCGACTTACATATATAGCTATTGAAGGATAGATGAAGTATTTTTTAATTATGTTACTCAAATTTAAAGGTTTTTTAGGTCGCTTAAATCTAATCTGTCATGATAAATTAAAAATGGCACAGTTAAATATATAGCGGATATTAAAGGTATAATAAAAAAAAAAAAGAAAAAAACTCAACCATTATATTAATTTTGATATCTGCCATATTGACCTCTGTGAAGTTAGCACCCCATCTTTCAAAAAATCATTTTTTTCTTCATGTTCTGAATGCACCCTAAAAAGTTCTAGAGTTCCTTGTTAATATTAGAAATAGTTCCGGCAAATAAAGCTAAAAAAACTGCGAATCTTGGGAGTGCTAACTTCACAAAATGAAATCATTAAATCATCAGCGATAACAATAAAAGTATTAAAAATATTTAATTTTGCCATTAGGATTTCTTTTAGAACTCGTGAGGTGCTACTCAGAACTCACAGCAGAACTCCCAGAACTTTAAAAAAATATTTTTTTTATTTTACTCAAAAACGGAATATATCGAAAACTTTTTATATATCGGTCGTAGCGCCTCGAACATTAATAGTTTTTGGTAGAACTCGTGAGGTGCTACCCAGAACTCTCATAAAATTGCCCGGTTTACGAAAAAAAAAATGTTATCCTTCGGAACTTAGAAATTTTTCGACCTGACATACGAAAAATCGCGAGAACTTTTTATATATTGACCGTAGCGCTTCGAGCCTTAATAGTTTTTGGTAGAACTCGTGAGGTGCTACTCAGAACTCACAGCAGAACTCCCAGAACTTTAAAAAAAATTTTGATTGTACGAAAAATTGCGAAAACTTTTTATATATTGGTTATAGCACTTTGAACATTAATCATTTTTGATAGAACTCGTGAGGTGCTACCCAGAACTCTAATAAAATTGCCCGGTTTACGAAAAAGAAATTTTATCTTTCGGAACTTAGAAATTTTTTGACCCGACATACGAAAAATCGCGAGAACTTTTTATATATCGACCGTAGCGCTTCGAGCTTTAATAGTTTTTGGTAGTACTCGTGAGGTGCTACCCAGAACTCAAAACAGAACTCCCAAAATTTAAAAAAATTATTTTGATTATACAAAAAATCCCGAGAACTTTTATATATCGGTCGTAGCGCTTCAAGCATTAATAGTTTTTGGTAGAACTTGTAAGGTGCTACCCAGAACTCTGATAAAATTGCCCGGTTCACGAAACAAATATTTTATCCTTTGGAACTTAGAAATTTTTTGACCCGACATACGAAAAATCGCGAGAACTTTTTATATATCGGTCGTAGCGTTTTGAGCCTTAATAGTTTTTGGTAGAACTCGTGAGGTGCTGCTGACCAGAACTCGGATAAAATTGCCCGGTTTACGAAACAAAAATTTTATCCTTTGGAACTTAGAAATTTGTCGACCCGACATACGAAAAATCGCGAGAACTTTTTATATATCTTATTTATATAAAATATTTATATAAATTTATATAAAATAAGATATATAAAAAGTTCTCGCGATTTTTCGTATGTCGGGTCGACAAATTTCTAAGTTCCGAAGGATAAAATTTTTGTTTCGTAAACCGGGCAATTTTATCCGAGTTCTGGGTAGCACCTCACGAGTTCTACCAAAAACTATTAATGCTCGAAGCGCTACGACCGATATATAAAAAGTTCTCGCGATTTTTCACATGTCGGGTCGACAAATTTCTAAGTTCCAAAGGATAAATTTTTGTTTCGTAAACCGGGCAATTTTATCAGAGTTCTGGGTAGCACCTCACGAGTTCTACCAAAAACTATCAAGGCTCGAAGCGCTACGACCGATATATAAAAAGTTCTCGCGATTTTTTCGTATGTCAGGTCGAAAAATTTCTAAGTTCCGAAGGATAACATTTTTTTTTTTCGTAAACCGGGCAATTTTATTAGAGTTCTGGGTAGCACCTCACGAGTTCTACCAAAAACTATTAATGTTCGAGGCGCTACGACCGATATATAAAAAGTTTTCGATATATTCCGTTTTTGAGTAAAATAAAAAAAATATTTTTTTAAGTTCTGGGAGTTCTGTTGAGAGTTCTGGGTAGCACCTCAAGAGTTCTAAAAGAAATCCTAATGGCAAAATTAAATATTTTTAATACTTTTATTGTGATCGCTGATTTAGGGATTTCATTTTGTGAAGTTAGCACCCCCAAGATTAATCAACGGTTTTTTTAGCTTTATTCGCCGGAACTATTTCTAAAATTGACAAGGAACTCTAGAACTCTTCGGGGTGCATTCAGAACTTAAAGAAAAAAATGATTTTTTTAAAGATGGGGTGCTAACTTCACAGAGGTGCCATATTGGCTCCGCCATTTTGAATTTATCAACTTTGACATAAGTTTAGCTTTCAGCGACCTAAAAAACTCTTAGGTTTGATTAAAAAATATTTCATAGATTCTTAATAAATATGTAAGTCGTAATTCTTTGACGCTATAGACTCTACGTTAATCATCAATATCTTTTAACCATAAGCGACACAACAAATTTCTTTTAAGAGCTGAAAGTCCTAACAACATACTTAATTTTGATTGCGATTAAAATTCTCCGATACGTCACATATCGTAGTTACAATATATCAAAATACATTAAAATAGCCCAAATATCTCAAAATTGTGACGCGATAGAGCAATTTGGCAAACGGGATCGTTTTCTGCGTCCAAAAAACTATTGAATGCTGCAAGGCTCGAAAAAAGTGATGTTTTGTACAGTGTAATTATTTAAGCATATATATAAAAGAATTGAAAGTATCCTCTCGCATGCATGGACACGCGTGATATTGCCATAAGCTTTTGGCAAAAAGTCCTTTTTCGCTAAAAAGCTTACTATACAGTAGCCACCAAGGTCACGGCCAATATCGTGTTCGGATCGGTAACAAACCGTCGATTGTTCCGGTAGGCCGCTCTTATATCGAGGGAAAACAAAGGAGCAGCCGATATGCCGCCCTTTATATGTGGGGGATGCATCCGCATGTATGCATAGAAGCAGCGGCTGGGGATATGTGCTGTGCCACCGCATCTATGCTATCGAGTTGCCGTCTGCTATCGGATACATAGGTATGTGCACGCGTATGTACTCACCGCGCATATACATATCGGCACACGTATTCACGTACTTGTACACAGATGTATGCAAGATGACCGCAAATTTAGATCGCATTCCTCAGGTCTTCACCTCCGAAAACGTTCGGACGAGCTGTCTGGAAAATTGGAAATATCCCCGTCCCGTGATACCTCCGTCATCGTAGACTGTTCCTTACGAAATTATTAAGATAAGAACGAGATAGAACTTATAAAACGGAATTTTATCGCAAAGTTATCTCACTTCTCCTGTTTCTTCTTTACTAATTTTTTTTTTTAAATAAAGTTTTTGCATAATTTTTATTTCTAACGAAGGTAAAGATATGAATGAATTAGGCCCAGTTTCACACAAGTGTCGGTTAAATTTTAATCTTTAGATTAACTCACTCTTCGTCTCTTTCTAAGGGGGACGTTAGAAGGAGACGAAGAGTGAGTTAATCTAAGATTAAAAGTTAACCGACACTTGTGAAACTGAACCTTAGGCATTAGTTTTTAACGGTACACGATTAACACATTCCAATACGATAGATTGTTTATTTTATGGTTATTTCGTTGGAATTAGTCTTTCATTTCGCTTCATTATCATCTCGTTATTATTCAAAGGTAAATAATTTTATTGGAAATATTATTTGTATAATACTACTTTTATATTAAATTCCTCGAAGCAATCGATTCTTTTTGTTTTAGCAAAAAATACTTAAATTAAAAATACAGAATTAGATAATTCCCCGTAGAAATTAGAAGCAGCTAGGTATATTTCTTAATATCTGTAAATTTGAGTCAATTGCATCATATATATTTTTGGCTTAGGGATTTTCATCATGAATTAATCCCGCTTATATCAAGTCTAAGATATTCGCGTCCGAGCACGTCCACGGAATTACGATGCGGACACGTGTCCAAGATCCCCGCGAGCTAGAAGATTCCCTGCAAGCTTCTCCCGCACGTGGGAGCCTCAGATGGCAAGAAATGCATAGCTGCGTAAGCTGGCGGAAGTTTCCTGATTAAATTATCGAGCGCGCGCGTTTGTTTCGTACTTATTTCCCCGAACGTTTCGCCAAGCTGGAATCGCCGCGCTCGGCACGAGGAATCGATTTACCGAGGGACAGAGCGAAGGATATGACGTTGTCGCGTACCCTACTTACCTATTTCGAACAAATTCTCCGGGAATCTACCTACCTACAACGGTATTAAGCGCGCGCCGAACGTAAGAAATTTCGGGGATGTCACGTAGGTACTTTAAAGTTACTGCTAACTTGCACTTAGTGAGTCCCGCGGTGCTGACGAACTTCTGGATCGACTTTGTGCCGAAAACTTATTTAGACACGTTTACACGGCGTGATTTTTAGTATCGAAAATTCGTAATTTGGTAATGCGTTTTATAAATACTTAACAGTTCTGATTTTTCTTCATACATTTATCAAGCTAACTTTCTTGTGTACACTGAAAAAAAAATTTGTTTATATTAAGTAAACATATATTTATTTTAGTATTATTTCCTTGATTTAAAGAAATATTTTGTAACTTTATAAAAAATTTATTTTATACTTGCAAATATTTATTTAAATATTGGAAATATTTGTTTAACATTTTATTTTTTTGTTTTTAAGTATACAAATTTTTAATTTAAATATTATTTTCTCAAAAACAGCAATTTGTTTTTTTAACATGAAAAGCATTGCCTTTTTAAATATATATATTAATAAAACAAGTTAAATAAATATTTTATTAAATTTGTGAATTAAATTTTTTTGTTTAAAAAAATTAGATACTTTGCTTTACTAAACATGCAATTATATTAAAATAAATAAATAAAAGCTTAATGGAAAGAATAAGTTATTTCAAATAAATTAATGACTTATTAAAATATATTTAATTATTTTTTTCAAATAAGTAAATAAATTACTTGCATATAAAATAAATATTTTTAATGTAGACAAATAATTATCCCTTTCTAAAAAAGGCATGGATAGTTTATTGTTGCCTCTTTTCCGCGATGCCGATTGGTTCTCTTGCTGCGCTTACTTCATTTGCAGCTGTCATTGTATATTTTGACAGTTGTGTGTATCATGGGGTTAATAGTCTAATAGTAATAGCATAATGTTAAAGCTAAATAGCGCGCGCGAAGCGCGCGTCTGTAGTGTCTAGTATATTAAAAAAATCTGTAATAATAAAAAATATAAAAATATATTTTTTTCAATAAAAGAAATAAAAATATTATAATTTATTAAATGTTGGCGGGTGATAAATCAGAGTTTGTTTTATTCAGATTACTATATCGATTATGATTACAACGATTACACACGGTCAAACGTGCGACGTCATCAGAAAGAGAACTGAACTAGAATTTATAAGTACCGAAAGTAGAATAGATACACTGATAAAAAAATATTTTTCGATGAAATAAATACATTACATTGAAATATTAAATATTTTGACTTAAATAAATATTTATTTGCGCGACGAGAGTTTGGCTTGCGCCCGCTACGCGGCGCATCGCCAGTATTATTTTCGCGTAATTAAAATTTAACATCGATTCTTATAACTAGGGCCGCTTAGCAGAGTTTCTCCAATCCCAGTGTTTTCACTCAGGGTCGCCAGTCAGGCCGTGCTGCCGTGCTCACCCACATGTATTATTCAATTTTCAATTATAAATCTGTATAATTCTTTTTTAGGTTAAAATTCTTATTTTTCATGTAACGCTTTTAAAAATTATTTGTTTAAATTGGTTCAAACATTTTCTTTTTTTGAAAAAAAAAATGGGTTTTTTAATTTAAAAATATATTTTGTTGCTGTAGATTTATAAATTAACTTTTTTATTATATAGAAAAAAATAATTTATTTAAAAAATGATATCGTTTTTCAAATTTAGTAAACATGGTTTTCATTTAAAAATGAATTTTTTTATTTTGAAAATATATTTTCTTTTTTTGAAAAATGAGTTTTTTTATTTGAAAATATTTTTTGTTATTGAAGGTTTATAAAATGTATTGCTTATTTAATTCAACTAACAGTTTACTTAAAACAAAAAATTACTTTTTTAACTTTAGTAAAGATTTTTTTTGTTTTAAATTTTTTGGTTTAAAAATATATTTTCTTATTACTACTGTAGAAATATCAAACCTTTTGATTCATTAAAAAAAAAGATTTATTTATTTTAAACATTTGCATATATTTATTTGAAAAACAAAATTTCTTTTATTTTGTAATGCGTTTTATAGTTTAAAAATATTTATTATTTAATTGAAGTATATACTTTTTGTTTAATATAAATAACATTTACTTACTTTAAAGAAATAATTTTTCTACATTAATAAATGTTTTTTTTTCTTTCTAAAAATACAAATGTTTCAAATTATGAAAATAATTTTCTTGCAAATAATCAAAACAATGGTTTTCTTGATTCAAATTTAATTTTCTTGAATCTAGCAATTTTTTTTTTCAGTGTACATATTATATTACATTTTCTTTAAAGATTCTTATAAAAAATGCTCTCTTGCAGAATTTAGTGATTCCAAAATCTCGTTACTATCTCAGATGTTTAATTTTTCGTTTTACATTCAACTCCGGCATCGTCCGTGAAATAATTCCGAGGTGTCCGCCGTGAATCCACGTTGCTGTATTGTTTCTCAAAACGTAAGAGAGAAAAAAAAACACAAAATAATCGGTCGGTGTTCTTGACTCTCGAGGAACAAGTTCGCCCCCGCGCCATTAGGTAGATACTCTCTTCAGAAATCTCTTGCGACGAGGTCATCGGGTAAATGGGTCAAGTAGGTTTACAAGCACTCGCCGCGTGTACTTAGGTATGCAGATTGCACGAGGCAATCGCGTTTGTGAAGCATCGCACTGTACACGCGCTTGTATTACGTCCATTTACGAATTTACGCCTGGCTTTACTTAACTCCGCTAATGGTGACCTACGACCTACGTTATCACAGGCAACATACGGGCCAAAGGGATATGTGTATAATGTAATGTGATTCAATGTAAATCAGCAGAATGTTGAAAGCAATCAAGAGCATTGAAACGTATCAACATACAGAGCGCGAGTGAAAAGTATCCAATAGCTGTTAAATTTTCATCTCTTAAATATTTCTTCATTTATTTTACACTTTTAAATTTCTTTAGACACCCCCCTGTTAATATAAAAGTGTGGTTATTGCTTTAATTTAAATCTTTAATTTGAAAAGAAAATCATTTTGAGAGAGATGATTTACAAAACGAATCCGAATACTTTTTCTTCGAAAGTGTTTACTCCGCCGAAAGCGAAATGTATAATTATTTCGCTTGAGAGCATGAGCGTGATAATAACGAGATCATTAAGAACAGAAAGTTTGAAATTAAAATGTGATTATTGTACACTTCAATAAGATTGTTGTAGACGTAATCAAGAAATTGTCGAGATTTTTGTTTATCTCGCGATATACGTATAGACAATCAATTTCCTTAGAACGTGTTTACAAGCAAACAGATAGCTTCGTTGAAAATCCTGCTCTGCAGTATTACGTAAAACGGTACGGGACAAATAACGATCGGGCACGATTAGATTAATTGGACGTATTAAACTAGTTTAGACCCGCGAAGCATGCGCGCCTCTCCGTTAGTGCCGAGTAGTGCGCACAATCTGCAATCGTAAAAGTCACACATGTGCGTATGAGCGTTTTGCACTGCGTAAGCTTCACCGTTGCGCCGCGCGTCGTCCTCGCGAAACGGTCTCGTTAGCGTTGCGTAAACACCCCTACCTTGTTTATACAAAAAATACAAGCGATAGATGGATTGTGCAATTATCAAATTGTTTATATAATTAAGGGAGAAGGAGAGATAGTCGAAAACTCGTCATTATTTTATTTGTCGTGATTATCTTATTATATATCAATCATCAATCATTACATTATTCGCGACCATCAAAAATTTCGCAACGAAGACGAACGACTGGTCCTTTAAGAAAGGTCGTTTCTGTTGATTTGGCCGGTCAGTGGAGGACTCTGCTCAAGGATCCCTTGGAGTGGACGTACTTGCTCTGCTCTCGCTTGTGCTTTGTTATATTATTAACTTTCCAAACATCTCGGCCTCCACGCGGCGGAGCGCCTCGTCGCAGCGTCGCGTCGCAGCGGCCTTCTTCTTGTCACACGGGAGCGACGCCCGTCGTCGGCGTGATACTTCATCTCTCGGCAAAAAGATTATTGAGAGAGCAATGTCCGCCGAATGTCCTCGTTATTTTATCAAGTACCGAGTCAGGGGAGAGGCAGGGAGACACGCCGCGAATCTGGTGCGTGCGGAAAAGAGAGCTCACGCGAGCGAAAGTATAACTCTCGTGCGTGAAGCGTGCCAAGGTTACTTATAATTTAATAAATTGTGAGTAAGGATGGCGAAAATTACTTTACTCTGGTAAAACAATTACTACGTTTTGTAACTTACGATAATTCACTCGTTTACGCGAAGGAATTATCGTGAGTTATATACTATACAGAAGTAACACTCGCGTAAACGTATAGTAATTAACATTGATATATAAATGACATTAATATTATGATATCACATTTGTTCCCATGCACTTTAGACGATTTAAAATACGCGTCAGAATTCAGAATAGAACTCTACTTATAACTTTATGTATTGTAAAATAAGCATGTTTAAAAATATATAAAGAAGGCATATGGTATATAAAATTATAAGTAGAACTTTATTTTTTATTCCGAAATTTGACGTGAGTTATAGGTTGTTTAAAATGGGCTTTACGTTATAAATCACTAGAGTGAAGATGAAGACGTCGCGCGGGAATACAGCGTATGACTTCACTGTACTAAAATACATGCTGATCTACAAGTTTTTATTTATGTCCAACCGTCAATGGATTGTTATCGCAAAACTTACGTGGACTGTCGTCATTGTTGAGCAACAGAGCGTTCTTCCTTATCTGTTCGCAGCGTGGAGAATTAAACTCGGTCTAATTATACTCGGTAGTTTCAATTTCTGGTCAAGACACGATCGTTCACGTTCGCATTCAATGGACGTGTTTCTATCAGTTTTCTTCCCCGCCCCAATCGAGTACGGCTCCGTGCTCCTGAATTTCGCTAGGGATTGTAAAAAGCGATAGAATGTCAGCGCGTGTCCCGAAGGATAATCCCGCAGTCGTCGGTCGTGGGTTATTTTATAGTCACGCGTTAAAAAGAAAACACGCACGGAAATGGCGCCTCGATCTTTGTTTTTTTACGATAAACCACTTTTACTGGCCTATTAATATATAGACCGACGCAAATGCTTTTTATATACATTTATATTTTGTACACGATTTGCAATCTTGTACGAGCTTTTTCCTTATTCTATCTCACGCGAACTATTAGTCCAGTCGCTAGGTCGATTGAG
Organism: Temnothorax americanus; assembly: GCF_048541705.1. Lineage (NCBI taxonomy): Eukaryota > Metazoa > Arthropoda > Insecta > Hymenoptera > Formicidae > Temnothorax > Temnothorax americanus. The sequence goes on from NW_027509411.1 coordinate 2,645,176, forward strand.
TATTTTTTTTGAGGTTTATGGCTTAAGTTAATGTTTTTTTATATTTTTTGAGTCGTAGAACAAGAATCTGTAAATAGTTTTTTTGTAAGTTGATGCAATAAAAAGTTATTAACAATTTATTTGTTTAAATTGCCCTAGCGATCAAACTATACATCCTATAAAAAAATAAACTGGAGAAAATTTGTTCCTCTTTTCACGACGAACAAAATGGCGTTTGAATTTTTCCAAAAGATTTTGGTAATTACTGCCTAACGCGTCGCGGCGTACACTAGGCGTGCGCGCTCATGCTCAATTGTATCGTTAAAACAATTGAAACTCTGAACTTGCAAAAACACGCCTATACGTTCGTGGAAGTCCAGTATACCTCGCGTATGGCTGCTGATCGTAGGTGAACATTTTAGTCTGTATTTTTGTGTGATAAAATGATCAAAAAAGGACTTAAGCGTCGAAAACCAATCACTAGATCCAGTACAAACTCTCATCTTGATACACTTGGTCAAGACTCTTCGTGTATTATTTGTCAAGCCCTTAAACTAATAAAAATTTATTCAAGCAATAAACATTTAGTGTAAAAAAATCAGCCTATATGTACATTTTTTCCTAACTCAGTTGCTTTGTAAATAAGCGATTCATTATCGAATTCAGTTTTGAATTTATATAGTGTTATCCTAAATAATAAAAATAAATAAACTTTAAACAAATTCGGTCTTAAAAAATAAAAGGAGCAAAAAAAATATTAAATTAAAATTAAAGGAGCAAAACTCATGTGGTACAATTGAGCGCGAGCGCGCCCGCCTAATGTTACGCCGCGACGCGTAGGCAGTAATTACCTAAAAATTGACATATTTCCGTCAATAATCAAGATTTTGGAAAAATTCAAACGTTATTTTGTTCGTCGTGAAAAGATGAGGAACAAATTTTCTTCAGTTTATTTTTTTATAGGATGTATAGTTTGACCGACAGGGCAATTTAAACAAATAAATTGTTAATAACTTTTTATTGCATCGACTTACGAAAAAACTATTTACAGATTCTTGTTCTACAACCCAAAAAACATAAAAAAACATTAACTTAAGCCATGAACCTCGAAAAAAATACTCAATCGACCTAGCGACTGGACTACTATATACTTAAAATAAATTCATAAAGAAACAAATATGCATTGTGAAGTTATCTTTTTCTTTTATTAAAGTAGAACGAATTATATAAATGTTATATAATATCCGCTATCCAATATAGAAAATTTGGTACCTGACCGAACAACAGAATTGCTACTGATAACACGAGACTGGAATCCACGTTTGGCTTATTACACGCCTTTTCTAAGTAAAATATTTACATATATGTATGAAGATTTTGTCCCTACATCCATATATGGTCCAAATATAAAATTTTCGTCACGTGTTATCGTCGACATTTCCGCTGTTCGATTATATGTTTCAAAAAAGGAGAGCGTGAAAATTGAAGAAGCCGGAAAAGTGTGTACACGTGTGTATACGATCGCGCGTGATCTCTAGAATCTACAACTGACTGTGAGAAATATTATATGGGACAGTGACACATTACATCACCCATACGTTCGCATAAAATTGTTGTTTCTCGTCGCGGACAAAGCATTCCTGTAGGCTTATTAACAAACCTGTATGTAATTTGTCGGCCATAATAACGGCATTCTCGCGCGAATAATTCTATCGCAATTAAAATTTTCATTAACAACGCAACATAATAACACAAATGTATAATGGTGAATATATCTTATTAATGTTGCATTACAATTTATAATGATTATATAATAACGCTACGAATATATAGGTAAATATTCTCTACGGTAAATAAACAGGTCTGTGAAATTACATATAAATACGCGTCTGTAAAACAGTTTCGTTTTTAATTTAAATTTATATGAAGGTAAACACGCAGTTTACTTGACGAGAATTCCTGCATAATTCGAATTGCGCGAAGGAATTTCATTCAACGCGTTCGGCCTCGCTTCGACGGCAAGGGCGCATCTGTCGTTATCAACTGGTGCATTACCGCGCCCGATAAATATGCAGATGTATACGTGTATACCGGAATATCCGATTCGGTTGCGGCTTTCGAGCGGGCGGCGCGGCGGCAGGCTGTTTTCGAATAGAAAGGAGCCTTTGCCGTAAATGGACTCGCTTATCTCGCTTTGTAGCATAGACGCGCGGGCTGCTTTTAAGGCCTTCATGAATTCTAGTGACATTGTTTCATCGTTGATTGGCCGGAAGTCAGATGAGACCCTCCGGCGTTTAAGTCGCGATTGAGCCTCATTGAGGTCGAGTACTCGACCTAACATTGAACTAGACAAAAACGATCGATATCATTATATGATTTGAGAACGCGTTGGTCATCAGGATCGCTATCTTATTCTTTATATAATTAACATCTTTTAATTTCAATCTATAAATTGATGTCTTTTATCGCGCTGCTTGTTTTTTTGCTATATTTAGTTACGTCTTTACGAATATTATATTAAAATGTAATCAATGTTGTTACACTGAAAAAAATTATCATTAGCAAGAAAATAGATTTCTTTGAATTTAGTGTTCTTAATTCAAAGAAGTATTAGATAGATTCGAGAAAATATTTTAAACTCAGAAAAATGTTTTCTTAAATCTACCCACTACTTCTTTGAATTAAGAAAACTAAATTGAAAGAAATCTATTTTCTTGCAAATAATACATTTTTTTATTTATATAATAAGAACCTATAACAAAAAAAAATAAGTAATTCAAAATTAATCTTTCATTTAATTACATGCCCGAGTGGAAATTGGTCTAGCCAATCTGAGTTTACAGCTAATGGCTGGATCACGCAGGCTAGATATGTTATACCTAGCCATTGACTAGCTTAGCACTAGCTATAATTTATGAATAATTCTTCGCTGTCTAGTACTTTTCTAGCCCCTGCACGGTAAATATTAGAATAGATGGCGCTGGAAACTTTCAAAAAATTAGCCAGCCGTTGTCTAGCCACTACCAATTAAAAATTTGTTAGCATTTGAACAGTGAGGTTATGTCATTCTTGAATAGTTTTTTCATAACTATCATGCTGGCGCTAGGCTACCGCCCAGTATTGAGTATTTAAAGTATTAAATATTGTTTAGCAATTCAAAAAAATTTCAGGTTTGCATTTTATATTACGGTATAACATATAAGGAGAATTTAAAATTGATTTATTACTAATACTCGATAGCTTAGTGGATAGAGTGAACGACTGTCGAACTCATCAGCAGCAACAGTACCAGGCTCGAATCCCCCTTCGGTAAGTGGAAATTTTAACTAACAAAATTTAATATATAATATAACAAAATTTAATTCTCAGGAATTATCACAAATATGTAGCAAAAATGCAACAATTAATAAAATTAGAAAAATTATTTTTTCTATATATTTTTAAAATTGTCTAGTAACTGCCTAACAATGCTATTTAGTAACTAGATAGTTTTTCTAACCTCGCTATGAGACAACTAAGCGTTACATTACTGGACAGGGGCGATATTGAAACTAGTATTGGCTAGTTGGTAACTGGATGCCGGCGAGGTTAGATTTCCACTCGGGTGCTATGGAGTTATTAGAATGATCGGAAGGACGATGAATAATCGCTTTCAACCTCGGTAGAAATAATGAATAGCGCTATTTTGTTGTATCGGGATGCGCGAGGGCAAGTTACGGCGCTCGGTTGACGTCTCGCAACTCGCAATGAACTCTTATATAAGTGAGTTAAGGACGCGGCCGACACTGCTGATGTGACGGAAACGTTTAGATCTTATCTACGAGTCGAACGATGCGAGCTCTCTTTTATAGTAGTCTAATCGCTTAACAAGGGTAATTATTAGTCTTGTTAAAGCGCGTCCGAATTGTTGTCGCACGTGATGTGCGATTGGTTTTACAGAGGCGAGCACGAATTTCTCCCGCGATATTTTATTGACGTGAAAAGATGCCATGGGATATTAAAATGCGCTTCTTAAAATGATAAGAATATAGAGGAAGTTGGGATAACGTGAACCACACGTGGGCAACTTAAATCATCACGATATCTAGATTATTAAGTGTTACAACCTAGCGGACAGCAGTGGAATTACTAAGCTGCTGGCCTCCTAATCTAACGTACAAAGCGGCAGTGTGGCACAATGTGTCATACAGTTAAAAATTAAAATTGAAGAATTGGTGCGTATCGCTTACAGCGTAAAGGTAGTAGGTATATAAACTTTTATTTTGCAGTCAATCTTCATAGCTTCTTAGTCGCTTTTTGTTGCATATAAAACTAAGATGGAACTTTAGTCTATTTAGCAAGTGTCATATGGTATACATTTCTATTGTCTCGATATTGATCTGAAAAAAGTGCTGTGTAAATCCGACAAACCAAGTTTGGCTCACAGTTTTTCAATGTTCATATCGGTAAAGACGTTATATATATTGCCAGTTACGGTCGATTTAAATTCCTTTAATTGATTTCTATTGTGTATGATATAAAAGTAAAAATAGCGATAATACTTTTTAAAAATATTGCATTTTATATTCTATATTGTTTCTTTTTCTTTCAGGAGTAATAATATTATGATGAGTGTACATTATAAGTATATATAATATTGTGAGTAAAAGTTTTAACCATGTTACATATATTTGTATAATATTGTTACAAAGAGCAAAAATTAGAGTAATCAATTAGATTGTAATAAATTAAAATATAAAAAATAAGTAATATAATAATTATTACAGACTATTTTTTATTATTAATATGTCTTAAGGGGTTATAGCCTACCCTGAAACAGGCGAATTTTCTGAAATTAATTTCAGACAAAATATCGGTGATACATGAATAATTTTTTTTTTATTATCTTTATCAGGGTTTCAAGAACATGTATAAATTTTTTGGTGTAAAAAAATTTCAAAATGGCGATGAGGCACTTCTTCGCGCGCAACTATGCTTTTCAGACGGTGTACATGCGGTTTCTGAAACGTGGGTGGTCTGAAACAAAAAAAAATATGGTCATTAACTATATTGTATTGTCTTCGGAACGACGGAGCTTTTTTTCTCTCCTTGTTTTTGGCGTCAAGAAAAAAAGCTCCGTCATTCCGAAGACAATACAATATATAGTTAATGACCATATTTTTTTTTGTTTCAGACCACTCACATTTCAGAAACCATGTACACCGTCTGAAAAGCATAGTTGCGCGCGAAGAAGTGCCTCATCGCCATTTTGAAATCTTTTTACACAAAAAAATTTGTACATGTTCTAGAAACCCTAATAAAAAAAAATGGAAAAAAAATCATTTATGTATCACCGATATTTTGTCTAAAATTAATTTCTGAAAATTCGCCTGTTTCAGGGTAGACTAACCCCTTAAAATACGAAAAGAATTTTTTTTTGCAAAGATTAATAAAGTGTATCTCACCTTACCCAACATGGTTCAAATTGCATTAAAAAAATCGACTTTTGAAAAATTTGTTATAATATATATATTAAACTTATACTATAAATAAATGAAATTTGTTGGGAATACGTTGTAACATTGGCATTACAACTCAGCGAAAACCTTCCTCTATAATGATTTATATAATTTATGTTTACATTCAGATGCGCAATAAATATTCTCTCGCAAGGCAAGAAGACTAAAATAAATGTCATATTAATATAAATTTTACAGTATTGTCGTTCAAAAACATGTTTGCGCGGCATTAAGAAAAAAATGATAGGACTGTTAAAAGCAAGTAGCAAAAAATCAAGTGCTAAGAGGACTGTAAACTTGGGATTAAAATGAATTTGACTGAAACGATTCCTCTTGAGATACGAATTTATTACCTCTGACTGATAAGTCGACATTCTTTTCGCGTTACTTCTCTCTCGCTTCTGTCTTCGTGACTTAACGATCCGACGCAATTAACGCGGCACGCACATGTCGTTCGCGACGCGAGCGCAAATGGCATGCGGCGCGAGCTGCGACGCATGCCGCATATAATAACACGCACACAGACGCGCGCGCGAGCGCACATCCGCGTACACACACATGCGGAACGTGCAGCTGCATAATTTGCTAGTATTGTTGAACGCGCCAATTCGCAAATGTCGCGAGCTCACAAACAAATTGAACGCGCCCTCGTGCATGATCCGTTCACGTCCGTGAACTTGCGAGCAAAAGAGATAGGATGATGGAAAAGTATATGCAACGCACAAAGAGATATCGTAGCGAATACATATATATTATAACAAGCAGGATTGTGTAATAGCCGGATAGTTTACTGCAATTTGAGAAACCACAGCTGGCACCTTGAAATTCTTGTACCACATTTATCATTTTCTTTTTAGCCGGAAATATGTCATGTACGTGCGTAATAAGAGTAATAAAAAAATTAATTCAAAATCAGAGTATCAGGAAATGTTTTAAAAGCGCTTTATATTTTTTAATAACAGAGTTGACAGATTATGATATATCTATATGTCGCAGGGATTTTATGTAATTCTTTTTTTCCAAAATTCCTACAAAAATCGGATTATTGTAAAATAAATAAAAATTACACAATGTCATACTAATGATTTTGCAAAAAGGTTCTGTCAGTGAAATTGTAGGTTGAAATTTGTATTAATATTTATATTTGTATTAATATATTTTATTTTATATTAAAATATATTATAAATTATAATTACAAATATTAATTATATTATATTTATATTTATATTTATTAGAGTAAATTTTATTTATTCTGCAATATCACGGTTTTTGTGGATTTCCTAGGAATTTTGCGAGAAAACGAATTACACGAAATCTCTGCGACTGTATGTATATACCTATAATATATATATTTTTTCCATTTGTTAATTTACATACATACGATGTATACAATATACAAAGGATAAAAGTTAAATACCTACAATACAAGATATTTATACAAGATATTTTTTATATAAGATATTTTTCTTCAAATGACACAAAAATGCTAATCCACAAATATATCACGATTTAGAATTCTTATCTAAACAGGCCATCTTTTTGCGAAATTACGCGCACGAGGCTAAGCGCTTCGTTACTGTATGATTTATCTATGTGCAGGTATCGCGTATGTCTTGCGTTAAGTTAGCAGTGGTGGTGAAGGATTGTTCAAAAAATACAAATTCGAAACGGCGACGGACGTGGACCGAGAATCGCGCTATAAATAAAATATAAACCGCGGCAAGTCGCGTCGCGGTGCTGACCCCGTTGAGAGGCCGGCAAAGATTTAGTGTGCATGGCAAAAATTAAAATTCATAAAACGTATATACATTATTCTAACGTGTCTAGTCCGCGAAGCCGAAATTGCCGACGCGCGACGGTTTCTCTCCGCAAAATCACGGAGCAAAGTGTCACAATTTTGATCTCCTCGCATCTTAGTAAGCTAGGAACGCACGATTTGATTTTGGGAACACTATGTACGAAACAAATGGAGGATTCAGCAGGAACCAATTGGCTCGTGAAAAATGTAGACGGCTGCCAATCAATGATCCAATAAATTAGTTCGATCACATTGCCTGACAATCTCATTTCCTTCTTTCGCGGCCACGTCGAATATAGAGATGATCAGTCGGTGGATAACAGCCTGTCATAATACAATTCTAACAATAACGCAGACACGTATGCGGACGCGTGTTGCACATATGCGGACGTTCGATCTCGCTCCCATTGAACGAGCGCGACGTATCCTTGAAACTGACATGTGCTCCAATTTCTCGTCGTCGCAAGTGTGTCGTTGCAGTCCCGCCGAAAATAGTTCTCATGAAGGATGCTCGTTATCTGGACGATTTTGAGAACGAATCGCCGTGCCGTGGTGCCGTGGTCGCGCGCGATCTCAACAGGATGTTCCAAAGGGGATGTTGTCCGACAATCTTGTAGAAATCTTCTGGAATGCGGTTGTTCTTGAACGGCTGGACCGGTTCGACGTACTCCCTATCCTACGCCTTTGATTTTCCGCTTTTTTTTTTACATTTCTCCCTCCTTCAGTACCTGCGTCATCTCTCTCTTTTCATGTCTTGCACGCGCAATCTCGGATATCAATCTCTTTTCCTAACAATGAACTGTTCACTTGAGGCACACCCTTTTCTCGTTATTGTTGTATTATTTTCGTTCTACGCAGTTCATATTTCCTTAATTCAGTATTATTTTATTATCACATCACTTTTTTTTTAATTCAAACGTATTATTAATATATTATTTTAATTTTGTTATATTATCGTATAGTATATTATATATTGTATTTATTTCGCATTTTTAAGAGGAATTGTTTCTAATAAATTTATATTTTTCTTTCTCTCCTTCTTTATTCTCCTTCCCTTCCCTCCCTCCCTCTTTCTTATACTCTCTTCTTTGTTCCGTTTTGCAAGGAAAAATAAAATAAAGTCACCGTCCGCGTTTCGTCGCGGTTTCTCTGAAAGGAAATTGCATTTTTATCTCGATTCCGAAATGGATTTTTCCGAGAAAAATGGCATTTTTCTGCGCCGCCGTTTTCGTTCCGATTCTCAGTTGATTTTTCATTGACGACTCTCTCGATTCGTCGGCCAAGTACAATAAACTGACCGCGATTAATGATCGCGAATTTTATTCCGAGTGCACACAGACTGTATGGCTCCGATAAATGTGGCTTATGAGCTGTTTTGATCTGAAGCATGCACTGCTTCATCTGAACACTCCGATCCTTTCATCGAATTCTAATTTCGAACGGACTGCAATGACTGATTAGTTAGGCTGCATTCCGATATTCACTGTCAGTACTGAAAATCTATAATTTTCTATATTTACATCATGTATACTACACTGAGAAAAATAATTATTTTTTTCAAAAAAAATTTTGTTGATTTAATAAAACCGGAAGATTGTATGTTGCCAAGCAGATGATTTGATTGGCTTAACAAAATATTTGTACAAAATATTTTGTTCTTTTTGTTCCTTTTGACTATTTTGTTTGTTGACTATATTGATTTGTTCTTTTTAACTAAATATTTTATACTATCAATTATAAAATACATAATATAACATTAACTAAATATTTCTTTGAATAAATTTACTATTTTTAAAAACGTTAATGTTCTTGGCTTAACAAATTATTTTATTGAGTTAACAAAATTGATCATTAACTTAAAAAAAAAAAATGAATTTGTATGATACCATTTTCAGTATTCAATTATTTCATTTTGTTCAAATAATAGACGTGTACTTAATTCAATAAAATAAATAATTGGATTAATAAATTGAAAAATGAACAAAATTGTTTTGTTGATTCTACAATATTTTTCTCTCAGTGTATAGATTTTCAGCACTGACAATAAATATTGGAATGCAGCCTAAGCTGCCTATTGCATTTTGAGATCGTAGATACGTGCGAACATTTCGGGTGATTTGCCGTATTACGCGATTTTCACTAATGCGATAATCGCGTGCGGAGCTGCATGCGCGCTGATTTTGTTTCCGCGTGAATCCTATCTAAATTATATAAAATTACGATGCGTTTTACCGCACACTATATCGCATGTGCGGTTAATGCGGAATGAAATTATTGTGTCGTCTAATATTAGAGGAAGTTATAAGAGGAGTGAGAATCTATTTAGGTTTTTTATTATTTGTTCAGACTACATGATAAACGGTTAGCTTATCATGTAGTTTTTAGCAACGACTTAATAAATATCTATTAATAAATATTTTTTTATGATCTATATAATATCTATATTAATGAGAAAACACAAAGAAAATAATTAATTGAGAATTATTAAAAAATTATTAAATTCTGTTAGTAAGATCTATTTAGCTTTCCTAAATATTAAACGAAGTAATTGAAATCAGCGTAATTTTGATGTGATTTTGATATATTATAAATACACACATTATACCTATATATTGTCATAAATATGATTTACTTATTGTCACAACTTATTGTCATAATTAATTTCGTATATCCAAAAGATATACGGAAGTGGCCCGTATTTAAAATATTGAAATAGCCAAATTATATCGCTTTTAAAGAATTGCAATGCCCGATTAAGAATTACACGCGAACTATATCATGTCGTTTGAAAATCACTTTGCTTTAAAGAGAAGATCGGCTGTCGCGGCCGTCTTCCGGGAATTCTATTTATAGTCGAACACACCTGAATGAATGAGTCTTTTTCTCTTTCTCTCTCTCTCATTCGCGTGAACACGTCTACGGGGTTTCAAACAGGTTCCATCCAGGTTTTACGGGCGTAGGCCTAATCATGCATGCAAGAAAGCTCCGCCTCGTCGGTCGGTCATTGCTTTGCCCCGATGGATTTCTTTGCCCATGGTCATCGGCTGGCTCTCTGCGCCGGCTTCCAGCTCCGGCAAGGAATTCGCTCGGCATCTGCTCCCCGTCGGCGGACCCGATAATTGTCCCGGATAGTAGGTATGCCGGAGTCGTAAAAGGTCGAGCAATCTGCAAAACTCGCAAGAAGTCGCGAAAAGTCCGCGACCTTCGTAATCTTGACGAGCACTTCGAGTTACCGGTATTCGAACAGCCCCTTTCGCTCGGCGGGTGAGACTTGCGCGCTCAAGGATACTTCGCGACAAACAAGCCTACCAAGCGGATCTTTGTGATTTGTCGTTATACCGCACGGAAATATCAGCGAAACTTTTCCCGCTACAAGCACTGGAGCATCATCTATTTTTTCATCGTTAAAATTTGCGATTCTCTTCTTTTTTTCTCTCTTTTCTCGCTGTATTTTTCTTCCACTTTGCTATTTGTAAAAGAGATTAAAATTTCTGACAGGAAAATAAGCGTTTTTGTATTTACCGAAGGGAAGAAAATCAGACTGCGACTAAGATTCATATCATGGGGAAAAACTTAATTAGAGCTGGTAATATGTCCATATTTTAGATGGACCATATACGTTAAATACATCCAAGGTTTAAATAACAGCGATGGAAAATTCGATTCTATTATAAATCATAAAATTTATATAGGTGAAAAATTGTTATACATAAGAAATTATTATAATCTAAATAAAAAAAAAATAAAACGTAACTTTTTTGTTGAGGCGGTTACAGAGACGTGATTTTTTTATCTGATTTCACCTCTTGAAATTTTATTTCAAGATTTGTGGCAGCATCTGAAATACAAAATCACAAAATCAAAAAGATTGTGACTTGAATCTTGAAATATTTCTTCTGATCGCTGTGGCGAATGCTTCGGCGAATGCATTATCATATTAACATTCCTATTATTTTAAATTAACAAAGTCCACCTCTGTTACTATGCCAGTGAAATCATGCTTTCGGTGAAGCCTGGAATTCATTGCGCTTCCGTTGCGTTTCCGAGCGGAAGCGACCGAAAAACGGCGGAAGGCGCGCTGCGAATACAAAGTAGACGAAATGACGGCCGGCTACTGCTTCTTTTATCCGAGCGATAGGAAGCGTTTATCGCAGAACCGAGCCCGTGATGAAAGGACGATCGACTACCGTACCTCTTTTAAAAAAATGGAGAATTTCGGAAACTCTCTGGCTTCCCTCGCATACGTTCGGTTTCCCCTGTTACACGTCGCGCCGCGTATATCGAGCGTGGGAGATTGAATGGCGGGCGCAAATAACTTTCCTGCATATCTCTCGGGCGATACAGCTCGAGCTCTCGAAAGCATCGACGAGACGAAAGGAAACGTGCGCTGCGCGAGATAGCCATACGCTTTTGCGGGACACGCGCGATAGCTCGAAGGAGACAATGGCTCACGCTCCGCGCGCTCGTGTTGTGCATATACTCCAGACAGACGCGTGTCCGCGAAAAACCGGGCAGACGTCCGGGCATTGAGAAACGTGTATACTAGTCTCGGATATCGCGCGAACAATAAACAATTGCATATGCGACTTATCGATTTTGCAATAGCTGCGCGAGCGCGTTTCCGATGGGTATTTTGCACGCGCGCGTTCTGCAATGTGCAAAATCTGTATAGTAAATATCTATATTAGGCTACGCGTTTTATACATGTGCGCGTACTTTGTCCGCGTACTTGTAAGATTGAAAAATACGAAAATTAAAATCACGGTGATATTGAAAAGACGTAAAGGAATTAAATTGTGCGAATGAGAAACGTGTAGAGAAAAGAGAATTGAAAAAGGGGAAGGGTGCGTTAATATCTGAGCTGTTTATTTTAGGGATGTTTCGATGATTGAAAAGTAACAGAAAAATTCACGATTCGTCTGTTTACAATTCATTCTTATAGTTAGATACATAATGCATTTCTGGTAACGTATATTAGATGTACTTCGAAAATTAATTAATAATTTTAAATTAATTGAAATTATTTATGGATATAGTTATTAACATTTAATCCATTCTCTCTTTTTTACAGGTGAGTATATAATCTTTATGCCGTTACTTCGTATCTACCCGTGACAGAACGATCTTTTGCATGTGAGTACTCGTTGGATTGAAAGATATGTATATCTTTACGTATAGTAAAACCGATTTCTTTTCAGTCCGAGGTAATCGACGTGATAAAAAGCACGCGCGGTGCACGTGATTAGAGATTCGATTTTACGCCCGAAGCACGTTTGAACGTAAAAATGCAATTTATAAAAATATTGCAGCGAGATGGAAAAGCGGGTCTCGGCATTAAAGAAACAACAAGCTCCGCAATTTATAAGAGTTTCAATCCTAATTCTTGTGTATTTTTGATTGTAATTTTAAATGATGTAGAAACTACGATTGTGTGTTTATTCAACGATTGAAACTACGATACACGCAAATATCACTTTTAAAACGAAAGATAATATTTGCACACAGAAGCAGATATAAATTCCGATAGCATAAACAATCTATATTACATAGATTGCTTGTGTATGTTTGTTTTCACTTGTGTACTCTAGATTTATAACACATTTCTACGCATTCCGTAAGCTATCTCGATTCCCGAGAAGCACTATATAAAATGTACGTTGTTTTCATAATATCAATTCAATTCAATCGCTCCGTGCTCCAGTTAAGGATCGCGCTGCACTCTTGCTGGAAGCGACGGACGCGAACGAAGATTGATCGTTTTCATATTGCGCCGATTCTCTCTTCCATCGCGTTCGCAACGCGAACGGTGTTGATCGAGGATCGTCTTTTTGACGAAATGCGTTGGGCGGATAGGCGGCTTCGCTTACACGCGCGGATGAAGCTGAAGAAGACGTACGAGCGAACTTACGCGAACAAACGTTCCCGTCGATAAACTCTGTTTGCCGTTTTTGCAACTGCAGATATCGGTTCCTGCAAATCGTTCGCGGTGATATTTTCGGTGCGATAGGAAATCTAGTCGGGCCGTAAACTCGCGCTCGTGTATTTTTGTTATGCCACACACGCACACGCACGCACGCACGCACGCGCGCGCGCGCGAGTAAGTTGCAAGTCTATATTCCCTTACCCCGCCTTCGCTGCTTTTCGACGTTTTCTCATTCAACGGCGGATGCCGCATGTTAATTGATTATTTATCATTCTACGTAATGATCAGAGGCTTGAAATTTTCCGTCTCTTCTTCTCCCCGTGCATGTCTGCCGGCGGAAAAAATCCCGAGAATAGCAATTTATTTAAGACAATCATGTTATTTTAACTCAACGAAGGCCTGTAAGAGATGGTAACTTCTGAGTTCTGGAGCTTTTTTGTAGATATAAAAAAATAACATAAATATGCAATTCTTGTAGATATCATAAGTATTGCGAGCACACGAGCGACTAAACAATTAAATTCACGATTTATAAGAACCACTTTAAGTAATCGCGTCTAATTGTAAGATAGATCTATACGATTTCTCGACTTAATCCACTTTTTTACTTTGAATCTTTTATTTTTATCGTGTAAATTTTACTAATTTGACGATTCAGGTTCGTTCGAAATTGTGAAGTTGTATCTATAGGATTACAAATTATTGTTACAATTTACCGACTTACTTAGTCATCAATTGTTGAAACGTATATCCGAATCCGAGACGCTCGAGAAAGAAACCTGATATCCTGATAGGAAATCATTGAAAACGATAGCATACGGTTGAAGAAGTCTGACGGTCGTCTTAACCATAAAGCTTCGAAATAACGAAGGCGAAGGAGGCGGAGCACGCATTTATCTTTCCTCGCCGATAGCTCATTTCCTTGGCACAATGGCAGGAACGCGTTCGCGCGAATCGAAATACGGGGTTCGGTGTCGTTCCGCCAGTGATTTCAGACATTGGCGCTCTATGAAAACTGCAGGGGATCGTATAGGGGCGAGCGGTTAGAGGTTCGGCGATTGCAGCCGGGCGGTAATACTTACCGTCGATGTTTATCAACATATCCGGGAAAGGTGCACTTGATATTTTAAAGTTAATTGCAACGGCCGGTGCAGCCGAACGACCACCTTGAGTCCCGGCAAATGGGTCAGACGGGAATTGAACCTTTCGATCCGACAACGTAAAGTTGACTAAGAATCAAGATTAATTCGCCGCTTGTCGCTGGCTTTCTGTTCCGCCCGACCTTGGGTTCGCTAATTTATTATTCATTTGAGAGAGGCAAGTCCTCTGTGTATATTTCTTATTGGCGAGTTTATTTCTAGCGAAATATTAATATATGATTTCAGCTAATGGGATAAAATTAGAAGATATTATTACGTATTTCGGTAAATGTTTACAATTAGGGCCCCACCTCCGATGACCTTGACCTTGACATATGTTGTCAAGGTCACCCTCCTGAGTGACCTTTAGAAGGTTTTAGTCGGGGGTCGCTTCTTATTAAAAAGTTATAAACAAAAAAAGTTTGACTCTCACGCGAGACGAGTTGTTACATAGGTTCGTGGCGCGCTTTACAAGCTCGTTTATTGTATACAAAATATCTGCTTAAAGCAGGGCATACACACGTAAGTTGTGATTTTGTTGTGTGATTTTGAGCTTGTAAAGCGCGCCACGAACCTATGTAACAACTCGTCTCGCGTGAAAAGTGTATGCGTGAACTATTTCGACATATATATTAGTCATTTATGCCTTTCAGTACTCAAAATAGCTGCTATATTTTTCAAACTTTTTTTGTTTATAACTTTAATAAGAAGCGACCCCCGATTAAAACCTTCTGAAGGTCACTCAAGAGGGTGACCTTGACAACATATGTCATCGGAGGTGGGGCCCTAATTGTAAACATTTACCCGTATTTCTATTTTCATGAAAGCAAAAGTGAAATTAATTTCGCATTAACGTGCATCAAGTTTCACCCAACATCGATCATGATTATGCCACTGCATTAATTTTTTATATTCACATTGAATAATCGATTTTATCAATATTCATTAATCTATTTTAACTTACAAATTGTTTATACACATTACATATCACGTATGTATAACTCATGCATATTATTCTGTTAAATTACAAATTATGTCATAATCGCAAGCCTGATGAAGTCAGTAAAAGAATTAAGCGTGTCGTTTTAAAAAATGAATAGTAATGCATAATACGAACATGTGACATATAGTTAATATATGCATTTTCCTGCGTACGTGCATTTCCCGGCTCTCGTAGGAGCTTTTAGACCGCGCGCGGCATTTTTTTTTGCAAACGGTGGAAAAGTAACGCACTGCAAATTGCGAGCCGTTGAATGATAAGGGAGGCCTTGACCCGAAAATGATGTTTATATGCTTAATTACTCCATAATTCATGCACGCTCCTCTTGACGTCTCGTTATCGGAGAAGTGCGCTGTGAAGTGTCGCCTGTATTTCACTAACAATAAAAGCGATTTTATCCGCCGACATCTCAAACTTTCCTTTCGACGTCATCTCGCTGGTTTTGTGAATACTTTTTTTTTGTAAGTTATCGACAGAATGACATCTTGCGCAAGTCTACTCGAGAATTTTCTCAATTAGCGACTAATTGGACCTGATGAACTACTGTATTTTGCGTTTTAATCATCAGGGTCTTAATCGGGAAAACTAGATACTTTTCAAGCGACGCGACGTCGCGAGATTCTGGGAAATAATATATAGTAATACATCTAATTTTCATACGACGTAATCTAAAATGCAAATACAAAATTTTATTGTATGAAACTTGAACTAATGTGTTTTATTTTGCGCGACTAATAAAATAGGTCAATTCGCTTTATAGTATTATGATATTTTTTAGCAAATAGCTAAATAATTGATATATAAAATAAATAATTAATTATTGATTTATATTGCTTAGGGAGGAATTAATTCAAAGATATTACATTTTCCATGTGCTCTTTTTTTGGAATTTCTTAAATGTCTTATAGCATGTCTCTTGGACCGTAAATTCTACAATCTCTGTATAATCGAGTATTTCAAAATTTTACGTTATCGCCCCTATTCCCCGTTATCGTCGGAGGAAAGGAGAGAATTCCCGTTGCATACTAATGCAAATTCTATCTGCCAATCTTCTTCACACTCAACGAAGCGCATCGAGCGATAATCAATTCAGGCAAGTACCTGCCGTTAACCTTGAAAAGAAAGCAAAAGAGCATCGGCTAGTTGTAAAGTTCCATTCTATCGAACGATATCCGCGATCGACTCGCAATTGGAATCAATTCGCGTTATTCGTTACAGTCTATAAGTCTCTGAGAAGTTTAATATTTCATGCCTTAATCGTCTTCAAGTATGTTGTAGACTATTTTAAAACGAGAAATGTATATTTCAGTACTTTTGGGTATTCAATCTCGGTTTTTTTATTTTCTCGAGCGGAACTATTTCTGAAATGTATCAAGAACTCTAGAATTACATACAATATCTACCCAGAACGCTAATAAAAAATGATTGTTTATCGAAAATATAGGGGGCTGCGTGAAGTTAGCCTCCCGTCCCATATTTTTGAATCGCATTTTCATGCCTCTATAATGCTAGAACTATTTCTTAAAACTGTCGAGAATTCTGGAATTATCGGAAATCTACACAGAACTCTAAAAAAAGTTAATTTTTTAAATAATGGGGGACTAACTTTACAGGAGTAAAGAAAGCCAATGACGTCAAATCTGGTGAGCACGATAACCAAGAGATCGGTCTATTTTTTTTTCATTTGTTAGGAAAATTTTTATAAATAGGTCACTCTTTATACTAAACTTCAGTAAATTCTAATATTTATTACATATTAATTTTATCATAGGTATACATGGAAATTATGAAAGCTTATAGTTGCATGAGGCTTTTATAATCTCTGTATGATTATAGCTTATAACGATATCGACAGCAAGATACTATTGTTGATTATTATTACGTATAACAGAGCCGTTGAGTTCAAATATTTATTTAATTTGATCCGCATATTAAAGATATAATAAAGGTATAAATTTAATCAACAATTAGCGCGCGACGACGTTCGATTTGTGTTTAATTAATTAACAGCGGTTGGGAAAAAAGATCGTTGCGACAGATGTGATTCATCATTCTTGAAATCCAGCGTTTATAATTGTTGCAAATTACATTTAATTACTAATCAAATTCCCATCAGCGTGTCATTAATTGGATCAAAATTGGGTATTCTTGTCGGGATATTTTGCTGCATGCGTGAAAAGTCGTTGGCGAAAGTTTACTGTACGGTACGAGTAATTATAACGGTCAATTTGAATTATGTTTTAATTAGTTCGTAGCACAATAATTAACTCGAGTTTAGATTGTAATGGTACCTCATGCGATGGTATGTGCAATATGTGGTACGCTTATTACGTTTTCCGATGATATAGTGTTTGTGCCGGATACTGTGTGTTAACTTTCCTAATGAAAAATATTTGCCTATTATGTTATTTATTGTCATTTGATAAAATATCTGTAATTTAAACGATAAATTAATTGAAAACTGCTGGTTTTTAAAACATATAAGAATTTAATTAGTTAAAAGAAAATAATTATACACCGTATAAAAAAAATGTGTGTTAAATATAACGTGAATAACATGTCCCAAACGGTCCACTCAAATTTTTGTGTTAATTTAACATAATGTGAATATGTCAAATTATGACACAAATATTATGTTCATAATTTAACATAAAATAAAGAAAAGTTTGATGATATGTGAACGAAAATTTTATGTACAACAGACATCTGTATAATGTTAAATATAAATGAAAAGGATATTTTTTTAACAAAACTACATTATTTTTATGTTAATTTTACGATTAAATATAAAATGTGTTATTTTAACATTTGATTTACTTAAATATGCATTTAACACAAAAAAATCAGATAACATAATCAAAATTAGTTAAATTAACACATAAGTATGTTACATTTTTAACACAAATCTTTAACAAGATCCATTTTTAACAAAAATACACAAAATTTTTTGCTGTGTATTAGCCTCTTCTCATTGATTACTGAAAAATTTCTGATAACTCGGCATTCCTGAAAGAAGAATTACTTCAGTTTTGACAAGCATAATGTTGCTTTTTTGTATATTATATGCCTCGAAAACTGAAAACATTCAACTTTTATGTATTGTATTCAGAAAGCTAAAAAGAAAGGTTTATTTATTGCTTGTTTCGGTCTTTATATAGAGCGACCTTACTAACTAATCTCTGTTCTAATAACGTTCTTTAAGTTTGCGCGAGGATAATTTTACCGTGGCTTAGAAAGTAAGATATTGCAATTACGATTTTGTGACGAGACACATTGCCGATCGGTATAATTATAATGCGCTGGAAATCGAAATCCGTGAAAGACAAAATGACCAACGAGGTATTTACAATCGAAGTAAATCATGTCGGCATTAAAAACGTGTGAAACAATCGACGCAGTCGATTCATCAATTGCGCAAAGTATAATAAATAATTAATGTGGTAGGATTCGATTGTGGTTATACGCAAAGTACGAACGCCAAGCATTCGTCTGGTATAGGCTGTGGTTAGAATACTTTATGATATATTCTGTGATCAGCATACATATTACTATTGGGAGCTTTGAAGAGGCAGTGACATAAATTGAAATCCTAGACAGGTACATGCATGTCAAATAATGTTTTTCTCGAGTGCGATGGCATCGAAGCGAGAAATAAAAAAATTTTTTTTTATATAAAAATTTGAGGTTACATATGTCGTACAATACGTCTTTAAAAAGTCACGGTTATGTTATTTAGAAATTTTTTTCTTTCCATTATATATAGACAATTGCTTTATAATTCTTTTTATATAATTTCAAATTCGGTAAAATGGTTAATTAGGTTTATAGATATTAGTTGATAGATTGATACGTAATATTTTTCAAGTTTTATTCGATATACTGTCGTATGCGAAAAGAAATGTTTTTAAAATAAAAAATTTCTGATTTACTCTCAATATTGGGGGGGGGGGAAGGGTTCATAATTTTAAATGCAAGTTTGTGAAATTTAAACTCTAAAATAAAATACCAATTTTGTTTGGTGCATGACAAGCATAATGAGAGAAATCAGCAATAATTTTGAATGTATTACCCCAATGGATTGTCGGTTCATTACACAAGTAAGATAAATTAGAGACGCAAATCGTACGCGAGCTATTTTTAGCGAGCAACAAAATCAGGGATGCATAATCAATTTGGAAATCTGTTTAATTTACAATTTAAATGCGTTTTTAGCGAGCAACAAAATCAGAGGGATGCATAATCAATTTGGAAATCTGTTTAATTTACAATTTAAATGCGTTGTGCTGGTGTAGGATAAGCTAAGGGTGGTTTTTAAGCATTAAGGGTGCAGCAACAAAATCGAATTTGTTAAAAATAGCGAGCAACAAAATCAGGGATGCATAATCAATTCGGAAATCTGTTTAATTTTCAATTTAAATGCGTTGTGCTGGTGTAGGATAAGCTAAGGGTGGTTTTTAAGCATTAAGGGTGGAGCAACAAAATCGGAATTAATGCAAATGGTTGGCAATAAAATTAGTAAAACGTAATTAACTAATCTTGAACATAATTAATTAAATATCTGACTAATTTGCAATTTTAGAGTATTTTTTTAAGGAGAAATAGCTTTGGGGGTAGTTTCCAGGGTTTAAAAATGAAATTACAAAATCGGGAATGGAGCAACAAATTAGCAACAAAAGAGCACTAAAAGAATATGTCCTTTTTTTTTATTTAACACAATTTTTTGAATGGCTGTGCTAACTTTAAACATAAGTTAGCACAGCCACTATTTTCTCCGAAACGGCTGGAGCAACAAAATCGGGAATGGAGCAACAAATTAGCAACAAAAGAGCACTAAATTTATGTATAAATTTGTATATAAAATGTGCTGAATTGGCTGTGTCAGCTTAATAGACGTTAAAAATAGTCTATTGGCGTCTAGCAACTTTTTACGATTAGGTAGTACGCGCGATAAATCATAATAAAAAAATATTGCTTTTTAAATATTGCTCCAGGCAAAACGTGCTTGCAATTGTTCCCGTTAGATTAATTATCAGTAATATACGCGCAATAAAAGAATTGCTGAGGTAGTCATCATTAAAAGATAACATCTAGATTCTATATTGAGATTATAACTATATTGAGTTTTTAAATTCTAAGAAAGGGATTTACTAAGAATTGTATTATATTAAGACGCACTGACAATGAGTCCCTGCTATTTTAAGACCATGTTATAACTTATCAGTGATAAGAAACTTGGCGATTATGTACAACTATATATATCTTGCTAAAATATATATAATAAATATATAATAAAATTACTAAAAAATATAATTGTAAATATCGCTGATAGAAGATGATTGTAACACTAAAATACCGTAATATAAATTGATATGTAAAACCGCTCTTGAAGACAATCGATTTCATTCGAATCGAAGACATTAAGATTAAACTTATTAATGTCTGCGATGCGATAGCTAATATAATTGTAGCAACAAGTAATAACCCTGAAAATTGATCACGAGTAGGAACTTTTTTTTTCTAATTTGTCCATCATTTGGCTCGCAGATTCACTAACGAATATCATGTTGAGAACGATTACAAGGTCTTGCTGGATGTTTTTATTATGCAACATTAATGTACACCTTTCATACTTTTGTGACGCCGGTCGTCATTAATATTCCTCAGCAGGTGTCGCGTGGAATGTCAGGCGGAAAACGACGCTGCTCGGTGCAGGCTTTCTCAAACTGCTGCTCGCGACGCGTCTTCTTTGTCTTTATCTCGCTATCGACTGCGCAAGGACTCTTGATAATCCGAATGAAGATTCGAAATCTCTGGGAAGTAGACAACAAATCACGTTCGCGCGAAGGTGAACAAATAGCCGCCGTAAAGACGACGATTTTGTCGTTCGTGCATTCCAAAGAGCGCGTCACTCGCGGAACATCTTATTGTTATAGTGGAACATTCGAATAAGTGTCGGTCGATATTTACAAGTGGTTTTCTATTATGTGTAGTGATATCATGGCAGAATGACGCGTCATTTTGCGTGATGAATCTAAATAAACGTTTCGATCTATAATATTAAAGATGAATGTTCGTGTTGAACTTCGTGCCACAATACGTTACTTTTGCCATATTTTTTATCTTACGAATTATTAATTTTCAATTTTTATCGTGTAATATAAGCTTTGAAATATTCTTTTTATACAATGATGTTTAGGCAAAGAATATACCTGATATCTATTAAATATGTAGGAGAACGAGATCTCGGAGAGTAAAATAATATTGCTTATTTTTTTGTAACTTTATTCTTTGAGACACAACCAGTACAATAGTAATTAATACACTTAGTCGATGGATAGGTAGTAAATGATTTTTCTTAAACAACTACGTACGAGCATGGCTGCATTGAAAGTGGATTTTAGATATTCGATTATTCGAATTACTGAAGCACAGTTATTGATACCGCGCGCGACGAATAATTTAGTGATTGCGGCGAAACAATTTCAGATAGCTTTTTATCGGTCGGCGATTTTCTAGTGTCTACAGAGTACAACGTGTATATACACGGAGAAAATTTTATATTAAATTTTACTATGCTGTCGCACCAACTGCGGACCATCAAGACGCCCAAGTTTATATAAATGCTATAGTCTTATAGTAAAATTACTATGTCCATAGCATTTAGTGCTACGATCATAGCATTATATTATAGCATATGCAAGACGCCCAAGTTTAAATGCTATAGTCTTATAGTAAAATTACTATGTCCATAGCATTTAGTGCTACGATCATATAGCATTATTATAGCATATGCTATAATAATGCTATGATAATGCTATGATCGTAGCACTAAATGCTATGGACATAGTAATTTTACTATAAGACTATAGCATTTAAACTTGGGCGTTTTGATGGTCCGCAGTTGGTGCGGCAGCATAGTAAAATTTAATATAAAATTTTCTCCAAGAATGTTTTTTAATCGCGCGACTCTAATTGATTGCAATCAATATAATTGATGCTTTGTTGAATGCAGGTATATATTGATCTATCGCATCTCGTCTTTTCTCTCTTTCTCTCTCTCCTTCTGCTGTACCTATCGATATTAACGATTAAAATTGATATACAATTCCAATTTTATTTTCATTTTGATGTTGCAGATATGCGAGAGTTAAATTAAAGAATTAAATTATCGGTAACGCTATATATGGTACGTGATCTCCAAAAACGTTCCGCCGAATATGCACCGGTGAAAAAGGATACCCGATGACTAATGCAATATAAAGTTTATATCAGTATTATAATTAAATTCGAACGCGCCGATCGCAAACACTAGATTTCGCAGAATCACAAAAACCGTTGGAAAAGCATCCTATTTATCCGATTCCATCGCGCTCGCGCGGATTTTCGAGATGGAAGTTTATAATTCCGCCGGGTCGTAAATCGCCGTTTTACGACGAGATGCACCAGACAGATACGCTACGAGTTTCGCCGAGCTTTTTTTTATTCCGTCTGAGTTCACGAAGGTCTTCCCAATAATATCGTCAGGCTGACATTTTATATGCATAATCATAACGGAGTACGCTATTTTTACGTTCTTCTCATTTTCCGTTATCTCTGGAATCCATTTCTTTAATCTCTTGATATAATTCGACAGATGACACAAAAATATTTATTTCCTATATGATTACCTAAAAAAGAATTTGTATACTATTCTTTGTCCAAAATTCGTGATAAAAGTAGTGATCTTGCTTAGGAGTTATGTTTTTTATTATTATTGAAATCCTATGATTGCTGATGGAAGTTTCATCGTAAATTCAATTTTTTTTTGAAAATATTAAATTTAATGTCTGAGTCTGAACAAATTTAAGTACACACAGTAAAAAATAAAACGTAATTTTAACATTTTTTACAAGTCGCAGAAAGTCGACACTCTAAATTTTAAGTTAAAATGATTCCTTCATTGTTTGTTACTTGTTGACAAATTAGAAATGTTAGTTAATTAACACTATACTTTATTATACATTTATATTTGTTCTTTTGACTTTATTTTTCAAGTTATAATAACACATGATATTAATTATTTTACTTTATATTATGCGAACATGACAAACTAATGGTTTACTTTACTTGAATTATGTGTAATAGAAACATTTAATTTTAGTAAATTTAATTATTTTATATGTCAAAGTTTACGATTATTTGAAAATTTACTTCAACTTTTATTTATGTGTTAAAATAACTTTAAGACGTGTTGATTTTTTTAAATAATTGTGTTAAAAGAACGCAAAATAATATTTAATTTTTAAATGACATACATAAAGTGTTAAGTTATCACGTTGACATAAATGTAACACATGAAAATGTTAAGAAAATAATAGCATAGCTGTTGTATGTTAATTTTACATTGAAATAATAATCGAATCTTATAGTAACACAAGAAAATTTTAACATATGAACCGCTATGCACACACGATTTTTTTTACTGTGCAAGTTTAATTCGAGTTACCCGAGATATTAAATTAAATCTTCTTTTCCAAGTTTGTATTTTACGTGGTTGGAAGGGTTAACAAAATGATCAATTTGTCTTCGTCGCTTTGTACAATTTTGACGGCGTCTTCTTTTGTATTCGAGCGTTCGTTGCGCAGATGATCACGTATAGGAGAGCTGCACAATTCGCCTTTTCCGAGTCGCTGCTCCAATTTGTAGAACGGAGGACGTGAACGTAATGTATTACGAATGGAAAAACAAGAGACTTATCGCGACGCCCGAATTATTCTCATGACTAATCGGCTGAAATTGGCACGTGACGCCGTTGCTTCCAGGAAATCTGACATACCTGATTTATATATTGCTTTTTTAATTCGGTCAGATATCAATCTTCGTCAAGGACGCATCTGTTGCTTGTGCTTCTTGATCGATATGGTAATATTAAACAAGAAAAGTTTGAATAAAGAAAGAGGAATTTTATTCAATTTATGGTCTATAATGCGAAAATATGGGTAATTTGTCAACATTTTATTTCGTGTAGAATAATAAGTATCATATCTATAATAGCATTTAGAAGAATTATTTCTAAATGCTAGAGCGCTTTCTTACAATCGAAATATATTATTTAGATCAATACTTAACTGTCTCTTTTTAAAAAACCTTCAGAGTACAACCATCAAGAATGTGGACCAAAATAATTGTTTCGATTCTAAACGATTTCATATCAATATCGATGAAAAGTTCTTAGTTTAAATGGAAAGGAACCGGGTTGCTCTCATTATATCGCAAAAGAAGAGAGTTAGTCCCGTTTATGATTTCGGTAGCCATGCCGTAAACCTGTTTCACGATATGCAAATCCAACGACAAATACACGTCTGATAAAGTATACTCGGTTAATGAGGTTCAGCTCTTTAACGTGCGAAATTATTCCACCACTTTTCCGAGTAATGTCTCAGTGAGTACATTGAGTAAAGATAACATCTGAGTTTTTTATTAGATTTTATTAGACCTGATTAAACTTGAGTCATCACTAATTTTTCTAAAATCTAATATAATCTTTTAATGGTTGTGCAATTATCATAAATCAAATATTTTACATAATTGTGTAATTTACTTAATCTCAAGAATATTTTATTTTAACGGAATTTTAATTTCTGATACTTTATATAGGCTTAGGAAGAATTTTCAAACTATTTAATAATAAACGTTAAAAATCGCGATAAATTATGAAATGATTTTTGTCACACTGTTAAATTCATAGGGTTAAATTAAACTCAATTTTGAGTAATTTTTAACTGTTCCATAGGTCGCCACTGCTCCTCAATAATTTGACTAAACCAATGGAGTTAAAATAATCTTATTTTGTTTCAAACTAATAAATTTTGACGCACATGGTAGTTAAAAATAACAAAATAAATCTAACTCATGGTATTAGTTTAAATTTCATTCTCTAACCTTTAACAGTGTAGATTTAAATAAGACATCTATAACCGTCCAAGATATTTATATAACTAACGTTCGCTGCGCAGCATTTCTTGTATACAAAACACTAATTAATATATTGTGTGCACTAATTATAATATTTTACGTGGAGAAAACTTGACACCAAATTAAATAAGGTTATACACTGTTAAAGCAGGTTAGAGGATGAAATGTAAACCAATACCATGAGTTAGATTTATTTTGTTATTTTTAATTACCATGCATGTGCGTCAAAATTTATTAGTTTGAAACAAAATAGGATTATTTTAACTCCATTGGTTTAGTCAAATTAACAGTGTTTTAGTTAAATTAACTACATATTGAATAGGAGCAGTGGCGACCTATGGAATAGTTAAAAATTACTCAAAATTGAGTTTAATTTAACCCTATGAATTTAACAGTGTACTTATAAACTGATTTTTTCCATGAGAGATTTGTTTGAAAATAATTTTCAAGCCGTCGCGAGTTTACCTCGCGCTTTCGTACGCGCACGGCGCGCGCGGCGATCGATCGTCACAGGCGTGGGAATGTCACTGCGCGATCAGCTGTCTAACTGCAAGGCCGCCACGAGGAGAGACGCTTACACCCGTTTCCACGACATTTCCGGCCATGTCGCTCGCTCGTCGAGACGAAGTTTCCGTCGTATATGTCCGCGCATTTTCCTAACGAAGAGACTTACTTCGATTAACGAGGGAGGCGGATGGATGTCCAGCATCGGTGCAAACAATTGGTCTATTTGGCGTATCCAATTACGAAATTGGCAACGATGAAAATACCGAGCCCGGGCTCTTAATTCGATTCAGCCAATTAGAGCCGTCCCGCTCTTGTGAAGGCTTGCCTCTCGCTCGTCGAGAAAATTTCTGCAGCAAACAACGTCGCTCTTTGTTCCGTCCAAGATAACGTCCCTCTTGCGCCCGGCAAGCATTTCCGAAGCGGCATGTGCAAACTGCTACCGAAAGTCGATTAATAAAGTTTCTCTTTTAGATTCTTTCTCGAAAACAGATTCGAGTCGTAATTATAAAACTTGAGTAAAAAATACAGCATATACGATGTAATGGAGGTACAGCGAACTCTTGGTTCCACGAGAGGATCTTTGCAAATTGTTTCTTCATTGTACAATTGACAATTTAATCTAATAAATAAAAGTTGTTTGCTTGAAGTTTATTTCTCATGATATCCGACAGAAGTTACATCAAAGTTTTTTTTAATTAGTGCAGTGGAAAACAGTTAATTTGCGGAACCGTACTTTTACCGTAATTTCTCTTTCTTGCTCTATTTGATTTAATTCTTATAAAACA
The DNA here is from genome assembly GCF_048541705.1 of Temnothorax americanus. NCBI lineage: Eukaryota > Metazoa > Arthropoda > Insecta > Hymenoptera > Formicidae > Temnothorax > Temnothorax americanus. The sequence goes on from NW_027509411.1 coordinate 2,671,759, forward strand.
AAAACCATCAAACAAAAGAGGATGCTGTGTCTTGACGATACGAGCGCGAGCGTAAAGTATAGAGTGTAGAGAGAGTCAGCCAAACCTACCAACATTAATATCTACATATTACAGTCAGTAATTTCTTAAGAGAAATTATAAGATATTTACTTACATTACATACTAAGATATTTATTTACATTAAATTTTTAATAATAAAATATTAATTTAATAAAAGATATATATAGCGCAATATCAACAAAATAATATGATTTTAATATAACTAAGAGATGTGCGATTTTGCGGTATGTCGCTAGCACTGCGTTTTTTTTCTTGCATCGCATATGCAATTTGATTTTTAATCGCAAAATTGCACGGGATGCAAATGCCTGAGATTTAAAATTGCAAATATAGGTTAAAATCGCATTGTAATGAAGTATTTATTCATTAAATATTTATATAAGAAAATGGTAAAACAAAATAATTTAAATGTTATAAACGTATGTTTGGTTCCGATTAATAAATACGCTTAATTTTAACACTAAACATGATTTAACCAATCTGTTCAAAATTTGTTCCTCTTTATTAATTTGTAAAAGTTTTTATCATAATTTTGTATCATAAACGTAATTTTAAATTACGTGTTATTTTATATCGCAAACACTATTTTAAATTTTCTCCGTTATATTATTATATATGATTTTAAATTTTACGATTTGAAACGATCAAAATATATAATAAAATTTTCAAAAGTCGTAAAATTTAAAATTATAATTTAAAATAGGGAAATTTAAAATTATAGTATTTATCATATAAAATGACACGTGATTCAAAATTGCGTTTATGATACAAAATTACGCACAATTCAAAATATAAGACAAAAATTAAAATCCGATATATATTGCGTTCACTGATGCGATTCTTAAGGAAGATCGCAATAGCGATACAATTTTGAAAATTGCATATCTCTAAATATCAAAACATAAAATAATAAAATAATTAATAAAATTATTTGATGAGATGTATATAAAGATGGAAAATAAAGGAAAATTTTTATTTAAACGCGCAATATATATTTGTGTGTTGTGTGTGCGTGCTTAGGTGCACGTTCATTTATTTACAACTCATGAGAACTATTGGCGTGGGTCGCATCGCAGGATGCAGCAGCAGCCCCGAGTAAATCTAACAATAAGTAAGTAAATATTGGACAAACAAGCGGGTGTGGTCATTCTCTTGTTGGTCCAGAATCGGGTCAAGATCACGCGAGGCGCCAAGATGTATGGCGATCACCGGAAAAAATATCTCGTGGCCGATCGTGAATTAAATGGCAGCCTGATACCGCGCGAATTGCGTAATCAATTTCAAGTGGCTGCTTGAGCGCGCGATATCTAGAAATATCGGGGCACTCGAAAGTCGATACCCGGATGCGATCGAGATTCCTGGAATATATTTTTCTATTTTTCTTCTCGATTTTCTATGCCTTCAAATGGCAGTATATGTCGCAATTATTTGATGTGTCATTTAATACAATCTTTTTCACTTTAATTGTTTATTTTTTGAATGAGTTATACATTATTGTTTATCTGCTCGTCTTACTTTTATATAGATACATCGTGAGTTTTGCGATTATCATCATTGTTATCAATTCTTATCATCCCCTGGAGATAATAAAAAATTAACATGTGATGACAGCGCATCTTAAGTTGTTATCGTAAAAATATTATAGCAAATATGTTTATTTCAGTGATATCTATTTATCCGTCGTACCTTCAATTTAAAACTGAAGCGAGAGAAAGCATGTCTCTTTAAACTTGCAAAGTTGTTATGTTGTAAAGATATCGTAAATGATGCAATCACATATCGCTTTTTTTCAGAAATCAGTGATATTTTTCACGCAACAATAATTTTGGTAATTATGCAGTATAGGGGAGGCACCTCCGATGACCTTGACCTTGACATATGTTGTCAAGGTCACCCTCCTGAGTGACCTTCAGAAGGTTTTTAGCCGTCTCTCGTTTTTTATTAAAAAGTTATTAACAAAAAAAGTTTCGAAAATATAGCAGTTATTTTAAGTACTGAGAGGCATAAACGACTAATATTACGTTTTTCTTTAAAACAGAGAATACTTTATTTTGCGAGAAAGTCGCTGCTTTACCAAAACACAACATTTAAAGCAGTAAATCGTACCTATGTAAGTTAGTAACGCGCTTTAAAAGTATATAAGTGTTTAAAGCGCGTCAACTAACTTATATATGCACCTATATATGCTATATTTTTCAAACTTTTTTTGTTAATAACTTTTTAACGAATAACGAGCGACGGCTAAAACCTTCTGAAGGTCACTCGGGGTCATGACCTTGACAACATATATCAAAGTCATTGAAATCGGTGAGGTCGCCAAACTTTTTTTGTTAATAACTTTTTAATAAAAAACGAGCGACGGCTAAAACCTTCTGAAGGTTACTCAGGAGGGTGACCTTGACAACATAGGTCAAGGTCATCGGAGGTGCCTCCCCTATGCTGCATAATTACCATAATTTCAACGAACTTATCGATATACCTTGTTAGTGGTTGCTCATCGTTGTTATATCTTTTTATCTCGGTTTATCGTTCTCGGATGGATTACTATCAAATTGATTAACTTAATTATAGATTACCTCGTTAAAGTTTGCGATTTGATTTTAAAACTCTCAATACAAGTTTAAGACCATCTAAAAAAGATTACAAAAAAAAAGAAACACAATAGTAAGAGTCGTATATAACCACACTAGAAACGTTAGAAAAGATTGATATCTATCTGTAGATATTATCAGGAATTAATTTACTTGGTTAATCTATTCATTTGTTCATTTTATGTTTAATCATAAAAATAAACAGTATTTTAAAATATTTTTGATTAACCCTTAAATGCCACCCGGGATCCAGAGGACCTCAGATCCTTTACAATTATATATTTTCAAATGATCCCGCAAAAAATAGAGCTCATGCTCCCATTGATGATAGTTGAGTGATTGAATTACCAGTGTGTACACTTAGCAGTACTCAGTTTAGGTTAATTTTTTATACAAACAATTAGAATCAAAAGCCATGCGATCCAAGCTTAGATCTTTGAAAGCCTTATATTAGTTTCTGTATACATATATGTCTATATATATACATATAATTTTTCCAACGAACTGTGCGCCGATTAATATAAGGCTTTCAAAGATCTAAGCTTGGATCGCATGGCTTTTGATTCTAATTGTTTGTATATTGTTACGATCCTATTTCTCTTATTAATTTTTTATACTATGTTGAAATTGAAATTTTAACAATATAAGCATTTTATTTTATTTTCTAGACTTTGAACAACATTGAAAAAAATTTTCATAACTAAAGATAAAAAAATCAATGAGTAAGGAGACATTTTTCATGCTGGGGTCTTTTAGACCCCTCATGTCATTTACGAGATTCTTGAGAGGTGTGGCATTTAAGGGTTAAGCACAGACTCTGACCGATAATTATACCTCTCTACATTGTTCTGTAAAAAAATTTCTCATATTTTTGTCTTTGTTTTAAAATTTATATTAATTTATAGATGATGTTATGCAGAAGTTAACCATGTGTTTTCAAATAATGAGTTACACACATGACGGCATTGTCTGGGCCGTCGTAGTTTATTTTAAACTTAAAAGAATGTATTAAGCAGTTTATTTTACACTTAATTAACTCAAGTTATTACTCGACGAGTCCACTAATTTTTGTATATATCATATACTCGTTCCGGTAAAGTAAGCGCGGAAAACAAGCAAGTTTGCAAAGCAATTGAATTTTTTAGCGTCATAGTGTCTTTCTAAAAGCGCAATAGCTAAAAAGCTTCGTTTATATCGCACATTTAGCGCTAAATGACCGCATGTATCTAAACTTAAATTAACGTTGCTCGCGGCCTTCGCGAGAAAAGAGATAAATCCTAAAATAGGCACATTTATCGTTAAAACGTGACGTGTTAATGCTCCAACGCTTCAAACGCTCACCTCCATATACCCGTGAAAGATGTCCGAGGAACGTTTATAAAATTTGGACGACCGCGCTTTTTGACGTTTTTATGAAATTTTTAAAAAATAGCCGCAAATGTGTCTGACTCGGGATCAAAGGATCCCATAAACGAGCGGCCGTGATCGTAATACAGGTTTCCTCTCCGGTCCCGAGTCCCGAGACGAGAATCAGGATCCATGCCAGATATCTCTCGTGCGTATCCTTTCGGTATACGCGCTCGTCGCGACTCGGGGTGGGGGATGCGCCGCGAAAGAGAGAGACAGTCCGCGCGCGAGGCGGGCAATGCGGTACGCGTATAAATACAAGCGGTCGCGTTCGCTCGCGCTTAGTTGCTACGATATCCGATTCACGTGACGGTTATTGTTGTTGATCGAGCGCGCGCCTCGATCCACGCTCGCAAAGTCTCCCGACGCTCTCCCGTGTTATTCTGTATACGCTTTCGACGCGTTATCGTGTGCGTAGCGTAGGTGCGTGTGTTCGTTCCGATAACGAGAGCGAGTCGAGAGAGGAGATAAAAAGAACGCGCGCGAAGAAGAGCGGCTCTTCTCTTCGCGAAGAAGGCGCGTTTTAATCGCGCGTGTGTTCGGAGAGAAGACCGTAAAAGGAAAGGGGGATTTATTTATACAATCAAGAAGCTATCGGAGTGAGAAGAAGGGAAAAGGGGGTTCGAGATAGGGAAGGGTCTTCCGAGGGATCTTATGCCTGATGCCCTCAGGAAGATCGTCCTCGCGCTGTTGTCACCGAGGGTGATGCGAGACAACAACCAAGTCTCGTCCCTGCCGCCCTCGGCAGGCAAGGGTTGATCGGAGCGCAAGCGGAGCAATCTTGAAAAGCGTCGTCGGATCGAGAAACGAAAATTCGCTCGATAGAAAAATTCGATGCGGCCCTCTGTTTTCGAAAAACGAAGCGAAACTCGTTGACGGCCGATCGGATCGCCGAATATTTAAAAACGGGAGCGTTTCGCATCAGGCATACGTATATAGAGGTGTAAAAAAAAAATATATATATACATATAAATAAACGCGGATCTCTCTCCAGTTGGGTCAACGATCGCGCGGACCCCGACGTGTTCTCCTCTCCACGGGCGTATCCGCCGACCGGAGCACATATACACGCACACGCATCGGCGTACTACTCCTACGTGGTAGCACGCGTTGGTTTCACGAGAGTGACCGCGTCGACGGCGTCGTCGGCGTCAGGAGTGAAAAGGCGGTCGACCGTTCGGCTGCTTTCACCGACGAGCCGCGCCGGTGGAATAATGCCGCCGATCGCGCTTTAACGCTCCGTCGCGTCGCCCGTGCCGTCTAATCTTTGTGAAAAATGACGGCCGCTCGTCATCGATAACTGTCACCGGAGCAAGATTCTTCTACGAGAGGCGAAAAGCCCGTCGAAGTTGGCGCGACCGGCGAGAAATCGCGCGGATCTTACGTCGTAGAGACGAACTGGAGCGTCCGATATACACGACGAGGTAAATCCGCGAGCATCGCGAGAACCTATTCCCTCTACGGCGCTTTGGAGTACGCGGACTAATGCTATAGCCTGTAATAGCGTAACCTTCAACGGCCGCGCCGGTGTATAATATTGAACAGACAGCGGCGAAAGATCGTGGCCGGACTTTCGCGGCGCGCGTCTTCACTCGCGGATACTTGGAATCTCGGTGGATACTCAATCTACCGTGGATATCTAATTGTGAATAACGTCGTAATTCCTAACGGCTTTGTCCGCTATAAATTATTCGGTCAACGCGTTCGAGACGACCTTCCGTCGTGTACGTTCAGTTATATCCCGTAGTTATACCCCAGCGAATACATTTTGTATCCCAGCCCGACCCTCGACGACCCTTCCTGCCAAGACATTAACGACTTCGCAGAAGAGAGCGACCCGTCCGATCCAATTATCCGCCGATCTTCAACGGCCTTGCCTCTGTGAGACGTTAACCCGACGCGACGTTAGCGGGGTATCCAGCGGGGAACCGAACGATCTTTCACGACGCGGCGACGGTGTCCTCGGCGGTATAGCCAGTAAATAGAGAGAAGTTAATCTGGACGCGAGCTGACCCTTAATGACCTCGATATAAGATAGTAACTCGACATTTTTCTGAAGCTCTCCGGCGCCATGCGCAATACCCGACTGTGAACCGTTCGTCATACGGACGACGTGGCCGTATTCCGGTTAGCATGGAAACAGCCAAGATGTACATCAGCGAGCCGCAGAACGGTCATACGACCACCAAGTACGCCTCGACCAATTCCATCCCGGCGATGATGGATCAGGAGTCGTCGCTGGCGAAGATCCTCGGCGCCGTCGGCAAGCAGCGCGAGAACGCGGTGATTCTGCGCGACAAGACTCGCCGGCACAGCGTACTGGAGGATCTGAAGGCACGGCGGGACAGCCTCTTCCAGAGGGTCCGTAGGGCCAGCGTGTTCGAGGAGAAGGAGAATAGCGCCAAGGACAATACCAAGGACAATACCAAGGACAGTACCAAGGACAGCGTCAAGAACGACGTGAAAGATAGCGGCGCGAAGGAGAAGCCGAAGGACAAGAGGAGGAGCAGCAGCGACTGTAACAATGGCAGGAGAGGCTCGGTGTTCTACGTGTCCGAGGATCTGCTGGAGGAGAATCGGGACGTATTGGGGAACGAGGACCGCGACTACTTGGCCCAGGAGGCCAAGAAGGGCCGCCGTAAGTCCTGGCATCCGCTCGCGAAGCCGCCCAAGCTGGATCGCAAGAGGAGGAAGGGCGTGTCCGGAATTCCCGCGCAGTCCGGCAGCACGGAGGGACTTGATTCGCAACCGAGTTACACTCGGCAAAAGAGACCGTCCTGGTGGAACATTTTCGTACCGGACTCGGTCGTCAGGTATTTATTGCGATTGTTTTACAAATTCGAGTGCCGTGCCGCGCACGAACGTGAGTTACCCGTTGTTTTGCGAATGATCACGTACCCATTGCGGCAATCTCTGAGTGAGTCCAGGGAAATTTTAATTTTAAAAGACTAATTAAGGTAAGCGAGAAAAATGAGACGTGTAAATTTTTAGAAAAATCTTATCGAAATTCAATTAACTGCGGCAGAATGAATCGTTTATGAATTAAGTGCTATGAATATATTGTACTTTCGATACAACGTACTCTCGATAACATTGAGCGTCGAATAAAAGAAAGAAGGAATTCGCGATGCGATGGAGAACATAAATTTCTATATAATTCGCTTTATATATTTATGTCGCTTAATTATTTGGCAAATAAATTTCACTGTTAATCTTTTCGAGCGATTTATTCGCACATCAATTGCAATTAATAATCATTAAGCGACCGATGCTCGGCGATAAAGACCGGAGTCGTAAAAAACATGTCTTGTACTGTTCGAAAAAAAAACTCGCGCGATGAAATACAAGTTAGCGATACTTTAAAACGCCATGCATGCATAATGACCGGTACGTGTGATAATCCCAAATATTAATGCCCAATTCACGGTGACTTTTACAATGATATATTTACATGTGTGTTTCTGGTTGGCCTCCAATGTACACAGGCGAAAATGACGATTAAGATAGCAATGCAGTCTGGGCGTTCAATTAATTTTATATAATTTCCAATAATTCGATGAAAATTACTCCTTCCACGAATTTCGACGAATACGATTTCATGTCGCGTAATTTTAAATCTTTTTGATATTATAATCAATTTGTATAAATTTCAGATGCCATAATATGCAGTTAATAATATCGCACTTAATGAGTGATTTTAAATCACCATCGCATGCATATAAATAGCTCGCGCAGGCAGCTGTTTATATTAAATTATATCGTTATCAACAATCTTTCATCGTTGTGCGTTAATATATATACACCCGACTCGTGAACTCGATTTTCAGTGAAAAATCGCGAATAAACGCGGCGTTCATAATCTGGCGAAGTCTCATAATCTGGGATCAGGAAATCTTTTGTCGTTCACCAGACGAGGAAACATTATTTCAGATAACAGTTCTTTGTAACGGTCGCAGCATTTTGCGAAAATAACGATAATTTGCAACCGATACGGCGCAGAAAGCGCGTATAAAGGAGATTCCAAAAGTATCAATAAAAATAATGTTAACCGGAAGGCAAAGAGTCATAAAGTCTTTTTTTAGCTCAAACGGTTGAATCTTACCGAGACTTTGTTTAAGATATTTAAGTACAAATATTTAAAAGCGGTCTTTTCCGTAAAACACTAACAGAGGAGACTTAGACAAAGAACTTATTTGTTCTACGTTTTAGGGAAAAAATATTGTCGGTGAAAACAGCGGGTATTTCGAATGGAAGACACGACGGGGAAATTAAATGCGGAAATAAAAACAAATAGAATATTATCAAGGGCCCGATTTAGTTGGATTAAATTCTGGGCGCCATCCTGTTTTCACAGTATTCCAGCTGGAAGTAATGTGACATTTTTATTTCGAAGAAAATGGAATTTTCGATACTTTAATATTTCCCCGAACAATGTCGCCGGGAACGTTTTATGAAAGTTCCTCGTTGCCTCGCAATCTCGCGATTTCTCTACGAAAGACTTATATTCGCGGAAGTCACCGCGAAAAATCAGCGTGTTTGCCCCTTCACAATTCGCCATAAAATCTACCCAAGCTGGCGGAACCGGACGATCATTCCGATGGACATGCTTAGTCAATAATCGAAAATAGAAAGTTTCAACTTTAATTGCGTTATATAATTCACATACGACTGAGATTTTCCGGAGTTGTCGAAATCACGAAAAATAGATACTATCTGGAAAAATATAAACTTCGTATTGTTTGTTGAGTAAATTACAAAATTTCTTTTAAGCCGTGTAAACCGCACTATTTTTAAACACAGAATTAATCTGAGTTGATTTTTCTTACAATTTGAATTTTATGCGATACCTTTCTGCTGTTATAGGAAAAGGAATTTATAACTGTTATTATCCTCTATCTTTTTTTAATTGCAACACAGTTATTTATTAATTAAAAAAACAAACTGACCGTAAATGGTCTTCTCTCTAAATTGATTTTATTTATATTGGTCTGATTTCACTTATTATTAATTAAAAAACAAATTTATTGTCCAGAGGCGTTATGGAAATTTGCTATTTAATGAAATCGTACATTCATAGCATATAGATATTTTGCATTTTTACTTTACACATGGCATATTTACACTCATGCCATGAATTGTGTATTTACGTCTGTAGGGAAACGTTAAAGCCTATAGAAGCAAAAATGTTTTTCGAAAATTATATACATGTATATATACAATTCCTAATACGTATAGTTTTCTTTCTGTACATCAAAACCGGAAATATTATTTAGGTTTGAATCTTCCATCACTCCGTGTCTTATTGTTAGATTGTCAACACTACGCATCTGCGTTGTTAGCATTCGTCTGATACCGATGTTTGAATTATTTAATCAACGTAACTTGCTGATAACTTTTGTCATATGTCATATATCTCGTGCGATTCATTACAAATCTCGTTGTCAACGCTATCGTTGTTAACATTAATGGCAAAAGAAATTGGCTTGAACTTCGAAAAGTTGATATTCTTTATCAAATACACTAATAACTAAAATGTCAAAAATTAGCTAAATGATTATCTAGAATATTTAAAATATACCTACATATTGCTCGAAGGGTTGAGTACTTATATCATTATATTGTCCTGGAAACAAAGGAACGTTAATCTCGACGTGCAATCGTTCAACGCGTTTCTCTTTCTTCATGTCATTTCTTGCGCGAATGGAACTCGAGCGTATCGCGTTCCGAAAAATTTTGGCTCGTCAAGACAGATTACTCGGAACGGAGATACAGGCGAGCCTCTTTGTGACTCGCGTAAACCGGTCGCGAGATCTTAAAATAGCCCTGTCTGTCATTCGGTGTTTTTTTTCTTTCGCGGTCCCCCCTCTCTTCACTTCTCTCCTTTCAGGTACAAGTTTTATCAAGTATCAATACTTTTCACTAATATGCGCATGTTTCTGATATATAATATTTGAATAAAAATGCGATTGCCATACCAAGAGACAATGGCCTCAGAACTGGTTTCAGAATATTTTGGATGTTATGTTATTTTCAACGAAGAAGCTAAAGACTGTACGTAATGTAAACATATATTCTGTTTGTTTTGGAACATATAAAATATAATTTTATATAGATTTCAATCTTAGAGTATTTTAATTAAACCTGTCGAAACATTCCATCGTAATAAGAACAATAACTTAATCGGACATTTCATTTTGAGAATTAAATAATGTGATTTTGTGACACGCGGTTGTAAATTATTTCTCGAGAAATACCTACGACACGTGTGTAGTTAAAAGCGTTACAAGTGCATCGCATAGCAATTATTCGTGTAGCAATTATTTGTATACAAAAGCGCATGTAATATTATATGTAGAACCTTGAAGGCAGATGTTACATCTGGATTCAAGTACACGGCGACCTTACATAATTCGCGAGCCTCCTCCACCGCATTTTATCGACCGACACGAAATTACTGGGTGACATATTCCGTCCGTATTTATAGGAAAGATTTTGCATATATAATCGTGTTTGCACGGCTATTACTTTCCTTTAGCATCTTTAGACGTGTTGTTGCGATAGTTATGCATTTTACTCGACGACCTTATTGCGCCTTAGCCACGCATTATGCAAACTAGGACAACGATTATTGTCACTGAAAGTATCGTTCACTTCTGATGAAGCGAGAATGAGAATACGCTTGAATAAGAATACGTGATGTTTTGTGGAACTTTTGTAAAATCTTGACGGAAAATTTTTCTGATGACATTTTTAAAACGACATTTCTTCAAATCGTAACTGGAAAGCATCTTTACGCAACTTTGCATAAAAAAATTTTAACGTAAAATGTAACTGAAATGAGATCTTGTCAACTTAAACTTGTTAAAGTTTATTTCAGATTAACGGAAGGAGATCATTTTGTTATCTACTTGTCTTTTTTTTATATCCATTTCTATCAATGCAGATCAACTTTAATTTTAATTTAACTTACTCTTTTTATCTTTTTCTAATTCTTAGAACTATAGAAAAAGATAAAAAGTAAAACAAAAATGAGATTCAAGTTAATAATCTTTATTGGTTGAGATGGATATTAGTCTAATTTAGCCCGGTAAAAATATGCGAAAAATTTGTGTTATTAGTACTTGAATTTATCATAGGGAGAAAGAATTCTGGTTTTAATTACAATTTTACATATAGTTAATTTACAACTGTACATAAAGTATACTCATTAGAATTTAACATTCTAAAATTTAAATTAAAATACGCCTACAAAACCTTGTTGAAGAAATATATTTATTAATTGTAGATAGAGCGGTACCTAAAGAATTTTATAGTTTTCGTTATATCTTAACAATACAAGAGATAATCTCTCCTTCTCTTCTCTCTCTCTCTCTCTCTCTCTCTGTTTCTCTCTCAACTTTTTCTTTTAATATTTCTTTATAACTTATAGTTTGAATGATTTTCTATTGACGAACAGACAAGTACTTGACAATACTATCTAAACAGTTATCCCATTTACCGTGGGACTCCATCGTCTTCAGGTACGCAAGGTGTGTCCTTATCGGATCCGCCGGTCGCTTGCGTAAAGTGCGTGCGACTGACAAGTTGAGACGGGACAGCGTCGTTACGCTCTGATTCCGCCATTTCTGATCATTCCGACGTCTTTTATGGCGCACCGAGCAAGTACAAGGCATCCAATAGCGATTTAAACCGCGGCGGCCTCTCATTCCGGCTATCTACCTCTGTTTTTTTCTTCTCATTCGTATAGCGTTGCGAATCGCACATACGCGATTTACGCTTTATAAAGCGTAACACATCCTGAGCAGATTAAACTTTCCACACGGAAGTTATATTTCGACCGTAAACGTTTCGTGATGTTTTATGAATTGAATCACGTATTATTTCAATACGTTTCAGTAATCACCTTACGATAATCAAATCTAATATATGTGTTTGTCACATCTTCAAGTGTTTAATTTTTAATAATATTTCGCGGAACGACGTTATTCTGGGAAAAAAAAGACGGATAAGCAACCCACTTTGGGGCCCATGATTAGTACTCTCTAAATCTGAATCAATGAATAACTATATATATGAATAGTCACTGATATCAGAGTGTGAAGTATGGCCACTGATTCGAATCAGTGGCATACTTTACACAGATATCAGTGCATGACTATTCGCTGATTCAGCAGTACTATTCACTGATTCAGATCGTAACCCTAATAAACAAAAATCGTAATTATAGCTATTCTATCTATTTCAAAGATTTTTAAGTTATACTAGTCAATTCTCTCAATTAGTTCTGTCGATATTCAGTTACGCAAAGATAATTTTCGCTTAAGAGGCACTGACCAAAATGTTAAGTTGCTTAACTGCAAGAAAACCGGTCAAAATCTCTCCCAGGGTACAAAATAGTTTTCGAATACAGGTGATTATGGCAATAACTCTTGTTTTGCAAAATCATTTGCAAACATTTCGCAGAACTAAAATATTTCAACGGCAGATAAACACTGTGTATACATCGTAGGTAGCGTCGGTAGCGATACACAATTTCGACGACAATTTCCGGAGGTTTATTCCCGAGTTCGTGCCGAGATGAACACGCGCGCGCCGGAGAAAGAAGAGATCCACGCGAGACAAAATTGTTACCCGTGTCCGTAATAAAATTAGGTGTACAAATAAGTCTCCGCCGTTTTACAATAGATAGCCCCACCAGGAGGTTATGGTTGAAATTGTCAGATGTAAAGTGTTATATCGTAAGGTTGGACATCTGGCAACACCATAGACATAGTATCAGACTGTATCGGCATCACATAATTCTTTTCGTGCGAAAATGTCGAATTTTGAGTCGAATAAGCGTCATTTGCGGGAACTTTTGATTTATTTCTTTAATTTAAAGAAATCTGCAGCTGAGGCGCATCGATTGCTTGTAGAAGCATAGAAGTTGTCGTGAGTGGTTTCAAAAGTTTAAGAACGGTGATTTTGACGTCGAGGACAAAGAACGTAGCGGAAGGCCGAAAGTGTACGAAGACACGGAATTGGAAGCATTATTGGAGGAAGATTCGTGCCAAACGCAAGAAGAACTTGCATTTACATTAGGAGTGACTCAACAAGCAATTTCACATCGTTTAAAATCGTTGGGAATGATTTTTTTTTAATAAAAAACGGCGGAAACTTATTTGTACTCCCTTTACAAATTATCTTTCTCAGAGGAATTGGAAATTCAGGTCAGAGCGCCGCAATGTTGCAGGAGCGCGGAAGTAAAGTCGCTCCTAAAGCACCGCGCGCCGCTTAATCGTTCAGTGAGAGAAAGAGCTCCTCGCGCACTCGCGTTTAAACTTCATAATGACGTACGCATCTTAGAACGACCGTATTCAGTCGGCGAAAGGAATATTACGTGCCATCGAGAATATAATCCCGATACTTCAGTCTGACAAATTGCATCTTTGCGAAGCATGATTTTATATCATGTGATTTAACACACACATATATATATATATATATATATATATATATATATATAAATTATTAGTTTTACACAGTTTTGTTTAATTAATTACATAAGTTATTATTTATTCAATTATTCATCTATTATATATATACGATATTTCTAGTTTATATAATTTGATGCGTTTACATTAGCTCATTTGTCAAAATCAATATCGCGTCTCCTGTACGCATAAATAATCCGCCTGAATTTTTTGCGATGGGCCTTTTGCGCTCCAACCGGTTGTGAGACGGTCCGGAACCAGTTTTCAATCGCGGCGAGTGCGCGAAACGGCTGCATTTGCATCGAGCGCGGCTGAAAGGGTGCCAAAGACGCGAAGGTAGCGAAATATACGAGCTCTCTTACGCGCACTGCGATGAGGGGGGGGGGGGCAACGCGAAACGAGCGGGCACGAAGATTACGATATCTTATTTTTACTCACGTTGAGCGCGTACACCGACTTTCAGGGACGGTGCTCGTGCTGTACGTCGCGGGTGCATCCTCGCGAGACGCGGAACGCGAATTCGTTTCGGCACGCGCTTTATTATCTGAAAAATACAATCGGGACGGAGAGTGCTTTCACGATAACGTGTAACAACGTGCAATTTCACGGGAACGACAAACGCAGATTATGCTATAACGACCAGCCGATTTAATGAAATAGGAAGCGTGTATAGGAAATGCAAATAGAAAGCGGGTGCAGTAAATATTATGTCATATAGTGCGTGGCGATGGCTGCAACATTTTTATATTATTTATTGTTTGCCAAATTTGGTTTTCCATCTATTTTTTCCTATCTATTTACCTTTTCTATCTTATTACGAACTCTTCAGACTCGACATCTGTGACATGGCATTATGGTTAATGCCTTCGTAATACAAGATAAAAGTTTCTTTTAACTTGGTTTTACTAAGGAATATCACAAACTCCAAATACCATCAACGTAATGGTATTTTCACAACTGTTCTATATCTTTTATTAATAAATAATCTTACAAGTTTTAAAGTGATTTTAAATTATGCGAATTTTATTGATATAATTCTGATCCATTAAGAATCAAACTTATTTAAAGTATTCTAAAAAATTTTATGTTACAATATGTCCTAAACTCTTAGATTAGTTGGAGTTTTACAAACTCCATCTTACCGAGCTACATCATATTTTCAACTTTGTAAACGCCTTTGTAATGAAGGAATTAAAACGTATCGAATTAAATAAAGTTCATTAATCGATTGTATATGTAAGATTTTAGTACTTATTATTAATTCTTTTATTCTCGAGGAAATGATGAAATTTGCGTGGTGCTTTTATCATTAATTAAATCTTGTTGTCGCGTATATTATATCTTCAGGTGCGCAAGGTACCGATATCCGCGAAATGGCAATGAAAACGGTTTGCTCGAGATTAAAACGCGGCGGGGAAAACGCTTTGCCGGCGTGACTCGGTATCGACGCAATCGAATGATATTATCGTAAGCGATTGCCGGTCGCGTTGCGTCGGAGTTCGGCCCTGCGTTGCACCGCTGCTGCACCGGCATAGAGACTATTAGAAAGTCCGAGCTCTGGTGCGAGTTACAAGTCCCGACGAAACACGGCTGAGCGGCGAATTTCATAACGAGCAGCAGCGGGATCTCTGTCCGTTGCCGCGAAATCCACGAAGCACCTCTACGTGAAAAAGAAGGGAAAAAAAACGCGACGGAAAATGCCCGCGCTATTTTCTCATTTGCTACCACTTGTGTATTTTTTAATGCGTCGTTGTTGTTCTTCTGAAAATTGCCGCGTTACGAAATCGATTTTTCGGGGAGAATGAAAAAAACTGCGATGTATAGAAGATAAAAAATTAATTCTCCAGTTATTTACTCGCGAATAATGAAATACTTTTGCAAAATCAATTTTAAAGTTTAATATAAATATTTATATACATATAAACGTTCAGTGAATATAACGGTGAGATTTTCAAATATTAATTTTTAAATTGAAATACGTTAAATTAGAATCGAAAATATTGTATTGATGTTAAATTGAAAGCATTAGCGTTTAAATGATTGAATAGCTTTTCTTGACTGAAATAAATAAGGCTTCCTATTAGTGCCGCTATTATACTACTACCGCGGTGCTACTATTTGCAAAATGTCGTGACTGTTTCATTCGTAACAATTGGTTCCGCGAGTTCGAAAGAGAACAACGAGACCGCGTGCATACATGGCGCATTGTAATTGTACAATGACGATGGGTGACGTCACTGATTGACAAACGGCGCACGCATCGCTTGACAGCTCGCGAACTTCGGCGCTTATCGATGAGGATATAAATGGGAACGTCGATGGAATTTTTCTATGAAATGCAAAATTGATAATATCAGCTGTGGTGCATGTCTCGTCGTGAATGCAAAATTCCGCGCGTCGCGCGTCTGACGTTAAATTCTTATCTCCTGGCAACGCGCTCGGAAAGAATTTGGGAAGAAAGTGCGAGAACGATGAGTTTACTTTTGAATATTTGCCGTGCAAGAAAACAAATGGGTTCTCTCTCGGGTTGCTTTGCTCGAACAATGGCCGAGGTTAACGGGATTCGCATGATATACTCTGTCGTTACGTAAATTCTTGTAAAACGTTAAATAAAAGTTGGACCGGATATATCCGAGAGCGAATATACTCCGTTGTTCCGTTAATAAGAATAACAATAATCGTTGATATATCGTCGAGAGAAATATGCATTTTTATTTATGCGCTTAATTTATCTTTATTTTTATGCACTTAATTTATCTTCTTTAAGAGAACAAATATAGGCAATTATGAGAAATGCAACCGCAAATAAAACCGTGTTTCTGGTTTATGTTTTATAATCTTTTACATTTTCAAATTTCTGCACGCCCGACGAATTCCTGGATTATTTAATTTATTCCGCGACTTTCAAAAACTCGTTGAAATTAAAAACATTCAGATTCTCGTATTTAAAAAATTTATGGTTTTGTTTTACGTATATTTTTATATGCCGGAGCAATTAATTTTTTTAGACTGACACGTGTTGATCGCAAAACCGAATAATAAGATGCAGTGATATTTAATAAACATCACTGACCATTTACGAATGAAACAAACGCAATGTGGTAAACGTATATGCAGTAAACGTATGCGGTTAAGAACGACGGGAAATTATTCTTAACCGCATTGTTGTTCTCGAGGGAAAAGAGACCAGAAGACGACGTATACGCGCGATAATGAATTATGATTGATTTTGATAATTAATTTAAATCAAGAGACACGGTAGTGTCTCGCGCCAAGTACACGCGAAGCGAGACCGCACCGTGACTCTTTTACGCGACGCGACGGGTTGCGAGTATACGAGATGTTGAGATCTCGATAACGAGTGAACGGATCAAGTTCTAATTAGGCTTGATCGATAGCTTGGGGTCCAATTAGGGGGGGGTTTCTCTTATAATATTCCGCTACGTGCCCTACGAGCGGAGATATTGCGACGCAAAGTCCAAATGTCAAAAATTTTTTTTAAGATACTTTCTTCTACGTCAACCGCTCGCATTCATTATAACATACATGTAACAAACAGAGAACGTCACTTTCACTTTTTCGACACTGGCGGCTAGCAGCGTTAGTATCGCAGTGCAGTGCAGTGCAGTGCAGTGCAGACAAGTGTGTTCGTTTAGCGCGCTGTCAGAGTGTCAGTCAGTTCATCAGTTATAACCTATCTCGAGAGAGATACGGTAGTACGCGCGGAGCGAGACCGACCGTGACTCTTTACGCGACGCGACGATTAATTCAAGGTAATTGTTTTATGTAATTATCCTATAATTATCTTATTCTATATATTACTGTTATACTTGTACTATTTTATTTACTGTTTATACTACGTTTACGTGAGTGTTTATACATACATACAGGTTATA
Source organism: Temnothorax americanus (assembly GCF_048541705.1). Classification (NCBI taxonomy): domain Eukaryota; kingdom Metazoa; phylum Arthropoda; class Insecta; order Hymenoptera; family Formicidae; genus Temnothorax; species Temnothorax americanus. The sequence goes on from NW_027509411.1 coordinate 2,689,186, forward strand.
ACCTATTATATTTGATAACGAGCGAGTACTGAGTGAGAGAGACAGAAAGCAGAGCGTACGTTGGCAGTGGCCAATAAGAGAGCGTAATGGCGAGAGCCAATGAGCGAGCGAGCGTGATGGTGTGAGTGAGAGCGAGAGAGAGGAGTTGCGAGGGTGGGCAGTGAGACACGGGGAGCTCGAGCGAGACGGTTGAGCGTAGGGCTGAGGCCAAGATACCGAGCGTAAGCGTACGATAGCGAGAACCCCCTGTGTAATTGAACAGATTATTAAAGCCTATTATTAAACTACCCGAGAGTATCTTATTCCACGAGCCGCGGCGACATCCTGAGCACTGAGAGTGAAGAGATCGTGTCTGGGCGAATCGACCAACGAGCCCGTTTGGACAGACAGAGATTATCGAGAGAATATCGTTATCATATTATTTTTTATATTGACAGCAGGGAGCTGATACTGAGATCAAGGAGCCTGTTCACACGAGGCGTTTCTGCCGCGCGATTGCGGCCGCGCGTTAACGTTTGCACGAGCCGCACGCTGTCGCGAGGTATAAGGTGCGACAACGCGCGCATACGCGCGTACGCGAAACGGCAGTAACACCGTAATCGTGCCGGCGATATACTGAATTGAAAATTGAATTGCTTCGTGCTTATCCCGAGATTTCGTATCCCTACATCGTGTTACCACCGCTGCCGGAAAAGAAGGTTCTCTACGCTTGGCAGAAAGTGACGACTGACACGTTCGATCCCGACTCCGTTGATCGCAGAAGAGCTGGACTCGAGGTACGTTTCCGATTTGCAATTATAACAGGTATATATTGACGGCAGGGAGCTGATGCCGAGGAGATCAATCCCGTTTACGCGCAAAGGAATTATCGTAAGTTATTTTATTATCGGTTCAACTTATTTTTTATTCTTTTTTAAGACAATTACCCGAAGGTGTCCAATAGGACTTTGATGTCGAGAATTGGCTAGATCCGTACTAGGTGTCACACTATGCGATGGACATCTTTGAGTATTTGAAAGAACGAGAACGCCTATTCCCCATCGGCAATTACATGGATCGGCAAGTATGCTTCTCGCCATGGCGAGGGGCGAGGGAATGGATGAGAGCGCTACTGGTCGATTGGATGGTCGAGGTGCAGGAGTCGTTTGAGTTGAATCACGAGACCTTATATCTGGCTGTAAAACTGGTCGATCTATACCTAACAAAGATGACAGTCGGGAAAGAGACTCTACAACTGCTGGGCGCTGCGAGTCTTTTCATAGCGAGCAAGTTTGACGTAAGTTTTAATATAATAATATCTCTGCTACACAAATTTTTGCCTGATATTGTGCTCATGTCGAGCAGTAAACCCAATAACAAAAACTTATTTTATTCTTAACTTTAACTTTAGGAAAGAATACCACTAATGGTGGAAGATTTGTATATATGTAACGGCGCTTACACAAAAAGGGAGCTGATCAAAATGGAAATAAGTATTTTAAAAATAGTCAATTTTGACCTGGGAATACCTCTCTCTTACAGATTTCTTTGGCATTATGCCAGGGTAAGGATTTCACAAAGTTAACAATTTATATCGGGTATCCAAGTAATTATTCTGTCCCAGGATTTAAATGAATTTTACATTCTTTCTTCTATGAATAATAATTTTTCAAAATTCTCCAATAAAATATCCGTCTTCTTCAAATGGAATTTATATAAACGTATACTAATTCATCACTACTATCTGAAAATAGTGTGCCAAGGTGTCTATGCCCACGTCAACTCTGGCTCGGTACATACTGGAACATTCTCTGATGGATTATACAATGATCAGGTTGTAGCGATAGTAAAATGGCAGCGGCGCGTTGTTAACTTCGCGTTGCTAATGAAGGACTTGGGAGAATGGATCCAACATTTAGAATACTATAGCGGTTATAAACTTAACACATAAGATATTTTGCAATCTTTTAAACCAGAGCTTGCATAGGAAACACGAAGAAGCATTAAGACTGTCCACAGCAAGTACAGCCACAAGTAAGTATTTTATATATTGAACATGTTATCACTTTATATTTTTTATATATAATATATATATATATATATATATCAAGAGACACGGTAGTGTCTCGCGCCACAAGTACGCGCGAAGCGAGACGCACCGTGACTCTTTTACGCGAACGCATGAGTTGCGAGTATCCGAGATTTGAGATCTCAATAACGAGTGAACGGATCAACTTCTAAGTAGGTTCGATCGATTAGCTTGGGGTTTGATTTATAAATAAGAGTCTTTTTTTTTTGTTACGTGCCCTACGAGCGAAGATATTGCAATGCAAAAACCAAATTGGGAAAATTTTTTTTTAAAGAAACGTCCACGTCGGACAAAAATGGCGGCTTGGTGTGTCACTTTCCCCATTTTTGACACAAGAGTGCACTCGTGCACTGTCGCAGTGCGTGACCAGTTTTTTACAACCTAGAAAAGGATAAGTGTTAAGGTGTGGATAGTCGTGACCGTTGCCCCGTCGTGACAGATAGTGAAATATATATAAGATTGACCGTAAAGAGCTGACTTCCGAGAGATCTTATAAGAAGGAAGGTGTATCCTACAAAATCGTTACAAACACGTACGTAATGCTGCCTTGTAAAAGTTGTCAAACTGTATGTTTACGCGAGCGTTACTTCTGTAGTAACTTACGATAATTATGCCGGGATTACGATGAATTAACGTAACGGGACGCGACGAACGCGAAGTAAACGTACCGTGAACTTAAGAAATTACGATCGCCGTAATTTTAAAGATAACCTTATCTTAACCTTCTATTCATACCAAGCTGTCAAATCATTTCTGAAATGCACCGCTGCTTCACGTTACGGCGATCGTAATTCTTAAGTTCACGTTACGTTACTTCGCGTCCGTCGCGTCCCGTTACGTTAAATTCATCGTAATCCCGGCATTACTCGTTTACGCGGGATGAATTATCATAAGTTGCTACAGAATCTCCATTTACGTGGAGGAATTATCGTATAAGTTACTACGGAAGTAAAACGCTCGCGTAAACATAGTATACGTGACGATAGTGTGTGTGTGTGTGTATGTGTGTGTGGGTGTGTGTGTACTACGTTTACGCGAGTGTTACTTCTGTAGTAAACTTACGATAATTACTCACGTTTACGCGGAGTAAATTATCGTAGTTACGACAAAATCCCGGTACTTTACGCGAAGGAATTATCGTAAGTTACTACAGAAGTAACGTTTCGCGTAAACGTAGTGTGTGTGTGTGTGTGTGTGTAATTAAAATTATTTATATTTATATTATACATATGTATATAATTTATTTTAGTATTTATAGGATGATCTCTCGGCAGCACGACGAGAAAAAGCGGAAAAGCGACAACAATATTCGATAGATTCGATTAGTCGTATGGATGGACATTGCCCTTTTAGAAGAGGATTAGGCCAGTTCATATTAGACATCGAACCTTCCAATTACTCTTTTCAGGTTCCAACTACCATGAACGCTTTAATTTAAGGTGCTGGTAAGTGGGATTAATTTTGCTTCGCATAATTAATGCGCATTAAAATGTTATTAACAATATTATCAACAAAAAAAGGGGAATTTTTTTTTTAATTTTTTCAAAAATTTAAAAAACAAAAAAGGATAGGGAATTTTAATTATACGTACCTTTTTTGAAGCGGAAAAATTATCTAAAATAATGATGGGGAACAACTTAAAAATTAAGAAAATAGTTTTTAGCTTCCCGGCCGAAAAGCCCAAAAGACTGGAAAATTCCAAAAAACCCTCTTTTTTCATTTTTTTTGGATGGGCGTCGGTGATTTTTTTCTTTTCATTTAAAAAAGGAATTAAAAAAATTTCCCAAAAAAAAACCCAAAAAATTAAAATCGGAAAACAAAGAATACTTTTCGGGTTTTTAAAACCTTTTTTTAAAACCCTTTTTCTTTTTTTTGTTCTATGAAGGGGAAAAAAATTTTTTTTTTTTTTTGGATAATTTAAAATTTTTTTGGGCTTTTTTCAGACTTAAATTTTTTATTGGAAAATTTTTTATCGAGCTTTTTTTTTTGGACAAATTTTTAAAAGAAAAAAGGGAAAACCCTTTTGATTTTCTTGTGGGGAAAAAACGCTGATTTTTTTTTTCGGGGCCCCAAAGTTATAAAATTTTTGCGCATAGGTCGGAAACCCTTTTTTTTTTTACACTAAATAATTTTTTTTTAAAAAATTTAACGTTTTTTTTTGAATTTTTTTAAAACCTATTGAAAGGGGCCTTTTTAACCTTTTTTTTTTCCCTCATGTTATATACTTATTTTTAAACCCCAAATTTTTGTTTATTAAAAATTTTATCACATTAGAAAAACATTTTTAAAAATTTTTAAAACTCGTCGCCCATATCAACTCGAAAAATTTTTTAAAAAATTTTTTTAAAATTTTTTTTTTTAACATTTTTATTAAACCCCATAGGGGGCCCCTTTTGGGGCTATTTTCCACCCCAAAACCCTGAGAAAGTAAAAAGGGGCGTTTTTTTCCTTAAAAAAAACCCCCCCAATTTAGGGGAAAAAGGACTTTTTTTCATCTTGAGCAATTTTTTTAAATTTTTATCAACACTGCCTTTTTGGAAAATTTTTTGACCCCAAAAATGTCAAAATAATTAAAAAATGAAAGGAAAATATAAAAAAAGGGGTTGGGGGGTGGGCCCAAAGAGAAAACCACAAAAAAGCACCATTGAAAATTGGCCGAGTGGGGCGAAAAAAAATCAAAAGAGCCCGCATTTTTTAAAAATTTTAAAAAACCCCTGAAAAAAATTTTTTTAAAAAAATTTTTTAAATTTAAAAAAAAACCCCACGGGGTCAAAAAATTAACATTTTTTTCAAATTGTTTAAAAATTTTTAAATAAAATTTTTAATAATTAAGAACTTTAAGACGGTTTTAAAAAAAGGCTTTGCCGAGGGGTTAATAAAAAACAAAAAATTTTGGGGAAATTTTAATAAAAAAAAAATTTTTTGTGTAAAAAAAGCTTTTTTCCCCACCTATCCCCAAAAAATTTTAAAAAAAATTTGGGGCGGTAAAAAAAAATCGCGTTTTCTTTACGAAAAAAAAAAAGGGGTTTTCCTTTTTTTTTTTTTGAAAAATTTGTCCAAACAAAATGCCCCCCCAAATTTTTTGTTTTCAAAAAAATTTTTAAAGGCCGAAAACAGGGGAAAAACTAAGATAGTCCAAAAAAAAAAAAAATTTTTTTTTTCATACTAAAAAATAAAAAAAAAAGGGTTTAAAAAAAAACGGTTAAAAAAAACCCCAAAAGTATCTTTTAGTTCTCAGATGATGGGGTTTTTTTTGGGGGAAAATTTTTAAAATTTTTTTAAAAAGACGAAAAAAACACCGACCCCAAAAATAAAAAAATGATGAAAATGGGGGGTTTTTTATATTTTCCAGTCTCGGGGGTTTGAAGGGCGTGCAAGTATACGACTGGGGTTTCGAAAATGTTGTTTTTGATAAATTGTATTAATTTTACGCTCTACAAAAAGGGGGCGTAAGTTAGTTACCCATCTTGCGGTTTTTTAGATATTTTAAAAAAAATAAAAAAATAAAAAAAATAAAAAAAAAGGTTTTTTTTGTAATTTGGGGTTTCCCCCTTTTTTAAAAAGCGGGGTTAATTTTTCGAAAAAATTTTACAAAAATTACAACACCTTAAATCAAAAAGATTTTTGGGGTTGCAACCGAAAAAAAATGGGTTGGGGGAAGGTTCCCCCCAAATTAGTCTAAAATGACTGGCCTTTTAAGCGTTTTAAACCCCCAAAAAACCGCATGAATTTTGTACAAATTACCTTTTTCAAAAAAAAGTAAAAAAAAAAAGGGCCCAAAAAAAACCAAAAGGGGGTTTTTAAACCCCCCAAAAAAAAAACCCCCAATGGAGGGGTTTAAATTTTATTTAAAAAAAATAAAAATTTTCTAACCTAGGGGGGAGTACTTTTAATTTTTTTTTAAAAAAAAATTTTTAAATTAAAAAATTTTACTTTTTTTTTTAAACCCCAATGATTCCACTTCCCCAAAAACCTACAAAAAAAAGTAGTTCTAAAATTTAAAAAAAAAAAAAAAAAAAAATTTGAAAAATTTTAATCTGCGCCTTTACAATTACCAAAAAAAATATTACCAAAAAAAAAACCCCAAAGGGGGTTTTTATCTTTTTTTTCCTGAGAGTTTTTTTTAAAAACCCAAGTGGGTTTTAAAAATAGTTTTAAAATTTCCTTGATAAAAATTATAATATTTTTAAAGAATTATTTTAACACAAAAAAAAATTTAAAAGGTAACATTTTAAAAAAAAAAATTTTAATTTTAAAAAAATAAAAAATTTTTTTTGGTAAAAAAAATTGGGGGGGCTTTTCCCGGGTCAAAACCCCCAAACTTGCATAGGTTTTATAAAGCCTATCTAAAAGGGGGGATTGGGGTATTTCCTTTTCCCCCATAACATTTTAAACCAATTAATTTTTAGGGGTTTTTTTTCCCATCAAATTTTTTGGATAAGAGCCTCCCCCCACAAGACTCCGTATGATACGTGCGTAAAAAGGGAACCCCGGATTTTAAGCCAAAAAAGTAAAAGGTTAAACCTTCCCCCACAAAATTTTTGTATGGTAACGTAACGTAATCAACCCCCCAAGAAAAAATGACGTTAAAGGTCATGTTTTGTTTCCTTTTGGGGGTTTACCCCCCTTTTTTTAAAAACTTTGCCATAAAGAAAAAACTTGGGGGAAAAAGGGTTTAAAACCTTAAAAAGCAGCCCCAATTTTTTTTTAAGAAAAATTTTTTTTTTATTTTTTTTAAAATTTTTTATTTTAAAGTTACCTCTTTAATTTTTTTAGAGCGACGTTTTGATCGCAAAGCTGAATAATAAGATGCAGAGCTATTTGATAAACACTGACCATTCGCGCCATCCGCAGGTCATAAATCGCAATTGTCGCGACAAAACTGCAACGGCATGCATTACTACGTTCTATATACAATGCGCATTTGTCATCCATTCCGTCATCTAGCTTTGTTTTGTAAGGCGTTCATTAAACCTGGCCGCGGCGCGACTCCGACTGCAACTCTGTATCTTTTCTCCGCATCTCGGGAATTCTTGGCAGCCGATACGTCAACCGGGAGAGACGGCACGTCGAGTGCCAGGCAGGCGCCAACACGCGCAACAGCTGGCTTGTTGATGCCGTTGCTTAATAGCCAAATGCTTAATAGCCAGATTTTTCGATGCTGAGTTTATCACCGCTGCGACATGCATTTTTGGGTCGTGATGCAATTATTCCCGGGACTTAATATGTTCTCCATTCCTCACCGCTAATATTTTCCGGACGAATGAGAAAAATAGATCTTTTCTCGTGAACTCGTATTACACGCAATTTTTTTTTTACAAGTTCGCGATATAAAATGAAGTATAATTAAGACCGGTATTCATAGTCGGATCTTATTTCAAGACCGTCTTAAGTAATGTCCCACTGATTGGTTCAAATAACATCTTAAGATTGTACTTAAGACGGTCTTAAATATAAGATCCGACTATGAATACCGGCCTAAATATCTCATTTAACATCAACATTTATATTTTGAGACATTATATATTTGTAAAATCGTGATTTGTAAAATTGTGTTAAAAACTCTGAAACTTTAATATCTTTGAATCAATTGATCCATACATGTATATGTCACAAAATTTACCGCGTTGTTTTTTTTTTATAATTCTTTGAACTTTAATATGAAATCAACTTTTGTTTAATGAAAATGTGACATCAAATTTTCCAATAATAGTCGACTGACTAAGTAATCGAGTGAAATCTAAGAATTAAGTTTTACAAATGCCAAACGCGCGGATATCCGAAACCGTGTTCTTCCGGATATCCGGAGTGATATGAAAAACGAAAGCGAATAGCGGAATAGTAACTTGATTATATCTCATAATACATTTCACTTTTCACTCACGGCAAATCGTTTACTTTTCACGTGGAAGCCACGGTTAAATGCCGTCGTTTAACAAGATAGATTGTGTAGAAAATGAGTCAGTAATTAATAATAATGATTATTCGTCCAATAATGACGTTGGACGAGCTCGTCAAAGGAAAGATTAAGAGATTGTCGCCCCGCGAATAATACGATCGATACACGACACGAGATGTGATAATTCCAGGAGTGGCGAATATCACGCGGAGGATCTTTATAAGCTTATTAAATTCTTTATTATATCGATAATTTAGCGACGATCTTTGAACTTTCGTATCGATTATGTAATATCATCGTAACAGGATATTATAACTTAATAAGACGCGACGTGTTAAAATTTTACGTTATTTAATTACATTAAATGTCTTTTTAATTATAGTTTATATTATACGCATCTTAGATTTTTTATGATAATTTTTATTAATCTACAGTGAGTACTCGCGCGTGAATATAAATGAAGAGATATGTGTGATATATGCTTATGTATGAAGCAACTATACGTGATGTTCTAAAATTAGTGTCTTTTTTTACTATAGATTTTTAAATCGATATACTTTTTTAATAATGTCCATTAATTATACAGAGAGCTATTAATTGTTAAATGATGTATCAATGTTAAACTATTTATTAACATTAAATTGTAGCTAAAAATATATTTCTTTTTACGAGACGTCGATGGTTTTCAAGTTAAAAACAATCGGAGATAAAAGAACTTTTTGTGAACGTAATTAGATTATTCGTTAGGTGCTGTACCTTTTGAAATACGAAATCTAATGCCTGGAAAAAATATGAATTTTTTTAATCTTTTCGCACAGCTGTAGTAGTTTTTTGCATAATGCTACAACGCGCACACGACGTGCAGTGCAGTACATCGTTTGCGGCTTTACGATTTATGAATTTATAATTACTCTGTGGTGACGATTATATCACCGTATATGGCTTGACTCGCGCCACGAAACGTAGTTAGAAAATTAATCCCTGCGTCTAATTGCCATTCCGAATTAACGGCTGGACTTCCATGGCGAAGGCCACAATTTCGGCGGGTGGGCTTTATATAATTAACGACAAAATGAAACGGCCGTCCGCCGGAAATCACGCGCGCCGAATAAGCCGTTCGATTGGCAATCGTCTCAAAGAATTGTTCGCCACAAATGGTGCTATGGATCGATAAAGCGCATCGATTGTATAACGATAAATGCGTTTAAATTCCTGCAACGATGGCCGACGTACGCGCTACGAATACCGTGTATCTCTTGTTTCAAGTTACGTTGTCCTTCGATTACGGCCGCAATATGGCTGCGAAAGGGCAGACAATGATCTAACAAGTCTTTGATGTTGCCTATATAAATTAGAAATGATCTAATAATCTATAATAATTATTTTCTCAAATCACTGACAATCAATATCATTGTTAATCAATATTACTGTTATTCAATAAGTATAATCTTATGCCGTAAGGTTGATAACCGATATCGCGTAATTGCAGTTTACGTCACCCTTTACAATTTTAATTAGCTGCCTAATTGTGAACCTTATTTATTTGTACCATAATGTAATTAATTAATTGTTCAATTATTATACGTTTTCTACGAAATATATAAACGTGATTGTGTGTTATAACTGAAAATGAAAGCATATATTAGCAAGGAAAATGTTTTGTTAGCCCAAAAAGTGACGAAACAGTTTCGTTAATGATATTTTCCTTCGACCTTTGCAATCCTTTGATACTAACAGAGGAGTGTTGTTTCGACCTCGTTTACTAGTTCCTTCTTGAATTAATTGAACGCAGGTATCAATTAGGCGGAAGCTAGATGTCCTCGTTTCACGCTGTTTTTTCGAAGCGGAAGCATCTATAGCTTTCCATCAAGAAACGCACCGAGGATACGCGATCCGAATAAAATTTGCCTTCTCTGTTTATTTATTTACTATATCCCATTATATTTTTTTTTAGCTGATTTAGCACGTACGAGATTTTGTTCCAGAAACAAAAAGAAGATAATTTATTAAACATTTATTTTACACACTGTATATATTTTTCAAGATGTATCTCAAAATATTTATATATTTGTTTATATTTGTCTATATAATAAAACTTTTTATAAAAGTAATTTTAACAAAATGTAAAGAGCAAGTTAAATTTTCGATGTAACGAAATTCTTAGAATCTCCGTGAGAACGAAATTCCATGTCGCGTCTCTTCTTTATGTCTTTCCTCTTTTTCCGCTTACGATCGTTGACATTTCCGCTTAATTTGCGGGACGATAATGCGAAGAGTACATTGCACGATTGATGCTCCGTGCACAATGGAATTTCCACGTTGCTTTGAGTCACGGCTGCATCAGGTGACTCGGAACGCGGAAAAAAAATTTTCGTCAACAAACGGGGAAAAGAAAAGAATCCCGCGCCGATATGAATTAAAAACGATTAGAACGTTAATTGTAGAGACAAAAGCAATTGTTAAAGTGTATGAGTAATATATGAACACATTGTGTTCTAGGATAAAATTAATCAAAGTTCTATAACTTTAAATCGTTTTATGACCAATCTTATTTTGAGAGATTTAAAATCATTTTGATTAACTTTTTTATTATTTTGTATTTAGAATATATCCTGAAAACGTAACTATTATATCGTTACTATAAATTGATCATTATCTCGTTGTCTTCAATTTAAATATTCACAAAATAATTTAGTCTTTTTATATGTGTTTCCCTATTCGGTTAATTCTCATAGAAAGTATCCTTCAAATGATTGTATTTAATATTTTCCTCAGTGGTATTTTTTATCGCATTTTATTTTTATCCGACTTCGAGAGATTGGATATTAGTCATATTACTCTATTTATATTCCACGCAGTACCCCTACCTCAATCAGATTCGTTCCCAGAGCGATCGACATTTCAAACGGCATTTCCACGACGGGTTTCGATATCTTGCCGCGACAATGCCATACGGTACGATTACATCGATTACATTATACGGGCTAAGTTTACGTCATAAAGTAACGCGGTTTGTGGCACACGAGGCGGCACAAATCGAGTTTATCCTTTGCGAATTCCCGGAGCCCCGCCTCGTTAAAACAACGCCGACAGCCAGCAGAGTTTCCGTCTCGGCGGTCAACGTTGTTCCCGAACAACCTGATTGCCACCCACCGATATACAGACACAGATACGGACACACATTACACCCACACACATATTCCGCGTATACTCTCTTTCCTTCGTAAAGTTTGTCTTCCGGTGACGGAGTTTAGCGTAGATATCGATCCATCGTCGAGGACAACGAGTTTCATCCTTGCGGTTCCGGGACGATCGTTAAACGAGTCGGACAACGATAAGGATAAGAACCTCTTCCGGCGTTGTTGCCCGATGAAAACACCGATGCTCGGCCGTGTTTGCTTTGCCGGCTCGTTAACGGAGAACGCGGGGGAAATCCTCGTCTTCTCTCGTTTTATCGAGTTTCCTTTGTATACCTGCCGGAGAACGGTTTTATAGAGCCTCACGGACACGCGACTGAGAGCATTTTCCATCCTATCATTGAAACATGAACGTTTTAATGCTAATCACAATAATTAAAGGTACGATAATATAATATATTCCAGACACAATTTGAAGAAACCGGATAGCGGAAGCGCAATATAATACGACGATTGCTTCATGAGCTATGAAACACCGACAACAATATCGATCGATTTGCGCGTCACAAAGGAACTTTACGAAGCCAATATCGTGCTGCGTATCATTAAAAAAATAAAAAAACCCAGTATAACCGTATAATAGCGTAATCATTGCTTGCGTCTATCGGGACAGTGGCAGTTACTGTCCCCGATGCAATATTGTTTATTGTTCGTAAATCTTACGAGCGATTCTTCCAAGTTTTCCGGAAATAAAATAATAATAATAATAATGCACGTATGGAATAATAAAAGATTTCCTGCGAGTGCCCGTATTCGCGGAACAGACGTGCATAATAAAGTCTTGTCGGCGTAAAACGACTGAATTTAATTCGGATCGAACGTATAAGTTCGTAACGTTAAGCGGCGCGACGTACCGCGAAAGGAAATCATTTTGGCACGATGCCCCATCTTGCCAATTTGGCGGGTGGCGGCTTTGTGAAATATGATAATAGGAGAATAAAGTCAATTCGCGCGTAAAACTTCCGCGATAGAGCGGTGTATCTGGGCGAGTAGACACACTAGTTGCGTTATTTTATGCATTCTGATTCCAAAATTGCAACGTGCAATTTTGCAACGTGCAATTTTGGCGAGTCCAATTTTCGATGTTTTAGGTTTTAAATACAATTATTACTAATGTTACAAATATGCATTTAAAATGCGTGTATTTTTTCGAAAGAATGATAAAATATTTCGGAAAGAAAAATAAGATATGTACAATATTTTTCAATCAATATATATATATGCACGCGAATTTCTGATCATTCTTCAAGTCGCTCTTTCTTCGTTTTTTTTTCTCTCTCTCTTAGCACGTTCATCTCTCATCGAAAAGAGCGGTTACGTTGAAACTTATAAAGATGGGATAAATAAGTTCAATAAAATCCAAGTCAAATCCAAAGATAAAGATTCATTCTAAGTAATCGAGTGATATTCATGAAAAATAATAGTTCATACATTTGCGAAATAGTCCACACACAATCCTGAGTTAATTTTCGAATTTTGGAATGAATATTTGCATGCAGAATTTGAAATGCATTTATACATAATTTCTTTTCTAATAAATCGAATCTTTTTACAGGTAGTACTCGAACTTTAAAAATGAAATTGTTAGTTTAAAGAATGTATATAAATGTGTAAAGATTTTAAATAATTTTTACTTCATATTTTAAATCATATTTTTATTATGTTTAACTTCAACGGTTGATAATCTAACATTTGTAATTATAAAAAAATAATGTAAAATAATGTTAATTTTATAGCAAACATTATGATTCATGATTCGAAGGAATCGTAAAGTTTCTAATAAAATACTCATTAAATATTCGAATACATTTGATCTAATTGAAAGTACTGTTTTTTTATTTTTCCAAGTAATCGTACAGAATTCGAAACTACGCCAACAGATTCGAACCTTGCAAGATACTTAATCCCATCGCTGGTTGTGTCATGATGTTGAGAAACAATTCCGGCGATTCCGCTTAAGCAGTTCGTTTAATCTTAATCGCGTTTACCGTCGCTCAATTAACATCCGCTGCCAATGAATCGTCCCCGCGATTTCGCCACGGAGGATAGAAGGCCGCGAAGGTTTCCCGTTGACGCGCGTGCTGTCGGAAGAGACCGAGAGTCATCGGGGGGCCAGCCCGGGTGTAACAACTCCGGGGAATACGGCGGCCACGCGTATATATTCCCCGGTTACCTATCGCAGGAAATGTCGAAATGACTCGCCGCCGTCGCGCCGCTCGTTCGCACGCGCGCGTGCTCGTGCCCACCTTTCTCTCTTTCGATGGTTCGTCGATGCCGCGCTATCCCAATTCCACATCGTGTGCGTAAGAAGCGCCTCGTGCGCGCCGGTCAACGCGCGTGATCTCGGTCACGCAGCTCACCGGCGCGACCGATAGCCGGGGAAATTGTATATTGCGCCGTCTGCGCATACTGCGCCCAGTGGTGGCGGATTACCGCACGGACACGTAACGACGTAGCTCAAGCCATTTGAGTCGCGTTCAAGCATAAGGAGGTCATCCGAAACTGTCCAATTATTAACTGTTAACTGCGTCAATTGCTCGCAAATCAACTGTTTACTTTGCATCGTCGCTAGAAGATTTTACAGTGAAACTTTTCCCGGATAGATTAAAATGTGCCGAAATGGATCAGTTCTCCTTTTTCTTTGGCGATTTGACTTTCATCGTTTCCAAAATCTTTGCAATTTGCGTGTTTTGATGTGCACTCTTTATGAAATATTCTCTTTATTATTACTATTAACCCGAGAACGGGCGTCTGCACTCCAATTAAAAATTATTGTTATATTAATTACATATTGCATATTTTTGATTGTTCTATAATTTATTAGTATTTGAGGACAATATGTATATAGATTTATTCAAGATTTTCTGGAAAAAAATAAGGAGAAACCGAAAAAATATAAAAAAATAAATAAGCACATTATAAAATTGCTTTGTCGTGAGCTTTATTTTTTCGATACTGGGATATAAAATTCATCCCAGACACCCGTTCCCAAATTAAGTTTTTTGTTAATAATTGGTATTATTGATTTGATTTACGTAACAGTATTTATCTATGAAAACTATTTATAAAAGTTCAAAATGTAAAAACAAAAATGTGATATTTAAAATTATGAAGTAGTTAAGAAAATTTAACTGATCTAGTATTAAGCTTGAATATAACGAAATTAGATAGATTGCTGCAAAATATATTTATCATTTCTTCAAGCTTTTAATGGTAAAAGAAAATCGAAAAATTAAAAAAAAGTTGAAAAGAATTCTTCCTAAGTAAGCAAAGAAGAGCATACCGAATCCCGTGGCAATAAATCTGCTTCGATTTTACTGAAATTTTGTTTTCAGTTTTGTTTGACAAATACAGTGGATTAAAAAAGTACTTGCACACCCAGTTAGTTTGCTTACAATAATTTTATTCGAAGGAATAATACATAATTACGAATTCATAAGTAACTTATTACATATACCTATACTGTATGTAATAAATTACTTATGGACACAATTCGAAGGAATAAAACATAATTACAATTCGTAGTTATTGTAAGAAAATTGGGTGTGCGAATACTTTTTTAATATACCGTATATGGGAATACCTAGTACCAATAAGCTCACAGCAAATATCACATGCAATATCAACACTCTAATGTTATTCTCTTTTAATAGCCAGAAAATACGCATGTTAGTTTCTTTTATATCTTTTAATTTCCATACGATAAATATAACACATCTTACGTCAATCTGTTTCTTAAGTCGTCACTGTTTACCAGTATGTGAAACCATGCGAAACCGGGAAACTATTAGGATAAGGAAAACGCCTGCGAGAAAAAAATTACTTCTCGTCCACGTTGCACGCAGCTGTTTGCAGTTGCCTACTTCCAGGCGCTACTGCAACAATTGAAATAAGAAAAGTAAAGAAGTATTACCGAAACATTTTTCGATTGACATTACGTTACTGAAATTTCAATTTATTTATTGTATAATTCTTTGAAGTATAGGTAATTTGCATCATTTCTTTATTACCATTCCGTCGGCATGTTATACATTCGAACAAATAACAAATACGCGATCTCGGTGCTTAAAGAGAATTTCAGGGATCGATTGGTAAAATGTACAAAGTAAACAGCTCTAGGAAGAATGTATATATATGAATTTGTGGTTCGAGCTCGGAGGGATTAATAAATTCTTGATATTGCATATATCAGCGGGTAAATATTTCAGAATGCGGTTGTATGTTTTCGTTGAAGGTCCGGTCGATTGGCTCGGGCTACGAATTTATTATTTATATCTCCGGTGCGGCCGAGAACTCGCAGCGCGGTGACTTATTAATTACCGCGGTTCTCTCGACTCATACCGCGATTTCCATAATTAACGTAATACACAGTTAACATAATGCTATGCATGTTTCGACGTGCAATATATCGTGAAATACGTTCTCAGTAAATACCTCAGCGCCGTCTTTCAGCTTCAGGCCTGCGCAGTGAAAAATCGCGGACGAACTCGCGACGCCGCGAGGTGTTACGTAAATATTTGTTTTTTTGGCGAAGTATTGCCGGAGCGTGAAAGCAACGGTCGCGTAAACAAGAGCCATCGAAATTGTGCCAAAGTTATTTATACCTATATCCGCTTATATATTTGTCCGAGCGCGGTGAAAACAGCGTGCGCGTTAGGTCACTTAATTAAATATTGTTCGACAATTCATTTTATTTCTTATCCGGAATGTCGCACGGTAACATTAATTTCGCCGGCGTACAGACTGTTTCGGATTAATTATTGGCGTACCATTTTATATGATTTAACGCAATAACGTAATTTATGCTGCCTAATCACCAGTAAAATCCAGCTTTGCACAAATTGCGACGCCCGTACGGCCGCGCGATTAAAACGAATCACATCCGAAAGAGCGCTGTATATATTTTGTGCATTGTTACTTCCCGCCCGCCTCTGTATTCAGATGTACGATGTGTACGACTGCAAAGTTCCAAATTTATATCTTTCGAAACATAAAACGTTTTCTCTTAGTTTTGTTTAGTGTACACGTGCGCATCTTTTGGCTCATATTGCTTCTGATGGTTATTACCGAGTTGTTAAATGTTACAGTGTAGAGACGACCACAGTTCTATGAAAACTTTCTTGAATAGTTAACAAAACTGCCTGAAAGTATCCAATCTCATTGTTTAATAAGTTTAATTTATCGGCAGTATATAATTTGATTATATTCACCCAATAAATTTCTCTTCCAACTCCTTGCCTGTGATACATTGTATTACCTAGAATAATTAAAATTAATTTTTATTAAGAACTGCTAGAATTTATAGTACCGGTTAAAAGTATTGCATTACAATATGGAAAGAGAAGTCGTTACTTTAATGAAGAAAGACGTACATAAATGTTATAAAATTTTATTTTAGTACTGTTACTTTATGCTGTGATACGGAATACTTTGAGAAAAGAAAACAAAGATCTTAGTGATTTAATTGACTTATAATTATCGTTGATAATTTGAAACAACGTAATTAAATCATTAAGATCTTTGTTTTTTCTCAAAGTATTTCTATCAAAGCATAAAATAACAGTACTAAGATAAAATTTTATAACATTTATTTATCTTAATGATTTAACGCAATTAAATCATTAAAATCTTTGGGTTTTTTTTTTCAAAGTATTTCTATCAAAGCATAAAATAACAGTACCTACTAAAATAAAATTTTGTAACATTTATGTACGTCTTTCTTTATTAAAGTAACGACTTCTTTTTCCACATTGTGATGCAATACTTTTGACCGGTACTGCATTTCTTACTATATTATTCGTTACAAATAATTCTCTTAAACTGCAACGAAAAGAGGAATGAATTTTTCTCGTTAAATAATTAAATCTACCAGACATAACGTGTAAAATTTACAAATTAAAATATGTCTGTAAGTTAGATTTTATTACGCGAACAAATACACGCACGCGTTGTTTCGAGAAGAGAGCGAATTTCCCGACGTTTCGGCAAACGAGGAACACCGTTTCGAAGCAGTAACGAGCGCGAACCCGCTGAGCCACGTCGAATGTAATCGAATTAAAACGTCGGATGCAATTAGTGCGGGAAGAGATGCGGCTCCCCGTGTACGCGCGCGAGTGCACGCAGACGTTTTACCTTCTCAAATTGACCGAATCGAGTGCGGCCGTTGCCGCACGAACGCGCGACTGCATTTCCGCGATTCACGCGCACGTATAGCGCAGATAGCACTTGTCGCAGCACGGATCGCGGCAAATAACACAGCTGCATGTGCATCCAATAGACTGCTATGATGCATTACGATCAATAGTTATCTGATGATTAGTTCGATTGGATTTTCTGAATGTTTTATTGTTGATTGCGAGCATCCTGGCTCTTGCCGAATTGCTTTTTGCACCTACGTTTCTTTTTAATTTGATTTATTGACAGTTTCTGCGGTACGCTTGGAATGAGATTTTTACTTAAATCGAAGACACGTTTTTATGAATAAATATTTTGGAAGAAGTAATACTATTGCTTTAATTGTATATTTATTATAATTGTTATTTATTATAACGAGAGAATTTCGAATCTTGAGTATTTCAGTGAGATTTAAAAGAAGTAAAAATTTGTTTTGCAAACAGACGTGATGAATTAATATTGTATACTATTTCAACAAAAAAAAACTGAAAAACACGCTGTACTTGATAAGTCGCATGTTCATACATTACGAATTAAAATGTCAAACACGCAAGGTCGCTCATTAAAAATTCCACGAGAGGTTAAAATACTTTAAGTATTTTGCGCGTGGAAAACAGTTTTCCGAGTAAAAATTACTTTCCAAGCGTACTGCAGTTGACTTTTTTTTCAATTTAATTATATGATTTTAGTTTTTTTTTAAGCTCCTGCGCACGTAGATTGCATGTGTTTTCACCATCCTTGTTTTGGATTGTTTGTTGCATCCCAGGTCCAGGCGAATGTCCCAGGACGTCACGACCTCGAAATCGACGGAAAATCTCTCGGCGTCTTATTTCAGGTATGCAAAACACCTGCGCTCTATCATCATATCTCGTCATCGTCACTTCTCTATTTTCTCCGGACTTCAAAACAGCGAGAATTAAGTATTATAAATAGTTATGATCTCTCTTTAGAATGTAGTATGATTGTGCATCCTTTATATAGAAACGCACGCAAGATTGTACATGAAAAGCATGTAGGAATGCAAATAGAGATTTGTAAATAGAATTTTAAACGAGATTTTAAGTTTTTTGAACAAACACGTCGTTTTTTTTATCGTAAGTCTAGTCGTAAGGTGACCGCAAAAGAAACTTACGTAATAACGCGTATGTCTCTCTTCCGAATACGTCTCTCTCTTATATAGAATTCCTCACGTTTCTGAAAAGTAAAACTTGGAACAATCCTATATAGGAAATCGGCAGAAATGTGCGGCTTACAGCAATGAGCCGTGTTGCTATGACATAACGCAAGTTCATTCACCGACTTTTTCATTCACGTTTCTTTTTTTTTCTTTCCCCACGACGCGTTGCACTATGTCGCGTTATTCAGTTCGTAGGAATCTCATTGGGCTTTATCTCTGTCGGCCACGCGTCCGTGGACGATACGACTTATGGAGGCAACCTGCATACGGCGCACGGTTCGTTGCATCGTGAAATTGCGTTTTGTTATGGCTAAGCAGGATTGCCTCCTCTGAGCTGAGCGTTTTACAAATAGTGTCGCGCCAAACTATTAGTGTCTACCCGCATAACGTCCCACAATACGTTTCCTGCGGGAGTATAAATGGACGAGTGAGCTCTCTCTCTCTCTCTCTCTCTCTCTCTCTCTCTCTCTCTCTTTTTTTTTCAAATTTATTATTCATGTTTACCTTCCAACATCTTACGTGCATTGGAATTAATTTCGTTGGATGCTAATGCTATTTTTGACTATGCTACGTCTAACGGTCTCATGCTTAACCCTGCAAAATCCAAGGTTATTATATTTGGCAGTCAAGCGCACATAAGTAGTATTGATATCAGTCGTCTTCCACCCATTGTTGTAAACAGCACGCCTTTACCATTCGTTTGTGAGGTAAGAAATTTAGGTGTTATTTTTACATCTAATCTATCATGGACGAGACATATCTCGCTCATCTCACAGAAAGTTCATCATGCGTTGAACAAATTGAAGTTCAACAAGAACTCTCTTTCCAAACAGCTTAGAATCAAACTTGTTACAACATTAATTTTACCTCACATTGATTACTGCTGTCTCGTATATCATGGCCTGACCAAAGAATTAAACATCAAATTGCAAAGACTAGTTAACTGTTGTATTCGATATATTTTCGATATTAGGCGTGATGACCATATCACACCGTATAGACGACAACTGGGATGGCTTTCTGTTGAGAATAGACGGCATTATTTTCTCGGTTGCCAGATGTATCGTATTCTACACATGCGTTCGCCCACCTATTTGTCTGAGCTTTTCACCTTTCCTGATCCATCACTCAAGCGATCTAATCGTCTTGCTGAATTATCTGTTCAAACTTTCCATATTCCTGCTCACAGAACAGTGGCTTACAGAAATTCATTCCATCTTTCCGCTGTTTATTTTTGGCATTCACTTCCTAATACAGTCACATCGGCAGCATCTATAGCATCTTTTAAAAGTCTTCTTCGCGAGTTTTTGCTTTTGTCAGAGTCTGAGTGATCGGTCTCCTCCCTTTCTATTGTGTTCAAGCGGTACTATTTTGTTAGTTTTAAGAGTTTCGTTAGAATCAGTATAATATGTTAATCTTACGTTATATTTTGTTGAGAGCTTATAATTATGTTTATAACTACATTTATACACTTTTGCCCCTTAGCCATTGCTCGGGCATAATAAATCTATCAATCAATCAATCAATCTCTCTCTCTCTCTCTCTCTCTCTCTCTCTCTCTCTCTCTCTCTCTCTCTCTCTCTCTCTCTCTCTCTCTCTCTCGAGTCGAGAAAGAGCCCATTTTTGAATGTGCTGGCGACTTGATTCCATTCCAGGGACGTAAACTGCAAATAGAAATACCTTTTCATTACCCGATATTCTCGCGCGCGTTTGTTTTCGTTACTCGGTATATCATTTTCACTTTACATTAGTAGGAGGGTAACAGGCACTTCTGCCCCAGGGATCTCGCTTGCGGTTAGCGGGGTCGGGGGGGGTTTCGCTGCCGCGGGGGGAGCGCCGTAAGCATTGGGCGAGGAGGTCGAGGGATGGTGTAAAGAGTCACCGGTGGGGGGCTATGCGGGGGGAAGAGAAAACTGGGCGAGAGGGGGAGCGCGACGCGAGGGGAACATTTGGGGTAAGGTTGGGTGTGGCAGGGCTGCCAACGGGGGTTCGGCGCGGGGCAGGGTCGCCAACGGGGGTTCGTTGCGGGGACTTGAGCGTTTTCCGAGGCGGCGTTCGGAGCGGCGCTCGCGCCGTTACCGACCGTTTTGGAGAATCGCGGGCCAATATTTTTTTGTTTTTTTTTTTCTTTGTCGTCGTCGCTCGCGCGCGTTCGGGCGCGTCCGAACTCGTTCGAACTCGTTCGAGGTCGTTTCTTTGGACGTTTCGGGGGGGTGGGGAGAACGACGCGTTCGAGGTGGTTTGTTTCGCGGGGGGTCTCGCGCGCCCGTCTTCGTCGTCGTCGTCGTTTTTTTTTTACTCTTGGTTCGAAGGTCGTTTCGATCCGCAACGCGATCGCCGCGACCGCGGGGGGTAAGCGCGGTCCCGCGGAGAAGGTTAGGTTATACGGATTTGGGAAAAGGGAGAAACAGAAAGAGAAAGCGCACAGAGATGAGATACGCATATAGTTTTTTATTTATTCAAAAATAATACAAGCGCGTTTACATTGTTTCGCTCGCGCGCATATATACATTTCGTAGACGCGACATCGTTATAAGGATTGGAAACAGAGCGCGGCTATTTCGCAGTCGACGATGTTGTCAGGATCGAAGAAATCGCTCTTCAGTATCGCAGTCTGAACCGAAGTTTTCATGCATTTTCATCGCGGCGGCGGCTATCTCCCGATAGCGCGAAAATTTCGCGTCGACCTCCTCGGTCGCCGCGCTCAGCGCACGGACGACGCGATCCACGCAAGATTGGAAATCGTACAGGGTGAGCAGGGTTTTGCGCACCATCGCCACGCGAGCCAGGTTGGGTAGCTCCATACGTACGATCGGCCCGTTGTTGATCACTCCGAATCGCAGCGTCATCTCTCCGATCGACATCGGCGAGGGGGGGTGAGTTACGTCGAAGAGAGCGCGTTCCATGCACGACAATACGTCGCGTTTGCGCTCGACCAGTCCTTTCCACATGTCGAGCGTCAGGGAGATTTCCCTGCCTTGTTTGTCTCCCAGGGCGATATCCATGTACGAAGGCGTGGTATGAATACTGTACCACGGCGACTTGATCGTGATACCTATGGCTATGTACTTGTAACCAGTCGTCGTCAGCAGATAACGCGTCGTCAGGACGCGCACAGGGGGCAATTCGACGGTCTGGTCGGTGGGAAGGCGAAAGTTGGAACGAAACTCCTGATGATGACGACGACGATCGTTTTTGACGGGCGCGTCGGTGGGAGGACGAGAGTTGCGACGCGACTCTTGGCGACGAGGAAGATAATGGCGATCGTCCATCGAACTGATCCTCCGTTTTTTATTGCCGTTGTTGTTCGCCTCCGAATCCGCCGTCTCCGTAGGGGAAATACTCCTCGGCGCGGGTCGATCGGCCAACGTCGAGAACATTTCGCGCCGCGGTAACCGTTCCTTTCTGATTTTTTTTCGACGCGTCGTATTCGGCCGACGACGCGCGACGCGACACTGATGCCTTGGGAGGGACACGTCGGTATAAGTAGGAAAGATCTGACTTATGTCGCGCGTGGCGCGGTGTGGGAAATTTGCGCGGTCCTCTACTCAAATCAAAAAGAAACGGTTACCGCGGCGCGAAATGTTCTCGACGTTGGCCGATCGACCCGCGCCGAGGAGTATTTCCCCTACGGAGACGGCGGATTCGGAGGCGAACGACAACGGCAATAAAAGGCGGAGGATCAGTTCGATGGACGATCGCCATTATCTTCCTCGTCGCCAAGAGTCGCGTCGCAGCTCTCGTCCTCCCACCGACGCGCCCGTCGAGGACGATCGTCGTCATCATCATCAGGAGTTTCGTTCCAACTTTCGCCTTCCCACCGACCAGACCGTCGAATTGCCCCCTGTGCGCGTCTTGACGACGCGTTATCTGCTGACGACGACTGGCTACAAGTACATAGCCATAGGTATCACGATCAAGTCGCCGTGGTACAGTATTCATACCACGCCTTCGTATGTGAATATCGCCCTGGGAGACAAACAAGGCAGGGAAATCTCCGTGACGACCGACATGTGGAAAGGATTGATCGAGCGCAAATGCGACGTATTGTCGTGCATGGAACGCGCTCTCTCCGACGTAACTCACCCCCCCTTGCCGATGTCGATCAGAGGGATGACGCTGCGATTCGGAGTGATCAACAACGGGCCGATCGTCGTATGGAGCTACCCAACCTGGCTCGCGTGGCGATGGTGCGCAAAACCCTGCTCACACTGTACGATTTCCAATTTTGCGTGGATCGCGTCGTCCGTGCGCTGAGCGCGGCGACCGAGAAGGTCGACGCGAAGTTTTCGCGTTATCGGGAGATAGCCGCCGCCGCGATGAAAATGCATAGAAACTTCGGTTCAGACTGCGATACTGAAGAGCGATTTCTTCGATCCTGACAACATCGTCGACTGCGAGATAGCCGCGCTCTGTTTCCAATCCTTATAACGATGTCGCGTCTACGAAATGTATATATTTGCACGAGCGAAATAATGTAAACTCGCTTGTATTATTTTTTGAATAAATAAAAAACTATATGCGTATCTCATCTGTGGGCTTTCTCTTTCTGTTTCCCCCTTTTCTCAAATCCGTATACCCATCTCCGCGCGACCGCGCTTACCTCCCGCGGTCGCGGCAATCGCGTTGCGGATCGAAACGACCTTCGGACCGAGAGTAAAAAAAAAACGACGACGACGACGAAGACGGGCGCGCGAGACCCCCCGCGAAACGAACCACCTCGAACGCGTCGTTCTTTCCACCCCCCGAAACGTCTAGAGGAACGACCTTGAACGAGTTCGAACGAGTTTGGACGCGCCCGAACGCGCGCGAGCGACGACGACAAAGAAAAAAACAAACAAAAAAAATATTGGCCCGCGATTCTCCAAAACGGTCGGTAACGGCGCGAGCGCCGCTCCGAGCGCCCCCTCGGAAAACGCCCAAGTCCCCGCAACGAGCCCCCGTTGGCGGCCTTGCCCCGCGCCGAACCCCCGTTGGCAGCCCTGCCACACCCAACCTTACCCCAAATGTTCCCCTCGCGTCGCGCTTCCCCTCTCGACCAGTTTTCTCTTCCTCCCGCATAGTTCCCCCTCCGGTGACCCTTTACACCGTCCCTCGACCCCCTCGCCCACCGCTTACGGCGCTCCCCCCGCGGCAGCGAAGCCCCCCCCCGACCCCGCTAACCGCAAGCGAGATCCCTGGGGCAGGAGTGCCTGTTACCCTCCTACTTACATTTCGAGCTATTCTAATTTCTGTTTTTCAAACGATTTTTTTTAAACAAGTTTATCGAATCGTTATTTCGTAGTTTGGAGTGAAAATTGCAGGAAATTTAAAATTAATTTTTAAAAACGAGCGCACGGAATTGAGTACCCGCGACTCATTCTCTCGTTTTATTCTATCTCTTCCGATCTATTTTTGCAGATTTCGTTTTGCTTAATCAAATTTGTTGCGCAACGAGCCCGGAATATAAACAAGAGTAAAGCTAATTAACGACTGCGTTTACTCTATTACAGGAGCAAGAGCCGTAGCGTGGATCATGGATTTACGGCACCCTTCGATTTGGACGCTCTGCGGAACAAGGTCGAAGGACGCTTCGAATCTGTGGATAAACTCTCGAAAGGTGAGTACACGTTATTGCATTGATAATAATTGAAACGGTCGGTATCGCATCGGATTTTGCGTAAATATTTGACACGTCGTAGTTCCCGTTTATTCGCAAGCGTCATTAATCAATCATTTTCAGAATGAATGTCGAAATTAATCATGTTTTTTTTTAAATCGCAAATATTTATTATTTTTTTTTAGACATTTTACGCATATAATTCATAAGTATTTTAAACTTGACATCAGCCGAAAACATTCAGACCATTTAACGCTACGATATTAAGGATTTAATATTAAGCGGCCGCGGCAATTTATCTTTTTACTTTCGAACCGATACGTCATTGTACGACACACACACGCCCTTTCTATATAGTGATCGATCTGATCCGCTGCGTCGCGCACTATCGAAGATCATTTAACATGCGACATCCGTCGATGTCGCGCGCGCGGATTCACCGCGCATTCGATCATCCGCGGAATATCCGCGACTCGCGGAAGTTCCCGATGATGACGTCGCCGGGACAATGGGCGGGCGAATTGGAGAGGCTGGCTGACCATGATGACGGCGCGATCTATACCGAACGAAGGTCTCGGGGACCCGGGATGTTTCGACGAATCAGCCGCGCGCAGCCTTACACGGGCCGAGTTACATTGACTTACTTTCTCAAAGTGGCACAAGTGCCACGTGTGATCGATCGCCCTATCTCGCGCATACTTCGAATCGACGCGATACCAGCGATAACCAATACCAGCGTAGCCAGAAGCGTAATGAAGACTAATTGACGCGCGGGATTAAGGATAAAGTGGTGTGGTATAATTAATGGAGCAGCGTTTCGATAAACGGAACGCAGGTCCGGCCGCGAGAGATCGATAGGAGTGCGAACAGGCGATCGTATACATATTGTCTTAATCGACATTGATTCTTAATGAAGAATGGACACAGTTCAGGCGGAAGATATAATTTAGATGCACGTTTTGTGTGACTGAACGAAACTTAAGGTAAATGCCTGGACACGATACCTGTGTCTGAAAATTTTTATCATTTTAGCCCTTAAATAAATTATAACGCGAATTAAACTCAAAGACTCAAAGATAAAAATATTTTTCTTGTAATATATTTTTATCTTTGATTTTAGTTCGCGTTATACTTATTTAAAAACTAAAATGATAAAGGTGTCCAAACATAGTTCTTAAGTGTCTCGGCATTGATACTTTTACCTTACTTTAATCTTATATAGGCAAGTCTAGTGATTGTTTGTTGTAGTAGATATATATGTATATCTCTCTATTGTATTCGCCAAGTGACTTTAGACAGTTATCGTATAAGAAAGCGATAATTTATCATTAGATAAATGATTGGATTATGCAGATTAGAACCTAATTATTATCGTGTTACCTATAATTTATTTTCAATTGTTGAAATTATTTATTGGTTGAAATTATTAATTTACTTTCATCGCTTATCAAAATAAGCGCGCGCGTATTTACGAGTTTCACTGCTTTTACGTTATATTTATCTACTGCACGCCTAGCTATTGCGCAATAAATGAACTTGAATGCAGAAACTCAAATCGCTATTGGCGTCGCTGCGCCGCGCACCGCGTCGTACCGCGCTCCATTTCGCGAATGCGAAATTGCCACGAGAATTTAGATTCTGTCTCGACAGCTTCGCGCGCAGTTTATTAAATCCGCTTCGCGAGCAACCCAGATAGCAGCGCCGAGCATTTGACTCATTTGCCGCGGTGCATATGCACGCGGGTGTGGCTCTAATGGGAGCGGAGGGTTCACCAAGGGACAATTGTTTCCAACTATCGTTAGAAATTTATCTCATTATGCTCGCGCCAGCCGTCTGTGGAATTGTACGTCTGAGAAATAATCCGGTCGCCAATAATCTAGCCGTCCGCGCGCTCCAAAGTAGTCCAAGTTATAGTCGTTGCTCACCACGTGCTATTAATCAAACAAATTCTGGGGAGTAATTTTTTTATAAAATACATTTTTTATTATTAAAATAAATATTATTTATTTATTTATTGGAATTAAATTAAACCAATTACATAACAATTCGAATAAATCTGTCGAGAATTTCGTGTTACATTGGTAATTTAATTTTTGTTTACGTTTTAATGTTATTATTAAATACGAACAGTTGGCTGTATTTTTATTTATTTCCTTTTTTGGGACGATTATATATTTTTCGCGATAAAAATTGTAAAAAAAAATCGGGAGAGAGAGAGAAAGAGAGCGAGCAGCGATATATTCCAAGCGCGATGCATTCGTCGATTGCATTGACGTTTTTATCGGGGTTTCCTCGTCGTCGCATCTATGCATACATGCGACTGTTTACATTGTAACGACACTAGTTGCGCACAGGCTGTGCAAACGTTCATTCCCGATTATGCCATGCATGCACGAATATCAAGCGAGGCTTTAAAAGTTTCTCGGAAAGCGGCAGGGCCGCATGCGTGACGGCCAAGAAAATAAACCGGCGGAAACTTATTCGCATTAACATAAGCATCTGCCGTGATTTATAAATCCTAAACGTTATGTACATACATATATATAGCCTTAGCCTTAGCCCCGGCGCATTTAAATATTCGTTACTGCGTTCTCCGTTTCTTCCAACGCAGAACCTCTTTTGGGTGAAAAATGCGCACATACTTATCTAAGATCCGATTGCTTCTGGCAGTTTTGAGACGCTGCTGCACGCTTCGAAAACAATGTCGCCGGAGATGGCTATAATCGATACCATCTAATGACACGTTTCTATTTTGATACAATAATAGAATAAAAAATGTGATACTATATAATTTTGTTTTTATCAACATAAAAAATGGCACAAGTAGTTCAGGCTTGATATATCCGCATATTTTAAAACTATATGTATTTATATTACACATATAGTTAAATAATACGTATAAAATTAAAAATCTATACACATATATACATTATAATTATATAATTATACATTTTAAAACAATATATAATTATTTAAATAACATGTATAATTAATTATTAATAATATATTACAATATATGTATACATATAATAATGTTTGTGTAATAATAACAATATTAATTATATATGTATATGTATATGTGATATAAAGTAGCCTTTATGATATTTTAACTCGCATAAAATTATTACTAATGTGGGCATTATTAATTTGAATATGAAGTCACGCTTGTGTGTGTGTGTGTGTTTGTGTGTGTGTGCGTGCGTGCGCGTGCGCGTGCGTGCGTGCGTGCGTGTGTGTGCGTGTGTGTGAGAGTAGTGTGAAATTACATTTGTCTCTTATTCATATATTCATAGTGTTGTCATAGCTTAATATATAATTTATTCATACTGCATGCCGCGACTGACAAACGTATCGAACTTCTCTTCGTCGCTTGAGACTAATTATCTGAAGGATCCCTCGGGACACGAAAATCGTTACGGCCGTTATGTAATGATACCAGAAGCATATTGCGATGATTTGATCGACTGACAAAACTAGAATCGTTGGCTTTGAATCACTTCATACTAGTAGTTTATATATTAGAAATGTGCAAATTAAGGATTTTTGATGTCGAATCTAATTTCATTTCCTTTTTCGAATTTTAGTTGAATTAAATCGGTAAAAATTCATTAGAATCGAATGCAATCGAATTGAATCGTTAAAATATAATTTTCAATTAACAATATAAATGTTCAGATTTAGATTGTACATGATTTTAACATGTAGATAATAAAAGAATACTTTATTATCTACATGATTATATAATGTAAATTCTTTTTAAAGCACTAACATATTTAAATATTTAATATAAAACTAATAAAATATATTTTATTTAATGTCGTAACTGAACAATTAGACGAAAAATCATAGATAAATTATTAAAATACTCTAATGTAGTGCCCAATAATATGTATACAATTACATACATAGAAATTAAGATAAAATAATATATAGTTTTTTTATTATCAATACTCATAGCCTACTATTTTTCTACATATATTTAAACTTTTACTTACAATTTATGATAGGGTCACAAGGCATGTCAAAAATAAACTTTTTGACTACTTATTGTTAGTCGCTCGGTGAGCGGTTGTAATACTGAATGCACTCTCTGAATACCCCTATTAACACGACCGTATTGTTTTGTTTATTAGCGAGAAATATGATTTTATAAAATTGACAATTGTACAATATGATTCGTATTCGAACCACCTAGATTTGAAATTTTCGAATAGTTCAGATTCGAATCGATTCGTATTCGAATAGTTTGCACATCTCTACTACATATCTGATCTTCAAAAATCACTTATCATTTACACAATTTATTGTCAACGTATTGTTTTGCTTATTAGCGAGAAATATGATTTTATAAAATTGACAATTGTACAATATGATTCGTATTTGAACCACCTAGATTTGAAATTTTCGAATAGTTCGCACATCTCTGCTACATATCTGATCTTCAAGAATCATTTATCATTTACACAATTTATTGTCAACGTTAATAAACGGTGCAAAATAATAATTACTCGTAATTGTGAATCGCGACTCGCGAGAATTCCGCGAAACCGATCTCATCCGATCCCATTCGACGTTCCACTCTGAAAATCTGGAGATTAATCTCGCAATGAATTACCGCGCGATTTGTCGGACACAAATAAGGAAAACGACAGTCAAATAGTCCCGCCAAGAGTGACGTCGATCGGATCCCATCATGGCGATCAGTGGACGGTCAGTCGCGCGGAGTCGGTCGTCGTTGTGTACGTAAATCGTTAATCGCGAGGTGTCCGTCGTCCGCGTCGATCGGCGCGCGACGTCGGTGTCGGGCTCGAACTCGGATTCGCGTCGCGATTGTCGCGAATCGCGATCGTTCCTCTCCATCGCCGATCGGTGACACCCGACGACCTCCGCGGGTGCGCGGCGCGTGCTAATCATTCACGTGATCGTGATACCTTCTCGCGCAGCGCATCAGTTTCAGCCGCGCGCGGATGACGTTTGCCCTCGCGACCGCGACGTCGCGTCGGAGGATCGTACCGGGAGTCACGGTGAGCCGACCGGAGCCGACGCCAGGACTTGTCTGTCGTCTCGTCGTCTCCGTTATCGCGTTTACGCGATAAAGTATACGTCGTCGCCGCGGGCCGCGGGCCGATCGCCGATTCTCGCGCGCAGTACGTCACAGTACTTACGTTTCTGCCGCGGAACGCTGTCGGTTCCGCGTTAACTTCGCGACCACAGATTTTTTTGCGAACGGCTCGATAACGATTCGACCTCCGCGCCAAGTTATTTTACGTGCTTCGTGTATTTAAAGCGGAATTGTTACAAATCGCGAAGTTGTCGCATTTTTACACTTACCATGTATATGTTTTTATGTATTATATTTGTGAGAAATATATATTAAAAAATATGCATGATCTTTATATATATATATATATATATATATACACACACACACATATTTTTTAAATATATGTATATAAACAATTGATGCATCTTTTAATATATAATATATGATGTAACTATACATCATATATACATTATATATGTATACATGAAAGAAAGTAATCATTAGGCAAGAGGAAAACGTTTTATCTACACTCGAAGTGTGAGGGATCAAAGTTTCTCGACAAATCCGAGCCGTAAATTGAATGTCAAGATTTCGTCGGCGATTCCGAGTGGGCCAATTGCTTTATCGCGCGTGTTTGGCTTGTCACGCGAGAAAGTTTCGGCGTACTTAAGCCGGTTTCGCCCCGCGGAGCGAGCACTTTTTACGTATTGCCACTTGTAATGACAAGGTCGACCGCGCCGCCGGTGCCGCGACGGGAGAAAGTGTCCCGGCGAAGAGCTGCGTGCGTTTCTGTCCGCGAGAAGAAATTGAGCCACTCATCAGCGCAACGTTGATAGCTCGACACTCACAAGAAAGCTTCTCTCGGAAGGAACAAGATTAATCTTCGATAATTTTCTGTGATATATGCTAATTGACGAGATATTTCTGGGGGCGTTTTGAGCGGTCTGGTATTTAAAATCCTTAGTCTTGAAAGATAAAAGTAAGTGAACTTGTAAGTAAAAGGTATATGTCGTGCCATTTATTAACCCTTTCGCTATTCCGTATCGTATATGTGACACAAAGTTTTATTTCTGGGACTCTGGTGCATTACATATACGACGCACCGAGAGAGAGAGAGAGAGAGAGAGAGAGAGAGAGAGAGAGAGAGAGAGAGAGAGAGAGAGAGAGAGAGAACTTACATTTCGTATATCTCTTTTAAAAAATTTTTATAAAACAGCATTTAGGCCAGCGTACATTTCCAGGCTTTTTCGAGAAAGATTAGCATTACAAAACTACGATATTTATTTCAACATAAAGTTCGTATTTTTTTTAGAACCTCCGAGTTTGACCGATAAAAAAACGGCTGGGCATGGCAGTGAAAGGGTTTGCGGAAAGTGACGGAGGAGGCAACGGCTGTGCGGGCTGTGTACTATTGCTTCATTCATATGTAGATTTCAATTCAGAGAGCTTTTGTATCGGTCGTATCGGTTTATTTTTGTATTTTCTTTTCTTTTGTGAGTTGAGCTATCTACTTAGCGCTGAGCGAGCGTCCCGTTTGAGTGTAGATAAAATTAACGGAGAAGCCGAAGAAGTCAATACCTATTGTATCTCCCTGAATCATTTGTTAATGTAAAACTTTGCTGAAACTTCGCCGAACTTGTAACTAGTGTCCACTATTTATCTTACAGCGCCGCTATTTATCTTATTTTTAACGTAGCTTTTTATTTATCTATTATCGGAACAGCTCAAATACTTTTTATCTTTATATCCAATCTTGAAGCTTGTTGTTAGATTTATTTTTTCCTTGATAATATGTTGATATAATATTGATATAAATATATAATCGTTGATATATTTATACCGTGATAACGGTTAGTGGCGAGTTTATCTAGCTAATGCATTACGTAAAAAGCTCCGATTACAATAGCGGAGAAAAAAACAACCGATTCACACCCGTGCGCGCTCTCCCCATTTATCCAATTATACTTCGCGCTGACATCATCAACTCGACACCTATCAATTACGGAAAGTGCAGCAGTGAACATTATTATTTTACCGACGCTGTGATCGGTTGATGCGAAATATATATTAAAACGCGCTCGCGTAGACTGTAGCGAGGAGGAGTGTCCGCTTTCTGGCGATTTCGAAAAAAATAGAGCGTCGAGAAGCGCGACGATGCTCCGACTTGGAAATGTCGACGGCGATGGAATTTGACGTGCCAATCATGATGGACTCGCAGTGGGAATACGCCGATTACGAGGCGAGCAACATTCACATCTACGAGAAGGAATTTCATGACTATGTCGTGTACTACGTGGCGCAAGGGGACTCGCAGCTCTTCTCAGACAGCACTCAGCGCGCCTCAAGTACAGGTAGTACGCGGACAATGTGGGGGAAAAAACGTGGCGAAAAATGCGCTTAAATCAGTACGAGATATCGTCCGTGCGTTACGCGTTTCTCATCCTTGTCCGCGCGAAATGAGAGCTTCGTCGATTTCGACAAACATCGCCTGTGTTTTTGAAAGCAGCCCTTCGACAATGTTTGCTTTAATCTCTTTCAACTTTTGAAATGCGCGAATCGTTTCATTTTCACTTCGTTAGCAAGTCTGAGGTCCGAGAGAAATTGTTTACTTGGAACACTTGGTGAATCACTCGCTGCTACTTGGTGAATCACTCGTACACTACAAATTTTTTCATCGTCAATTTCATATTAGAAATATAGATATATTTTATTTTTACTTCTATATTTATATAGAAAATTATATTCGTTACATTCACTGATCTCAATACGTCGAAAATGAAGACATAATTGAAAATTACTAAAAAAAGTTATAGCGTGTATTTGTCGAAGATTGATTTGATGGACTTAAATAGGGTCAAGTTAAACGATGCTTTTAGATTAGCAGCTTTTTCTTCAATAAAAGAAAATAAGAGTATGTGTCGTAGACTGAGGAGTGGAAACTTTAGGAGAGACTGGGAGAGACTTCATTCAAGAGAAGCCCGTTTCGGGGATCGATCGCTTCAATGAATATTAATTAATTTCACACGTGCACCAGCTGCGAGACGTGTGTGAGACGCGATGAAGTATGCAAATTTGGTAGAGAAGTGTCAAGTCCACGCGTCGCGCGCCATCGTATATACCGGCTAAAATAACAGTTTCCGCAGTCATCCCGAGCTTATTGCGCAATGGCGTGAATTGAATGCCAGTTAAAATTGAGCAAAGTGTCTGAATCATTTATCGAAGGCCACGGAGAAGAAAAACAAACCTTTCAGATTGCTCGTCGCGCGATTCTTCGTTATTTCTGTCACGTTTGCTCATGGAGTACAATAGAGAAAATCTATTAGTTCCTTGGAGGGGGGGGGCTGGCCGTTGTGGAAAATAATAGGAAACGCGGTCGTTCAATTATGATATGTGAGTAATCTGACACTGGCGCTTTTAATAGCTCCGGTAATTATATCAATCATACGTATATATACGCATTCGCAAAATAACCAAAACAATCCGGATTTACTTTTCGAAATAATATCACTCATTGTCAGTCTAATGCTCAAGGCTTTCTGTATTTTAATTTCACGAAGACACAATTACTCATTATAATAATAAATAAAATGTGTTGGTAGACTTATCGCTAATAGTATTGATTTTACATGGTTGCATTAGCATTACATTTAGAAAGTATTGATTATTTATAATTCAATTAAGAGAAATCGCGGTGTTGTTGCAATAAACACATTTAATACAATAAATATAATTATTTTATTCTGTCTAATCAAGAGAAAATATTTCAGTTTCTTTGTGAGATAGATTCTAAAAGCAATGTCACGACAGAAACGTCGCGCCTCGTTGCCTCTCGGTCGCCCATATATCGTCTGAAGTGAGATTCTCGCGAGATGCTCCCTCCGTTCGCGACCGAACGAATGTTTAAATTGACAGTGATTAACCGCGTTTGTCTCGCAGCGCAAGCAGGTTCAACCCCCGGAATGACTTTTGCGTGAGCCGTCACGTGTTTGCTGCTTTGTTTATCACCGAGTCACGCTCGCCACGGTGCAGCTGGCTGCACTGGCGAGGCGAGTGAGTAATGCAGTCGGGTAGGCGGACTGCAGAAATTAAATTTAACCGTTACTTATCTCCGCGAATGTTCAACACCTCATCGCGAATACTTTTTTCCCCTCCTCAAGAACGTAGATCGATGTCGACAATCGACTTTGTCTCACGGAGACTCGAAGATTCGACATTGTCCTTATCGAAAAAAATATTTAGGATAACGGTATGCAACTTGCCGGAGCAAATTTGCTTCTATCTTACAACATTCTGTTGCTATCTACATTCTACGGTTTTTTTTCAAATAAATGTACGCCACTACCGCGTTTATACGGCGCGAGATACAGTCCGCGACCCTCCAACGCGCGATTGTGACGTTGCAGTTCCTCGAGCTGACGTTGAGCGGCCTTGTTGTCGTTCACAGCTTTGGCCACGCCAGCCGCTCCACCGATCAGGGATCCGAGCGCTCCCAATATCGGTAGAAAGGGTAGAAGACCCCCGCGTTTCGCCAATGGGAGAATTTTCTTCCGCGTTACCGCTCCCCTCTTCCTCTTTCTCATGCCCATGCCCAATTTTGTTTTTGTTTTCATAGCAGCCCATACGGCGGTCGCGACGGCTCTCTCGCCAAGGGTTGTGTCGCTCGCCGTGATACGCTCGCGCGCCTTTTCGGCTAGCGCTCGATCGGCGACGTGTCGATCTGCGAGATCACCGCTTCGCGAGTAAGCGATATCGTGCTCGCGACACGCCTCGTCCAACGGATTGATACCTCGATCACCGCGCGCTAGTCGCTTGGCGAGACGAGTACCCGGCCCGCAGAATTGATAGCCGGGTATGTGTAATTCGACGGGTAGCGCGTTTATCGCTCTGTTGAGGAGGCCGCTGCCAGTGCTTCGCGCCGCTGCGCGCGACATGCGCCGCAATCCCTTATGAGCGATGGTGGACCGTCTATGTGCGTTCTCTGCCACGGACGATTGTAATGTTCCAAACACGGACGACAGTCTCGTACGTCGGAATCCGTCCTCAGATGAACGGGCAATTTGTCCCACAGTCGATCGACGTAATCGGAAAAGTTGCGCAGCAGAAAAATCTTTGGCACGAATTTCAGTTGCTCGGCGGACAGACCGAGAATATCGCGTTTATCCGCCAGGACGAGAAACATCGCGATAACTGAGGGCGTATACCGATCGAACGTACGTATAAATAGGGCAAGTGTGCGCGCACGCGCGTAACAATGCGATTCGTGAGACAACCGTCGGCGATAGGAGTGTCGAATCTCGATTGCAAGACGCGACTGACGTCGGGTTTAACGTCGAGAGAAATGCGTCGACACGGCCCTCTTTTACCGATCGCGATACGTTGCGTCATCTGCGGCCCTTCCAATTGCGGTAAGACGAACGTGTTGATAAGCTTACTGGAAAGTCCGCACGGTCTGCGTTTCGAAAACGTATACGTGTACTCGAAATCTCTCCATCAGCCGAAGTATCGTTACCTCAAGAGTCTGCTCGAATCGATGGACGAGATCGGTTATCGCGCGTTCTCCAATAATCGCGACGTCGTGCCGCCGAGCGAGGCGCTCCCCAGTTCGATATTCGTGTTCGACGACGTGGCCTGTGACAAACAGGACGCAATCAGGGAGTACTTCGCCATGGGTCGACATTCAAATATCGATTGTTTTTACCTCTGTCAAACGTACGCTAAAGTACCGAAGCATCTAATACGCGACAACGCGAACCTGTTGATCCTGTTTAGACAAGACGGAACTAATCTAAAACACGTGTACGACGATCACGTGAGCCCCGATATGTCGTATGAAGATTTCTGCGCGTTGTGTCGCGAGTGTTGGCAGCGCAGGTACGGGTTCGTGGTGATAGACAAGGACAGCGCGCTACAAAACGGCAGATACAGACGAGGATTCAACGACTTTGCCGTACTGTAGAGCGACCAGTAGCTGTCGAACGTTCCGAGAGCGATGAGCGACGCGAAAAACACCGTTGACCGAGAGAAGACCGCGCGGCAGATCGCTAAAACGCGCGCGTCGATACGCAGAAAATACAGAGCGTTGAAAACTGGCAGTGTGGAGAACGAGATGGCTCTCGAGAGACAATTCAAACCGATCGTCGACCCGTTGAAACAAATCGTCGAACACGTCGAAAAAGGCGAATCCAAGAACGACAATGCGGCGGCGGCGGCGACGACGAAAAGTTTCATTATTAAAAAGAAACGCGAGCAAAGCGAAGACGAAGACGACGACGAAGGAAAAGTCGCGCGAAAAACAATATCGAGACCTAAGAAGAGGAAAAAACAAACGAGCGCCGAGTCAGAGATGCTTCCGATCCACTCCACGCCTCTGAAACCGCGAAAATTATCGCTGCACGAGCGGATGGGGGAGGAGCTGGAGGTTTTCGCGTCACCGTTGCCCTCCCCCGAAACACCCGTAAGGGACGTTCTACAAGCGTCGCAGAGTCACGAGGAACTGCATAGTCAATTTGGTCCGTTGGGACAAAGATACGTGGGCGCTCTTCTAAACGGGGACCCAGAAAATGAATTCGATATCGTTTACGGCGTGTACGTCGGGAATGACGGCACGATGCTCGGTGACAAACGGTTCAAGGTGAACGCGGACGATTCCCTGATCGTGGACGGAGTGAGATACACGGGCACGCCCGGCTTGTACGAATTAATCTTCAAGAGATATCCCGATGGTGCAATTTACACCGAGGACGACATGCAAAAGTACAGAAATATACTGTTAGCGACAAACGCTTACAGACGCGATTATAATGCTCTTAACCCCATCATGGGCAACAGGGGACAAAAATACACGAAAATCATCGCTCCGTTGGTATCGCGCGGTAGAAATGGCAGCAATAGAAAGGGTGCTGGCGTGACCAGATTACCGTCGATTATGAAATTGAACGACAATACAATGGATTACGTTTATTGGGACGATCCTAACGAATTGGTGGATCGTCTGCGATTACTCGAGGCCTCTCGTCAAGCGGGCAACGACGCGCACGGTAACGAGATTCAGTCGATAATCGAGGAGCTTCGCGAGATCGGATTGATTATAAATTGAGCTGTCGCGTCGATCGCGACGGCAGTACGTTTCTCGACGAGAGATCGGCGCAATGTCGGTGAACAAATTCGGAATGTCTCTGAGGAAACGCGGCGACGGCGGCGGATTCGCGACGGAAAGATCGCGATTCTCTATCGACTCCCTGCGGAACTACGTACGAGACAGCGCGCTTTGCTTGAACGAGGATTCCTACGACGCGAGGGAGCGCAAGCTACGACGTCTAGCCGCGCCGGAGATCGACAGCGACGCGACGAACAAGAGTTACGTCGAACGCGCGCTTCAAGAATCGGGAAAGGAGATCGATAAATCGTTGTCATCGGTGAAAAGTGAGGTGGATAGGATAAACGGCGACGTGAACGGACTCAGAACCACGTTGAGCGAATTCAAGGAGACTGAAAACAACGTCATTAGCGGACTCAGAATCACGATGAACGAGTTTCTGGCCAAGTTCGAGGAGATTGAAAACCAGATACAGAACTTGGAAAACTCTAAATCCACGCAGACGGGGCAGATACTCGGCGCGCAGATCGTGATGAACGATTTTCTAGCCAAATTCCGCGAGATTGAAACAGCGATGGTGACAAAGGAATCGTTCGAGAGAGAGATAGCAAACATTCGCGGTAACAGGAGGAAAGGTCAATAAGGAGGTGATGAGCCGTCTTTTTTTGCGCAGTCGAGAGAGGAATACACGCGCGCAACGATGAGTGTCGAGAAGCGAAGACTTGTGGAGGAGCTGCATGCACCGGCGCGGAGAAACTTCCCACGACGTCGCGTCGTGGTGCGCGGTTACGACGATCTGTGGCAGGCCGACGTGGTCGAGATGCGTCCCTACGCGCGACACAACAAGGGTTACTATTACATACTAACGGTTATCGATGTGTTGAGCAAGTACGCGTGGGCTTTACCGCTCAAGAGCAAAAGCGGAAGCGAAGTAGCCACGGCCCTGTCGAGGATATTTCGCGAGGACGCGCGATATCCGAGGAATCTGCAAACGGACAAGGGAAAGGAGTTCTACAACGCTAATGTGCGAGAGATTATGAAAAAACGTGATATAAATCACTACTCGACGTACTCGGTGATGAAGGCGTCGGTGGTGGAGAGATTCAATCGCACGCTGAAGAACGACATGTGGAAACTCTTTACGCTCAACGGATCGTACGCGTGGGTCGAGGCGCTGCCCCGTCTGCTGACGAATTACAACCACCGCAGGCATAGAACGATTGGGATGCGACCGGTGGACGTGACACCCGCCGTCGCCAAGAGGCTCTTGTCCACAGTGTACAGTCGCGCGAAGATCGCCGCTCCGGGTAGATTCAGGGTGAACGATCCGGTGCGCGTGAGCAAATTCAAGACGCTGTTCGAAAAGGGTTACACCCCCAACTGGACTACCGAGATCTTCCGTGTCGCTAAAGTACAACGTACCAATCCTGTGACGTATCTGTTGAAAGACTACCGCGGGGAACCGATAGCCGGAGGATTTTACGAGCATGAGTTGCTGCGAGTTTTCGACCCCGACGTTTATCTCGTGGAGAAAGTGTTGCGCAGGCGAGGCGACGACGTATACGTGAAGTAGTTAGGAATGAACAGTTCGCATAACTCATGGATAAATAAAACGGCGGTGTTATAGTTTCTATACATATTTTTTTGTTCGCCTTAATGTAAACTTATGTGTATTTCAAAAACAAAATATATGTTTTATCATTCTCTAACCTTCGCAGTCATACTTCTTCCTTTATCCGTATGTGATTCTATTGGAGAGGAGGAGGAGGAAAAAAATCGAACGAGGTTCCATAGGGGTTTTTTCTCTTTATTTTTTAATAATAATAATAATATGTGATTACAATAATTTTTCAATATTCCCGAAGCACAAAGCGACTAACTTGCAGCCAACGATGTCATCGCGATCGAAGAATTCGCTCTCGCGTATCGCTCTTGGGACGTTCGCGGGATCCGTCACGGTGGCCGCAATAGCGACGAAGCGCGTCAGCTTCGCGTCGATCGTGTTGATGATCGCGCGCAACAAATTCACGAGGCTGTTGACGCAAAGTTCTAGGTCGAACATGAAAAGGACGGTGTTCGTCAACACGATCATACGAGTCGTGGACGTTTCCAGGCGTAGGGTCGACAAAGTGTTAATCTTGCTAAATCGTAATTTCAGTTTTCCGTTTTCAAAGCACATCGGTGGTGGAGCGCGCTCGTTCTTTCCGCGCTGTAGATGGGAGAACAACGCGCGTTTACGATTGATGAGTTCCTTCCACGTTTCAGGCGAGAGTGAGATCTCCTTGCCGTGACAATCTCCTATGACGATGTGTATGTAACACGGGAGTACAGCTGTGATACCGACGTCTATGAATTTGTACCCCGTCTTAGTTAATAGATATCTTCTTTCCAGAATTCGCACCGGATGACGTTTGGCGTCACGTTTCGATGTACTGACGTCGTCGTTGCTGTGACTGAAAATAATAAAAAAAATTATCGTTACATCGTAGGCGAGCGATACGGGATCGTCGCAAACTCACCACATGTTTTTCCAGCAGTTGACGTCCCGATTCGAAAACGGAATCTCTAATTCCATCGATTTTTCGTCAATTGCTCTTCTTTTTCTTTTCGCGTTATCGACGCCATTCTCGAGATCGTCGTCGGATTGACGCTGTTCGAAATACGGGGCGTGTAACGTCGAACACATCTCTCTCTCTCTCTTTTTTCTCCGTTGTCGCGGTACAGTTGGCGGATCACGCGAGAATGAGTCATTCGAGGAAAATTGAGGCGAAATATATTTTAAGAGATAAATTCGATTCCCCCTCCTTTCATTAACATTCTCAAGAGTGATATGTAAAGGAGAGGATACGTCGAATTGTTCTATTCTTCCTCTTCTCTATTCGACGTCTCCCTCGCGTCAATTCGAACGAATCGACTCAATAGATCTCGCAGTTGCATCATCAGTCCCTGTCTCGGGCAGGTAATACCGAGGATCCCAAGATCAAATTTGCCGGATGCTGTTACGGTTTTCGTAAATTCGTTGAATTTGTAGAATCGGTTTTTACTGATAAAGTACAGATTACCGTCGATGTATCGAAAGGCCGACGATACGCTGTGAGGTATTCCCGGAAATATCATGTCGATGTGGTAGTACTTAACGATATTCATCGAACAATCGTCTATCTCGCCCACAACATTATCGTCGTATATAACGAAAGTTCGTCCTTCGTTCGTGTTCAGCACGGCGTTGACCTTCCTGGCGGTATCGGGAATTCCGAGATCTGTGTAAGATCTCGGCCAAGTTGAAACTAGCGTTAGACGCGGATAAGTGATCATGTAGCTCATATTGCCCGCGAACAGCATGATATTGCCCGAGGGCGTCTGATACGCGGCCGTCAGACGCGTGAAATTCTTAGGAAGAAATTTCATGTAGTCCGTCAATAGCAAGGGTTTTTTGTACGTTTTCCCGTCTATATCGATTGACCACACGTATCGTTCGTGCGAGATGTACAATCGACCGTTCGTTATCAATACGGAATCCACGTTTCGCAAGGTGCACAGATCCATCTCGACGTCTTTTGTAGTCGTCGTTGTGGTAGTCGTCGGTGTCGTCGTCGTCGTTATTACTTTTGGAACTTTAGCGTTTTCTTTAGCGCCGTACAGGTGTTGAATGGAAAGAACGTCCTCTAGAGTAAGTTGAACGGGGAATGTCTTCTCAGGCACGAACGCGAACATCACCGAATCTTCGCGGAAGGTGTGCGGCAAGCCTAAAGCGTGACCGATCTCGTGCGTCAACGTCTGAAGTAAATTGTACGTCCCCGGGGGATTCTTAGTCAGCTGTATGTGCCACGTCTCCGCTTTGTCTACGTGCACCTCCGAGACGAAATTTGGGTCTCCGGTGGGAAAGAACGCGTGAGCGACATCTCCGTTAGGACCTCTGAACGCAGACGAACACGGTTCGTTTCGTCGGGAGTATAGCATCGCGTGACGCCCCTCACGAAACGATATCAAAATATCGGGATTCAGCGAATCGCGCTCGAACGTCAATGACGAATTCGCTGCCCACAGATCGAACGCGGCTCGGGTCGTTTTCAAGATTATATCGTTGGCCAGATGAAAGTTCCATTTGAGATGTTTCCTCGGCCATTTGTCCGAAAGCGGAGCGAACGTGCGCTCCGAAATGTCCTCGACGCCGCATCGCGGTTTACCCATTCGATTCAGCGTCTCTTCGTTTAATTCGCCGTCGCCTGGTAGTCGATAGAATTCTTGAAACAGTGAGACGGCTCGATGTAACTCCTGCGTGGTGTTGTAGGACGATGAAAATCGCTGTGCACCGCTGTTATCCAGATACCCATATTTTTGCAGATAACTGATCGCAATCTCATTTTCACTCGATTTACAATTTACCGCGACGACGATAATAATCGCACACGTAATTACGCGCGCGAGCGACATCGTCAAGAGATAACGATACGTTTCCCACCTCGACCCCTTGACCCTCGAGAAGCGATAAGCGTCACCGCCCGATCGAAGCGCGAGTGACCGACGTAACGAGCGATGCGTTCCTTTTTTTTCAGCGATCGCGACGCGGGTGGGAGGTCTCGGTAAAGGTGTTAATTCGTGAAAGGCTGAAAATGAGCGTCGACAAGGCGAACGTGACGATTTCGCTTTGACGTTAGCGCCAATGATGAAGTTGCATTTGTATAATATCCACCATCGTCCCGGTACAATGAAACATAGACTTTAAACAAAAACATTATTAAGAAGTACATATTCGCTATATTATATATTTATTTAAACGCAGCGTAATATCTTCAAGTAATAATATTTCATGATACATATAATATAAATACAAGATATTAATTCTGAAGATTCGGTATTTGATATCGCGACGCGGGTGAGAGGTCATTCGGAAATTGATATCGCGACGCGAATGAGAAGTTTATTTTTGTAAACACATTAAGTTACATGCTAAGTCTGTAAAAATGTAAGCGGAAATTGATATCGCGGCGCGGGTGAAAGATTTTCTTTATATATATATTTACTTATATGTGAAATTAGATGCTTTATCTTTATATATATATATATTAAAATTTCATGTGATAATGTAGGAAAAACAGGATCTTACGATCTTTATATATTAAAATTTCATGTGATAATGTAGGGAAAACAGGAACTTACGTTCGAAGATAAAATCTATTTTCACACTTTTACTGTAAAAATTATCTCTTTAATAAGTATATAAGGAGTCTCAATTTATGAGCTACCGTTAAAGTCGTTTTTGCAATGGAGGACTTAAAACTGTTAGTGGAAGCCTGCGACATGTTAGTTAAAGACGTTGAAAATCTAGCTACTAATGCAACATCTATGAAGGAAAGCGCTGCGAAAGTGTACGATGTGGTCAAACACATGCGTAAAATTACGCCCAAATGTATTAAATTACAATACAACATGGAAGACAAAGAGGACTTATTCCGATATGTGTAAGTACAATCATTTTTTTTTTCACTCGCAAACAGACGGCCGCGATTAATGTTTTTTTTTGTTTATCAGACACAGATGTATAAATTTCATCGGTGAACTACAAAAAGGTATATTTGATAAAACACTAATTGAAATTCATAAAATGGAAATGGAAGCACAAATAATTTGTGATAAAATAGCAGAAATTAAAATTCCTGGAGCTAATCCAAGGATTCTGACAAATGATTCGGACGCTTCTACAAGTGATGATAACGAGGATGAGATCGTCGACGTCGACTGAATACGGCGCTATGATGTAGTAGTAGTAGTAGTTGTAGACTAGTGGCTGAAATGCAAACTTGCATTTTCGTCCCTAAAAACGACCTTTCAACTCCATCAGGGGAATAAAGTGCATAGTAATCTAACCTATTTGTATGAATTCTTGTTAACACAAAATTCATGCCGCATGACAAATAAATATGTATATAATATGGTAAAAAGTTTAAACGATTTTTTCTTTTCATTTACCGTTCACCCCATTCCCTGTCATTAGAATTAAGCTGTCTTCGTTTATCGTTTACTTAATGTAATATTAAAATTTAATATCGCGAAGATCTAAACGATTAAATATCGTTGGCGAAGAAAAGATACGCGATCGTGAGCGAGAACGCGAACGGGGTGGGCGCGAGAGAGACTGCGAGCGAGAACGCGCGAGGGAAAGAGAACGCGAACGGGGATGAGATAACGGGGGGGGGGCCGAGAGCGAGAGCTTCGAACGGGGGAAATAACGCAAGCGTACCGTTCTCGCGGGCATTGTATAAGCGCGAGGCGCGAGAGAACGTTAATCCTCGCGCAATTAGATTGTCAGTTTGAAGTGTGTGACGATTAAATATAAAAAAAAAAAAAATGTCGGAGGAGGATCGCGATCTCATCGAATTCGCCACGGGCCTCGACTCGTCGGACGCGTATCGCGAGTGGGAACGACGGTGCGAAGAGCGTCTCGCGTCTCTGCGAGAGAGATGCCGAGAAAAAACCCGCCCGACGTACACCGGAACGTTGAACTCTCTTATCGTTCGAGTGGCGCGATTGGAAGGAGCGAGAAACGCTCTGCGTCAACGTTTCGCGCAGGTGGGCGCCGGTCACGGCGAACCGAGCAGAGGATTTTCGTGGACGGAAATAGAGACGGCTTTCGAAAGTCGCGTACTGACCGGTGCGGTTATAAACTCGAATCACGTCGATCCTCGATTATTTCTCGAGGACGCGAGGCGCACGGTGCTCGAACAAGTGCGCGTCAATCACGAGAGACACGCGTGCCTGAAGGTCAACACAGTTTTCAATGGCGAGTTCGTCGCGGGGGTTAAAACCGACGTGAAAAGCGTTGCCACGGGAAATCGTCAGCTCTTTCCTACGGCTGATTTGCGAGAATGGTACGACAGATACGTGATCGATGCCACTCTGGCGGGTCTGGATGAGTTTCAGGAACGCGACAGTGGCTGGGCATTGTCGCGTATATTGAACCTGATCGTGAACGTGAACAAGTGCAATCCCATGCACGCCGGATGTTGGTTTGAAATACCGCAATGGATAAAGGTAAAGAAAGCGGTGATCAACGTGCATTCATACGACAACGCGTGTTTCGCGTGGGCGGTAATCTCCGCTTTGTATCCCGCTCTGCGGAACGTGGATCGATGCGGGTCGTATCCCTATTACGCGACGGTGCTGAATTTGGAAGGGATCGAGTTTCCTATGACTCTGAGACAAATTTCGAGGTTCGAACGACTCAACGACATATCCGTCAACGTTTTCACCACTTGGCGGAAGGGACGAAACGACGAGATCGTTCCTTTACAGCTGACCAACGATAAGAAGGACAGACATGTCAATCTGTTGTATCTGTCAGATTCGCGAAACAACTCGAACGGCGGTCATTTCGCGTGTATAAAGAATCTGTCGCGATTGTTGGGGTCTCAGTTAAACAGGAGCAAGAACATGAAGTACATATGCGATCGGTAGGTATAAAAAAAGAGTGCGATGTATGTGCGTACATATTTTATTTTCAGATGCTTACACTACTTTCACTCGAGAGAGAAATTGTCCGCTCACAGCGTCGACTGCGGAAAAATGAACGACTGCGCCATCGTTCTTCCGAACGACGACAACAAATGGTTGTTTTTTCGCGATCACAGTAGAAAGGAGCGACTTCCCTTCGTGGTCTACGCCGATCTGGAATGCGTGTTGGAGAAAGAAAAGATAGACAACGATAACGTCAAGAGATACACATATCAGCATCACAGAGCGTTTAGCGTGGGATACTACCTGTGCAGCCCGTACGACGAGATTGGACCCGGGTACAGATTTCGTCGCGGCGAGGACTGCGTGTCGTGGTTCGTCAACGAGCTCAACGTTATCACGCATCGCGCGAAGGAGATACTCATGACGAACGTGACCATGGCGGAGCTCACGTTGGACGAGACACGAAATTTTTGGAGCGCGACGAGCTGCCACATATGCGAGAGACCGTTCAAATCGGAGGACGGTCAACGCGTGCGCGATCACTGCCACTTGACCGGACGTTATAGAGGTCCCGCGCATCCGCGTTGCAACCTAAATTATAGAGACTCGTACGTTATTCCTGTGTTCTTTCACAATTTGTCCGGTTACGATGCCCACTTTATTATCAAAGATATCGCCAACAGCTTCGAGGGTAGAATCGATTTATTACCGCTCACCAAAGAGTTGTACATATCGTTCACGAAGTATGTAAGGGAAGGCGTTAACTGGGGAAACTGCGCGAAATTGCGATTTGTGGATTCGTTTAAATTTCTCAGCACCAGTCTCGAGAGATTGGCGTCGTATCTCGATAAGGGCAAGCT
Source organism: Temnothorax americanus (assembly GCF_048541705.1). Taxonomy (NCBI): domain Eukaryota; kingdom Metazoa; phylum Arthropoda; class Insecta; order Hymenoptera; family Formicidae; genus Temnothorax; species Temnothorax americanus. The sequence goes on from NW_027509411.1 coordinate 2,733,755, forward strand.
GAAAATCATGCGTTCGGAATTTTCAGAACTAAGCGAAAGCGATTTCGACCTGCTCACACGTAAAGGTGTATTTCCGTACGAGTACGTCGACGGCTTCGATAAGTTGCTGGTGACGGAATTACCGCCGCGCGAGGACTTTTACAGTTCGTTGACCGGCTAAACCGCGAGCGAGAGCGATTACGAGCACGCGCAGAACGTCTGACGTTGTTTTCGCGTTAGAAATCTCGGCGAGTACAGCGATCTGTATCTCAAAACGGACGTGCTTCTCCTAGCGGATATCTTCGAAAATTTTCGCGACACCTGTATCGACACTTACGGACTGGATCCCGCGCATTACTACACCCTACCGGGATACACGTGGGACGCGATGCTGAAGTACACGGGGGTGCGATTCGAATTGCTCACCGATATTGACATGGTAATGTTCGTGGAGCGCGGTATCCGCGGCGGTCTGAGTCAATGCTCCAACAGGTACGCGCGAGCCAACAACAAATATATGCGATCGCACGACTCTTCGCAACCGTCGACGTATCTCATGTACTTCGACGTGAACAATCTGTACGGTTGGGCGATGTGCGAACCGTTGCCGTACGCGGACTTTCAATGGGTCGACGACGCGGAGAGTCTCGACGTAATGTCCGTGAAATTGGACTCCGCTATCGGTTACATCTTGGAGGTCGACCTGACGTACCCGCATGAACTCCACGACGCTCACGCTGACCTTCCGTTCTGCCCGACGCGCGATAAGCCTCCCGGAAAACGGTGCGATAAACTCCTCGCCACTCTGCGCGATAAATCGCGCTACGTGCTGCATTACCGTAATCTACAGCAATGCGTGCGATACGGATTGTGCGTCACGAAGATTCACCGCGCGCTTCGATTCGCGCAATCTCCGTGGCTTCGGGGATACATAGAGCTTAATACGGGATTCAGAGCTCGCGCCAGCAACGATTTCGAGAAAGAAATGTACAAATTAATGAACAATGCGGTATTCGGCAAGACCATGGAAAACGTACGAGATCACGTAGACGTGCGTCTCGTGACGCGTTGGGATGGGAGATACGGCGCGGAGGCGATAATCGCGAAACCGAATTTTCACAGTCGAACCGTCTTCGCGGAGAATCTGATCGCCGTCGAGTTGCGCAGGCTCGAGGTGAGGTTGAACAAACCCATCTACGTCGGTATGTGCATTCTCGAGATATCCAAGACGCGCGTTTACGATTTTCATTACGATTACATGGTGCCGCTGCATCGCGAAAGGTGTAAGATAATGTACACGGACACCGACAGTCTCATATATTTTATCGAGTGCGACGACGCGTACGAGGATATGAAACGCGACATCGCGAGATTCGACACAAGCGGCTATCCCAAGGACAACAAGTATCGCATGCCGCGCGTCAACAAGAAAATACCCGGTTTGATGAAGGACGAGAACGACGGCGCGGTGATGACGGAATTCGTTGGACTGAGGTCGAAAATGTACGCCTTGAGGGTCGAGGAAAAGAGCGACACGAAGAAAATAAAGGGCATCAAGAGAAACGTGGTCGCGAGAACGATAACGTTCGACGATTACGTGTGTTGTCTGAACGACGCGATAGGGCAGTTTAGGCGTCAGTCGTGTATTCGTTCGACTGCACACGAGGTACACACCGTGTCCGAGTTGAAACTCGCTCTCAGCCCGTACGACGACAAGCGATACGTCGTTCCCGAGTCGTACTACACTCTACCGTGGGGGCATTACAAGATACAGCCGTGAAAAGGACCTTTTTTAATAAAGAATATACAACAGTCAACAGCCCTTTTTTCCTCTGAGTAAACTGACGATACAATTGCGCGAGGATTCGCTTATCGCTCGGCGGATGTCAATAGGGCAGCATATAACTCTGGAAATAGCTTTGAAAGATAACCGCGATTGACCTAGAGGGGGAATTCGGAATGGCCCGCCCTCTCGCGCCGGGCGAGAGTGGTGGCGCCCCTCGCTTCCCCCCACTATCCTGAGTTAGAAAAGCGGATTTAGAATCAGGCTTACGTGACGGTGGGTCGGGGACAAGAAGCGGAACGCGTGGGGGCTGCCATAAGCGGTGGGCGAGGGGATGGCGTCGGCAGACGGGGCCGCCCGCGATTGACTTAGAGGGGGGAATTCGGAATGGCCCGCCCTCTCGCGCCGGGCGAGAGTGGTGGCGCCCCTCGTTTCCCCCCACTATCCTGAGTTAGAAAAGCAGCGGCGGGGCGGCCCCCGTCTGCCGACGCCATCCCCTCGCCCACCGCTTATGGCAGCCCCCACGCGTTCCGCTTCCTGCCCCCGACCCACCGTCACGTAAGCCTGATTCTGAATCCCCTATAGTATGCCTACTAATTCTCTTCCTGAAAAATGACCATCTTTAACGCAATCATCTTACTTGATAATTTTCTTCCGCGATACGCATTGCAACTATATCGGAAAGTTAAAGTTTTATTTTTATTCTTTTCCAATGATTTTTCTTTAATTTTTTTTTAAAGAAATTGCACATTTATTAAGATAACTTTTAATTTTAATTTTAATTTTTTTTATATGAATATCACCGAACGTTGCGTTATGGTATATGTCCACTGCACTTATTCGGTTCAATTATATTCGAAAGTGTGGATGAGAATAATTGTGTGTCTATCCATTTTTTGAATAAAATGTCTCTCTTTTTTTCTTCACAATCACGTCGCGTTGACATTGCTGCATGTTGTCTTGAGTCAATTAACGGTTCTTCTACAAAATTGTATCTAATTTCGTACAAGTGCTTCTTCTAATTGTACGAGATTTCTGTACGATTTTTCGTGCTTTTTTAATGCCACTTCTGTTCTTGTCATATATATTCTATGGAATATATTTAAATCTAGACTGTTTATGAAATAGTCTAGTAATGATTAAATGTTTTTTGCTTGAAAAATCGCTCAAGCAAGTTGAATTGCTTTAACCTCGCCTACTGCGTGCGCTTATGATGCTTCTTGAAATTATCCTCGTTTTCCTTGATGATCAACTGCATCCGGAAGCAATATTTCACATAATCTGACAATGAGTGCTGATGGTTAATTTTTATTTCGATGTTGCTCTTTGTCTTGTTGTCGAAATTCAACATCAAGATACGGTTGTTGGCCTTTGCGATAAAGCACTTACAATAAGTGAAAGAGATGCACGTTTGCTATCGTTTCTTGCGTAACGATTCTTGAAGGGATACCAGTGGCATGAATTGCGCATTGCATGACTGTACGAATATTAATGCACAATATTCGTCTGTTAAACAGTATTTAGCGACTTATTTCCGCCGATTGTACGCTGGCAGTTGCATGTCTTGGTAGGCGACAGTGCGGACATATTTTCTTCTTTAACAAATTCTTCTTCTACATTTATTGTTGATGCTAGTACGCTTGTAGCATTAGAATTCGTTGAAGTAATTAGGACTGAATATCTTAGGCGATCCAACGATGATCAAGCGTTCGTATTTCGTAGTTTTCGTAGTGATCGTAATGTGCATGTTTCCCAGAATAACGATAACGACAATGATATACATATTTTTAACAAAAATTATATAAATAACCATGTATTAACATGTAAATAACATACGTGAAACATACAGAAATTAAAATATAAATATAATATTTCAATTTTCCTTACAAGTACAATGAAAAGTTGGTAAAAATGATTTATTTAATATATTTATTTAACTCTCTCTCGGGGTAGAATTATAAATGGTCATTTTTTTTAAGGAAGAGTGCAGTTTTTTTTTCTCACAATTGTAGGAACTATAGTATAATGCGGCATAGCAACTCGATCGTCCTTCGGTCGCGTAAATATTTTCGTGCCCGCTTCGCGACAAGAGCGTTAGTTTTATGTTCGACGTTATTTTGTTAAAAAGCAGCGCGTCCCGGCAACGGGAAAACAGGCTCAGTCCTACAACGACCGCCGAAAGAGCCAGTCTCTCTCGTTTTCACGATTCTGTATTCAGTAATAAATCCTGACTAATATAACACATTTTAACGAGTGGCTTCCTCCCCTTACAAATTCAGAAGTGGGATCGAGGATCGGTATTCGAGTGTTGACGCAGTGAACCGCCGTGATAAACTGCCGGGTAATTTCAAGCGCGGAACTGTATCGGTGAGGTGTCCTTCAGTGTTCCGAGCTTCCGTATCGTTATCGGAAACGTGATGGCCATATACCAGTGTAAAGTGCTCCAGCTCAAAGAGTTGCTGCAAGAACGGCAGTTGCCGACATCGGGCAGCAAGACGGAGTTGATAGCCCGATTGCAAGCGTCAGAGCCAGATAACGACTGGATTAACGAATTAAGAGCGATCGGTGTGGTACGGAATCAAGATGAAAGCGAGCAGCACGAAGACACGGCAGGAGATCGGCGACGAGAGGCGGAGCATACGTCGATAAGTGATATCGAGCATGCGAGTGAGCGGTCGGAGAGAGATCGACGCGCGAACCGCGGCGGGACTCTGCCAGAAGACGTGGTGCGTGAGATGGAATTCATGCGGCGAGAACAAGCGTTAATGCAGCGAGAGATGCGGATTCTGGAAAGAGAGAACCAGATGTTGCGTAATGCCCCGCGGAACGATGCAGGACCGGAAGTGCCATCGAAACATAGCGTGAAAGCAATATGTGAATTGCTGAGCGATTTTCAAGGAAAAGAGGGCATGTTCCGAAATTGGGAGAAACAAGCCCGATTATTAATTGCAACATATCGTTTGGATGACAACAGTGCAAAGATTCTCATAGAAGCGCGTCTTAAGGACAAAGCGTTAGAGTGGTTTCACTCTCGCCCCGAGCATGTCGAGCTCAGCGCGAATGATATACTTCTTGAAATGCGCAAGATGTACGATCACCGTCAAAGTAAATTGAAGCTGCGGAAGCAGTTTGAAGAAAGAAAGTGGAAGCAGGGAGAAGCGTTTAGTGCATATTACCACGAGAAGATTATACTTGCTAATCGCGTTCCAGTGGATGAAGAAGAAATTTTGGAGTACGTTATCGAGGGTATATCGAGTTTGCAGTTACGTAATCAAGCAAAGCTTCAACAGTTCGCTTCGAAAGACGAGCTGCTAACGGCGTTTGAAAGTGTCAATCTGATGGAGGAGAAAAGTCGTCCGGAACGAGAGCTGAAGTGGAAGAACAAGAAGCAGAAGGACGTGCAGTCTCATACGAAAGTGTCGGAGAGAAAGGATGCGTCGACGGAGTCAAGTGCGTCACAGGTCAAAATACGGTGCTACAATTGCAGCAAATTTGGACATATGTCTAAGGACTGTAAGTCGCCTAAGAGAGAGAAAGGTACCTGTTTCAAATGCGGAGAAAAAGGGCATGTAATGAGCGAATGTAACGGTAAGAGTGAATCAGAACAAGTTAATTACGTAGATGCCTCGTTGATTAGTAATGAATTTCAAAAAGTAGTTACGATAAAATTGAGTGATTCTATTGCGAAGTATGAAACTAAAGTAGATGCGTTGATCGATACTGGGAGTCCAATAAGTTTTGTGAAAGAAAAGATTATTCCCTATTGTTTTATTAAGCCGATTGATGTTGGAAATAAATTTTGTGGAATTAATGGCAGTCAGCTAAACGTAGTTGGAACTACTACAATTGATATTCATTACGATCAAATTAGTGAAGCTAACGTGTCAGTATACGTGGTTGCTGATAATACTACGTCATTCTCTATGATAATCGGTCGGGACATTCTAAAAAGAGCTAAAGTTAATTTAATTGCTATTCCTGTAAACGTTGCGGAAAATTTAGATAACGACGAGATTCTGAATGTAGATAACGAGATTCTTAATATTAATATAAGCGATATGCCAGATAAAGTAAGTGAAACGTTAGTAATTAATCCGGATATTTGTCCTGCTAAACAGTTAGAGTTTAAAAAATTGTTCGAAAAAGAATATGTATTGCCAAAACGTCCTTTAAAGCCCAAGGTTAATGCGGAACTGACATTAAAGTTTGATAATGTAAAAAGCTTTCATTTCTCACCGAGGAGATTATCGTATAGTGAAAAGGAACAGTTGAGGAAAATTTTGGACGAATTATTAGCGAAAGGAGTCATTAGGCCTAGTAACTCCGAATATGCATCGCCGGTTGTACTTGTACGTAAAAAAAACGGAGAGTACCGAATGTGTATCGATTATCGAACTTTAAATAAATATATATTACGAGATAATTCTCCAATTCCAGTGATAGAAGATCAATTAAATGTTCTTAGAGATAAAGAATATTTTAGTGTATTAGACTTAAAAGATGGATTTTTCCACATTCGCATGTCTGAAGAGTCCATTAAATATACTGCATTTGTTACACCATTCGGCCAATTTGAGTTCGTTGTAGTGCCGTTTGGATTAAAAACAGCCCCGACTAGATTCCAAAAATTTGTAAACGATATATTGCAGGAGCTGATCCGTGAGGGAGATGTAATAGCATACTTTGATGATTTCTTGATAGCAACTAAGTCGTTAGAACGTCATCTCTATGTATTAAAACGCGTATTTAGATTATTGATCGAAAACAGATGTAATCTGCGAATTGACAAATGTAAATTCTTATTTACCAAAATAGAGTATTTAGGCTACTCCATCTCTTCACAGGGCATAAGTCCGACTGATAGTGGCATTGAGGCTGTTTTAAAATTTCCCGTTCCTCAAAGTGTGCGCAATGTGCAATGTTTTCTCGGGTTGTGTTCGTACTTTCGCAAATTTGTTGAAGGATTTGCATTAATCGCTAAGCCTTTATATAACATACTGAAAAAAGATGCCACGTTTACTTTTACTGAAAAGGAGTTAAATGCTTTTGAGGCTTTAAAATCTAAGTTAGTAGCAGCGCCGATATTGGCCATTTATGATCCTCATGATTATACCGAATTACATTGTGATGCTAGTTCACACGGCTTCGGAGCCGTACTGGTACAGCGTAAGTCAGACCGTAAATTGCATCCAATTTTCTATTTCTCTAAACGAACAACACCAACGGAGAGCAAATATCACAGTTTTGAGCTAGAGACATTAGCTATAGTATATGCTTTGAAAAAATTTAGAATATATTTAGTCGGTATATCTTTCAAGATCGTTACAGACTGCGATGCTCTTAAATTGACGTTACAAAAGAAGGATATTAATCCTAGAATTGCCCGCTGGGCCTTAGAGTTGCAAAGTTTTGAATATACAGTAGAACACAGGCCGGGCAATCGAATGAAGCACGTGGACGCACTCAGTAGATCCTTTAATATTTGCGTCATAGAAGATAATCCGTTCGAGTATAACTTATCAGTTTGCCAGTCGCAAGATAAAGATATTATTGAACTAGTAGGAAAACTAGAGAAATCAGAAAGTCCATTCTTCGAGATGCGTAATGGATTGGTTTACCGTAAAAAGAATAATGATCTGCTCTTTTACGTTCCTCAAAATATGGAAAATAATATCTTGTTTAGATATCATGATCAAATGGGGCATCTGGGGGTAGAAAAAACTATGGAGGTAATACTTACAAGTTATTGGTTTCCTGATTTAAAAGCGAAAGTAAGAGCGCATATCTCTAATTGTTTGAAATGCTTAGCATATTCTCCACATTCGGGAAAAACGGAAGGCATTTGCATCCGATACCAAAAGGAAACACTCCCCTGGACGTATTGCACATTGACCACTTGGGACCCATCGATAAACGGTGTGCGACAAAAAAATATATTTTCCTAGTTGTAGATGCGTTCACAAAATACGTCAAGTTGTACGCCACAAAGACCACCGCAAGTAAAGAAGCTATTAAAGCACTATCCGATTATTTTAGCAACTATAGTAAGCCTCGAGTTATTGTCTCCGATAGGGGCTCTTGTTTCACTTCGCAAGAATTTAAGAGTTTTGTTGATAAGCACGTTATTAAGCATATATTGATAGCCACTGGTTCCCCTCAAAGCAATGGTCAGGTGGAACGACGTAATCGCGTAGTGATTCCTATGTTGGGCAAGCTTGTAAATAAAGAGGAAGATCAACTTTGGTATAACGTGTTACCGCAGATCGAACACGCTTTAAACAACACGATAAGCAAAAGTACAAATGAAACACCCAGCCAATTGCTTTTTGGAATCGACCAACGTGGCACAGTAGATGACCTGATCAAGGAATACTTGAATTCGTGCGTAAATGTTAAAGATAGAGATCTAATAGATATTAGAGCAAGGTCTTCCGAAAAGATAGCGTCTTCTCAGGAATATAATAAAAAATACTTTGATAAAAAGCACAAGAAACCGATTGTATATAAAGAGGGCGAATATGTATTACTGCGTAATTTTGATAGTACTGCCGGTACTTCTAAGAAGCTCGTTCCTCAATACAAAGGGCCATATGTTGTTGCGAAAAAATTGCAAAATGACCGATACTTAGTTTCCGATATCTCAGGATTTCAAAGCACCCAAAAAAAGTATCAAGGCGTTTGGGAAGCCAAAAACATGCGACCCTATGTTAAGTAGACCATTAGGGATAAATAGCTGGTAAGACGTCACACTATGTTTAATAATTATTGTTGTATGCGTTATCCTTTCAATGAATAAATCGAGGACGATTCTGAGTCAGGATTGCCGAAACTGTAGGAACTATAGTATAATGCGGCATAGCATCTCGATCGTCCTTCGGTCGCGTAAATATTTTCGTGCCCGCTTCGCGACAAGAGCGTTAGTTTTATGTTCGACGTTATTTTGTTAAAAAGCAGCCGCGTCCCGGCAACGGGAAAACAGGCTCAGTCCTACAACGACCGCCGAAAGAGCCAGTCTCTCTCGTTTTCACGATTCTGTATTCAGTAATAAATCCTGACTAATATAACACATTTTAACGAGTGGCTTCCTCCCCTTACACAATGTACACTTTCGTGGGAAAATAAAAGATTATATAAATGAGAAATATAATCTCAAAATAGCACTTTCACATGGGGACTTGTAAAAGTATTACTCTGCAAAATGCTATATTAATTATTTTATATAATTTTTTCATTAAGCTATGGCACTATATAGAAGATGACATTTCTTGTTAAAAAACAGTTTCTTTACTTTTGTTGGAATAGTTAAAATTTCTATAATTAATACTATTTTTAATATTTGTATTATAATAGGTGATAAAAAATTGAAGCAAACAAATGGAAATTTTAAATTTGAACATTATTATTGCGGTGTATAAAGTGTTTTACAAAGTTGTATATGAAATAGAGGTATTAACCTATTAATGCGCAAAAAATTTGTTATAGAATAATTATGTATTTATGAATGTTTATGTGTGACTATGTGCGCGTGTGTAACACAGATAGAGATCAAGACCCCGTGGTTCGTCACTTCTACAGTATTAATCGACTCCAAACCCTCTCTATCTGTGTTTTTTTAAAGATGTGTTTTTTTTTAAATAAAAATATAAAATTGGAATAATTGGGTTACTGTGCTGAGTAATATATTACAACAAAAATAATGTTCAAAAATAAAAATAATATAGTGTCCAAAAGAGATTAATTAATAATAAATAATCAAGAGTTATCTGCAGGAAACCAAATTGGTTTGTTTGACTTAAATGTGAAAATTGTCTTCCATAACTAGTTATTTTTTTGGGCACTATTATGTCGCAGACGAAAGACCAGCAACTTCGTCAGCACTATATAAAGTTAGTAAACTTTTTGGCGGTTTAGGGCAAGCGGTATATAATATTTTAGATGACATCCGAGACAAATGTCGTTTAGTTACGGTCATGGTTACAGCTGTTTCACCCCTCGTCTTCAATGCTGATTTTATTACGCAAGTGGCATTTACACTGGCCGAAGACAGTTTATTGCGTTTTTTGCATTTCAAATCAGTTAAAATTGAAAACATTCTCTCCGGGTCTGCATTTGAATGGGGAAGTAATCTAACAGCGCTAAGAACATTTCTTAAAGTGGTATATCTGTACATATTATTCGGTAAGCGGCGCTGCAAGATTTCTTTCCACATATCATCAAAATTTAATTTTAATAAATTTTGTTTTTCTTGTTGAGAAAAATCTGTAGACAATGCAAACTACTCTGTTCTTAAAAATTCTTCATTAAAGCCACCGAGAGTTCTCGCAACGGAACAAACATGCTGCAGCGATAATTCTCTATTGTCATCGAATAACGACATTGATGCCTCAAAAACTTGCAATCTTTTTAAGAAATCATCGGAAATAGGCAATCTTTTTTGTATTTCCTCCGCAGCAGTGATATAAACTCGTAAACAGTTTCGTCGAATAATTGTAACTATATCTACATGACGATCGTTAGATTGTTAAGATATTCTTCACATTCAGATCCGATGCAAATTTCATTTATATCTTTTTGAATTTCTGAAAGTTAACAGATTTTAACTGCAATAAATGAATTTTTGTGTCTTTTGATTGGAAATATGCATTAAACGCATTAAACATATTCGAAATATATTTGAGGAATAGAAAATATGCCTTTAGTTCTAAATTATCCATCATAGACAAAAGATGTTCTCCAGATTTTGTTTTATCGCTCACAACTGTTTCCTGCAGAAAATGATGTATAGTGTCCCATAATTCGATAAGTCTTTCCACACATTTGTGATGAGACAACCAGCGTGTTTCACTTAATTTCAAAATTTTGCAATGCTTTACTTGAAAGCCATCGCAAAATTCGCGAAAAATTGCCGAACGTTTCGGACTGCTGTTTAAATAAATAGCTATTTTTTTTTAAGAAAATCGTCGCAAAATGACGGTATTTTGTCACATGCAGCGTGCGCAGTTAATGCAGCCGAATGGCATGGACATGGAAGTGTTAACACATGTTTACACATTTGTTCTAGTTTCGTCTTAAATGACATATATTTTCCTGTCATTACAGATGCATTGTCACAAGATAGGGCAACAATATTTGAGAAAGGAATCTGTAAACTTAACATTTCACACTTGAATGCATGGAACAACTTTTTAGCACTAGAATCTCTCGCATCAATATTGATCAATTTGACTATTCATCACACATTTCCATATCGGAAAAAAACAAAGCGACAGAATTAAATGGAAGAAAGATAAAAATAAAAAAGTAAAACAAAATGTATGTGGTGTGTGTGTGTGTTGCAAATAGAGATCAGGACCTTGTGGTTCGTCACTTCCACAGTATTTTATGATTCCAAACCCTCTCTCTATCTGCGTGTGTGTACGTACAAACAAATAATGGTGAATAAATGCGAAAAGAATGACAAAAAGAGAATGATAGCTGCTACAGTAACCCTAATAATCCTTGACAATATCAAAAGCTTCTATGACACGATGTGATTAATAAGACGCCACGACGCTTATTGAAAGAATCGCGAGTCGCGAAAAACAATTGCGTGGGAATCAACTGCATGATAATGCAGTTCGATGATGCAGAATCGATAGATAAGTCAGCTGTCATAACGCAATTATCGACACATTACATGAAAATCGCGTGATTCAAATCCCGATATCAAAACCATATTATTACGTAAATCTTTATCGATCTCCCAGTGTGCGCATGAGGTGTATTTTACATTCCAGGAACTCGATTCTTGAATTTGTTCGCAAGAGAAACGTATGCGCAAATTCTGCTTTTACAGGAAAGTAACAAGTTGATTGGCTATTGAGTGACTTTTAACCAATTAACTTGTAAGATTTCTATAAAAGCAAAAATTGCGCGATTTTCTTGCGAATGAATTCAAGAGTCGAGCCCCAGGCTTCTTTTTTCTACATCTCATATAGAAACAAATTCCAATGAAGAAAACCATGTATTACAAAAAACAACATTAAAAATAAAGTTTCAATTTATTAATATACTTTAAAATGTGTGCAACAATGAATAATATTAAACAAAAAATATTAATTAATTTAATACTTACAATATTAATAATGTAGAACGCAATTTACAATCCACGCGCTTTTTTATGTTTCAAAATTCAACTTTCCGATATAGTTGCAATGCGTATCGCGGAAGAAAATTATCAAGTAAGATGATTGTGTTGAAGATGGTCATTTTTCAGGAGGAGAATTATTTGATAAGTTACTCTCTTATTTGAAAAGATACAGTTTCGTGGGAAAAGTTTTAACCATTTGTAAAAGCGCTTCTCAAAAAATTTGCTCTTTACAGTGCTATTTTTAAATTGTTCAATTCTTTCTTGCACTGATTACAGCGATGAAAAATGTGACATTTGTTGGAGAGATGAAAGCATTTCCTAATTTTTCGGAATAACATATACATATATTAAAAAGTAACGAAAATAATTGTCGCAGCAAACATACAGCTTAACTACTAGATTTTGTTCCCGAATTGAAGCCGCGTTGTTCTTGATTTAGCAATTCATCAGGCGTTACTCGTCATGTGATGAAGTAAATTGAAAAAATATTCACGAAACGTCTTATTCTAAACCAAGAACAACCTAGGCCGATATTCATAGTTATTTAAGACCGTCTTAAGTTCAATCTTAAGATGTCATGAACCAATCATAGAGCCGTATTAGCATCTTGAAACATTACTTAAGATGGTCTTGAAGACTGTGAATACCAGCCCTAGTGATAGTACAATTTATTCACTGCGATGAAACACCGCGATGTCTGAAATATCAAACATAATTTTTTGGAAACAGCAAATATAATGAGAAATAATTTATTTTGCTCGGAATATTACGTGCAAAAAATAAATACATAGCGATCTGTGGTAAATATAAATTGAATTTTATCTCTGTTGTTTTCAGTAAATAACTAATAATGTATGTTTTGCTAATATGTTAAAGTATTATATTAGGTGAAGTATATGAACGTTTTTTATTAAATGTAAGATGTAAGTAATCGCAACACTCTCACTGCAGCTTTCCTTTTTCTACTGTACATACTAATAAGACGCCTAGTTAGGAAATATAAACAATTGTTTGTTTAATATTGTAATAATATTAATACTTGAATATATTCTTACACAATATATGCATTATAATTGTATGCATTAGAATGTTATTTTCTATGTATATTTTATTAATTAATAACAATTGTTTAAATTTTCCTCATGACGGAAGAGACCACCACCTTCTCACGGTTTCTGTCGAGCAACAACATGTACGTAATTAAAAGTAAAATTATTTAAATTTTGCTTTTATTTTACTTTTGTTAAGAAAATTTTAAATATACATTAATAACACATTTATTACAAAATATTATATAAAAAAAAACGTACACGTTGGTCAAGAGTGGATTTCAATATTTTTATAATTTTATATAGCTATATTGGAAATGGAATGATACGTATTTTGAAGGGGATGGGGGATTAAGTGTAAAAAGATAGAATGAGCAGTGTTCCTGATTTATTAATATTTTTTAATGAATAATTAAAAATACTTAATTCTTGTATACACGTATATAACGGATATTGCTAATTGCGGATTATTAATATTTTTTTCTACAAAAATTAACAACAATTATTTAAATTTTTATATATAATGGTAAATAGATACATTTATCGATTATGATACAATATTACGCGCACGTCTTACCCTACAAAAAAGTTACCGACTGAAACGTCGCGTCGGATCGCCACGCGTCGCGCGACTCGAATTCTGCAAGAGCGAAGGAGACAGAAAATCATATATCCGTCTCTTTCTTATTGCCCGACGTTGCCCGACACACCGACAGGGCACGAGACTTGTGTGCGTATGCGACGGAGACCGATCTGTGGCATCACTGGTTCAACCTCGAGCTTATCTGTCACAGTAACAAATTCTTTTTTAAATTCTTTTATCGCGTCACTTAAAGTCTTTCCGAGCTCCGCGATCGCTCCCTCGACGAAGCTCCTGTTGGCCGCGTCGGCGCCGACCTTCGGCGCGGCTACGCGTCGTATCTTGCGTCCCGACGCGTCGTAGGAATCTTGAGCGTTCAAACAAAGCGCGACGCTTTCCAGCGCCCACAACTTCGACTGTAACAAAACCCCGCCCGAAGCCCAATGGAAGAAATGCGTAGCTAAGGAACTGCCCCCCGAGATCCTCCACCGAAATCACGACGTCCCCACCGCCGGACATCTTGGCATCGCGAAAACGATTGCTCGCGTCGCCCAGTTATATTACTGGCCCGGCATGTTCCAGGAAATTGCACAATACGTACGAAACTGCCCTTGGTGCCTAAGGCACAAAGTCGCGCAAACCCGACCGACGGGAACACTACACGCCACGTCCGTCACCCGACCGTGGCAACAGGTCATCCTCGACCTAATCGGACCGCTGCCGCGATCAAAGCAAGGCCACACATGGCTTCTAACAATGCAGGATCGCTTCTCCAAGTGGTTGGAGATGCGCACCCTGCGTCGCGGCACCGCCACCACCGTAACCACGCACATCGCCGAAGCGATTATATTCCGCCACGGCTGCCCCGACACGATATTATTGGACAACGGCACGCAGCTCCGTTCCAGTAAACTCGCAAAAATACTCGCCGCCCATAACGTCCGACACGTATACGCACCGGTTCACGCGCCGCATTGCAACCCGGTTGAGCAAACAAACCGGGTTGTAAAAACAATGATTTCGCAATACGTCGACCGAAACCACCGTAATTGGAATGAACGCATCCCCGAACGCCAATTTGCGTATAATACGGCCCGCATAATACATCTGGGTACCCCATTTCCACGCACACGTCTCCCGACAATACAAAATGCGGTCAAGGGGCAAACGGTGGCATATCAGATTCAACGCCACGGGCACTATAAGCACGATCCGAGAGATCAAACCTAAAACCTAGAGCGCCGAATTCGCGCTTTCCAAGGAGGGGAGTGATGTAACGATGCACCCCCGAACATGCATCGTTCCGACGCAAACATTTCGCCGAAGCCACCCCGCCGACCACCCGCGGGGTGAAGACCGGGCACGGTGTGCCCATTTCTTAAATCGTAGAAAATAGCGTTAGGAAGTCCGCGAACGGACTCACCGCCTCGACGCGCCGAGCGGTGCCAAAGACGGCCGAAGACCGCCGAGCGCGATCGCGGCGTCGGGGCGTCGTAGTCACCGATCGCTCCGCCGCAACCGTCGGAAACCGCGCGGGCACATGCAAGCAAATCTAGCTAAAGCCGTACATACGTATTGGCCCGTTGTAAATGTCGCGAGTGTATATTGTTAGAGAATAAAAGTAGCTAGGCAATATATACTTCTACCCTCAGGGCGAATTGCGGGGGTCGGGGGGGGGGGGGTACGTTCCCCGCGGGGGGAACGCCATAAGAGATGGGCGAGGAGGGTCCGGGAGGAGCAGGTGGTGGGGGTAAAAGTGGGGGAAAAAAGGAGTGGGGACGGACGAGGAGTGGGGGAAGAATTCCACTTCTGGCCTCAGGCTACTCTGGAGGGGAGCGGGGAAGGGGGGTACCGCGATACCGACGGTGCGCGAGGAGGGAGCGTCGTCGATCGCGGCGAGGCGCGTACTGTCGCCCGGGTCGGACGTGGTTTCCGGCCGCCCGTTTCTTAAACGGCGAAAATCGCGAGTCGTCCTCCCGCGAGAGGGAGCGTCGATCGCGCGCTTTTTCGCTCCGACGGGCCGGACGCGGTTTTCCGATGTATCGAGAGAGAGAAACCGAGAGAGAGAGACGATACCGCTCTCTTCGTTCACCCCGAACCGTTACGTTTCGCTAATAATATTTTTTTATCGCGCGTCCGAACTCGTTCAAGGTCGCTTTCGACGTCGCGTCCTCCTTTTGTTTTTTTTTCTCATCTCGATCGACGCTGCGAGCGGTCGTCGTGTCTTCCCGCGAGGGGGAGCGTCGATCGCGCGCTTCTTCGTCCCGACGGGCCGAACGCGGTTTCGCGAATAGTATTATTTTATCGCGCGTCCGAACTCGAGTTCAAGATCGCTGTCGACTTCACATCCTCCTTTGGTTTTTTTTTCGAGCGACGCGGCGAGCGGTTCGCGGAACACGCGCGACAGACTCGAGTCAACGAGGCACAGCGGTAATATGTATTTTACTTGTTAAATTTAAATCAAATTAATTTTATAAAAAAGATGTATAAAGTATAAATTAATGAAACTTACGATTAAACATCACGGGGAAGAGTATATCCCCGACCCGTCAACAGACGGAAACGGAGCTCGGACAACAGCATGAACAACGCCATAGTATCCGGCGGGTCACGCCGATCACCACCCGGTAAAAAGTCGCGCTGACCGATGCGGAAACGTGGACGAGCGTAGGTAAAGCTCCCATCCAACCAGTCGGGCACCACCAGCGTAGGAGGGGTGGTTTCCTCCCCCGCATCGACAGCCCGGAGTTCCTCCAGAGTCACTACACCTTTAACTGGCACAAACTGCTCGAGAGGAGTCATAATCGTAAAAAAAATTGAAAAGACGTTACGCGACAGAGAAACAGTCTCGAACTAAAGCAACTCGTTAAATTATATAAAAGCTAGCAGTCATAATCAGCAAAAAAATTGCGATAAAAATAATACAAAGATAGTTCCGGATGTGGTTTTCCAACCAGCCTCGTTGTATCGAGAGAGACCGAGAGAGACGATACCGATCTCTCTTCGTTCACCCCAACCGTACGTTTCGCGAATAATATTTACACGTTTCTGTAATTCAGATTGCAACGAACATGCGCCGGACCTCTGTAACCCGCTAGGGCGCACGATTACACGCGTAAATTGTCGCTCAAATATCATCATTATTATTATCAGACGGTGTTCGGAGGAGAAAAGCTACGTAGGATTTACACCTACGGGTCTCGTCGTCTTTTCGATCGAGTGAAATTCTGTGTTCCCGAGGGTGAAAGGCCCTTCTGGATAACATGCAGAAAGAGTGCGACGAATTGCTTGCCGCGGACGAATTGCTCGCCGCGGACGGATATCGCGCGTGTTTTTTTTCTTATAAATTGGATAAATAAACATATAGATACGCGCATGTGTATCTCGAGACAAATATATATCTTATTTCATACTTTTTTTCTTTATTCGTGGACGATTCCTCAAAGACGCGTACAATATCGGGGAGGAGGAAGTCGCGTTAAAAATATAAAATTGTAATATGTAAAAAAAGATATACGCTTCTGTCACCGATATCGTGTTTCCATTTATCGCTCCCTATCCCACCCAATCTCACGCGCGTTCGCTCACTCGCGCTGGGAAAAAAAGCGTCGACGATCCCGGCGTATGAGTCGGTTTGATAAAACGCATATTTTCCTCTATGCAAAATGCTATTTTTAGTATATTTTGTTTACCGCAATATCCTCCTTTTGTTGCACTGCCTCGATATATAAAAAACTCACGGCTAGACTTGGGTGTAGTCAATCCACAGTTTTTTGAGACAACGACGCGAAGTCTTTTAAAAAAAAAGTACTTTTGAACAGTGACAGTGCCAAGATGCGATTGCAAATAACGTATCCGTTTGACGGTGTAAGTGTTTTGTATTTTGTGTTGCGCAATAATAAAAAAATTCTGCGTAATAATTTTGTGTAACATATTTTTATTTTTAGTACATAAAAGTTGACAAATTGAAGATTGCAGAGGTACCTCTGCAAATGGGGATGAACGTTACGTTTACTCCATACGAGGAATCTTTGCAAATGAGATACCTATTTGACGATATAACATTTGAGGTGCCTGTGCACATGAAGGTGAGTACATATTATATAAGGTATACGATTTAGTATATCCAATAAATTATTAAATAATTTGTTATAGCCTGACGACGTTCGCGAGTCTATTCCGGCGACGTATATAAATTTCATTCCAGAGGTACGTTATTTGTGTGTTTTTTTTTAAATAATGTATTTCGTTTAATTTTTTACAGCATGATGTACATGAGAAGACGTTATTTGAAAAAACGTTTGACGAATATAAAAATTTTACTACATTTGAGGTACGTGATTTCTGCGCGTGTGATGTTTTAAATATTTTATATATAATTGTTTTTATAGGAGGAAGGTGCCAATGAGAATCCAGCCGAAATACACGTGCATTTCGGCACGTCGACGGTGAGTCGTTTAAGTAATATTTTTTCTAAAATATATAAGTAGGGAAAAAGAAATTTGTAATTATCGTATACATGAATGGCTCATGTTTAATATACAATTAGGAAAAAAGAATTATTTATTATTTGTTAGTAACTCACACTTAACATGTTTTTTTTTATAGATATTCCGATATGACGAAACAATAGATGCCACGCTCCTACCAAAGGTGTGTGATAAAAAAAATGTTTATGAAATTATTTTTAATAAACTATTTTTTTATAAAATCAATTTTTAGTGGGTAATAGACGTTCCGGGCACGGGGATGTTACACATTTATGATACGATACAGTGGGAGATGCAGTTACATGGGAAGACATCTCTGGTCTTTTGCCCGCCGGAGGTTAGTATGTTCATTATTAATAGCATACATAAGTTTTAAAAGTATATACAGTATTTAATAATGTGTGTTTTTAGCATGTTATTTCAACTCAAATTAGTGTAAAGGGCTACGTTAATAAAGACCCACAAGCGTGGACACAAGCGGAGAGGCGGTGGCGACGAAAAGACGTCGATTATTTGTGGTACGATACGTCGTACCGCCGAGACATCGCGGCCATTTACCACGTGGCGGATGTTTTTGACCTGACGCGTCTCTTCGGGCTCCAGCTCTATGAGGAGGAGCCTGAAGAACGAAAAGACGTCAATTATTTGTGGTAAGATAAGTCGTACCGCCAAGACATCGCGGCCATTTACCACGTGGCGGATGTTTTTGACCTGACGCGTCTCTTCGGGCTTCAGCTCTATGAGGAGGAGCCTGAAGAACGAAAAGACGTCGATTATTTGTGGTAAGATACGTCGTACCGCCGAGACATCGCGGCCATTTACCACGTGGCGGATGTTTTTGACCTGACGCGTCTCTTCGGGCTCCAGCTCTATGAGGAGGAGCCTGAAAAACGAAAAGACGTCAATTATTTGTGGTAAGATTCGTCGTACCGCCGAGACATCGCGGCCATTTACCACGTGGCGGATGAAGATTGGAATCAAAACAAACCTTACTGTTTCGTGCGCGACCGAGGTACCCTCGGGACACGAAGTATGCCGGGACCACCCTGTCCAGGGCGCGGGGCAAGAACCAAGGACGTAGCGAAAAGAGGGTTCAAAAAACGCTCGCCAGGTTTTCTGACAAACACACTTTATTGCACATAGAGTATTTCTCGCATTCACGCACCCGAGCACCCGGAGCATTCGCGGGATGGCGGGACGGAAATCTTGAGTCGCTCCTTCTGTCTGCGTGGCTCGCGAAACGGAAATCTTGTAGAGCGGTAGATGACCGCCCTCGCGTCCGGAGATCTTGCTCGCGGTTAACGGATATCTTGTCGCGACGCAGACGAGCGACCGCGGTCACGAGGTGCGAGATGCTCAGGCTTTCTTGTTGTCTCGTGTACGCGATAGTGAGTTCGCTTTTTCCACAATCACTATACGCTGTACATTCACGATGATGGTCCGTGTTCACGAACGGCGCGGCACGACAAAATGGCCGCGAGAGAGGGGTCGATATCGGGATCGAGCTCCCTGCGCTGAGTTATTGAAAAGTGCTCGCTTGCACTTACGCTCGGTTATCACAACACGTGTTGCAATCACGATACCCGGGCTGACTGCAGGTGACGATCTCGTTCGCCGTCTGTACGGTCTTGTAGATGAAGATCACGGTACCGCACGCGGTGATCACGTGATCTGTTTATGCTCGTTGCCCACTCGATTGCGGGCGACAACTCGTCAATCTCGTCTGACGAGAGATATTGCGCGACGACTAATGCCGCTCGCGACAACACTTATACGCTCGAAACCACCCTCGCACAGGGCGTCTCGCGTTCCCCAATACCGAATTCCTCGCAGTCGGAAAACGGCTCACTCTTCGCGGCACGAGCGAAAGAGCGATTCGAGATGTTTCACGCGGCGATCTCACGGATGCGGCTCGCGATGAAACGTGATCACGGACTTCACGCACTGGCGGTCGAGACCACTCCCGATAGGCACAATGTCGCGAACGCCCGGCTCGATGTGTCTCTTGTCGCGGCAGAGTACAGAAGAGAGCGCGGATCGATATCGATTGTCCTTCGTCCCGATAGGAGACCCTCGGCGGGGGTATGGGCCTCACGAAAGGCGAATCACATCGATCCGCGATGTAACGCGTTGCGCGGTATACATATTTCGGAATACGCGTGCGCGTTTTGCAATCGCGCTGTCGAAACGGTAGCGCGATACTCGGGTGATCTCGGATAAGGTCGAGTCAAGCCCGAGGGTTGTTTGTGCTTGCGCCAGGGGCGATGACTTTCGCGACAGCGCCCTGCCACCTGACTTTACCTTAATCCTTAACACTTACTATCTATAATACTTTTTATAATACTTTTTATAATACATTTTTATAATAATATTTATAATACTTTTTTATAATATTTTTTATATTTTCATAAAAAGTTATCTTATAAATATATACAAAATATATTATAGAAAACGAGCGTCGATGTCAATTTTTTTCCTATTTCCATGTGCTCTATCCCACCTACGCTTTTCTCTCTCGATCTTACTCGCGTCTTCTCATACGCATGTTCTCTCAATCCCATTTATCGTAAAATGGTTTTATCGTATAGTAAAAAAATCAATTCCGATGAATGTGTACAATTTTTTATTAAGATAGTTCGATGATGAAACAACTTTTTGCCAAAAAAAATGATATGTTTTATATCGAAAGAAGGAACTTTCATGAATCGCTTAAGCTCAGAAAAAAAGATAATTCACTTTCAAATTATGTGATTTTAACATTGGTCTAATAGGAAAAAAGAGGTATTTTTTCTATGAATAACACAAGTCTGCGAAAAAAATTTTTGCCAAGAATGTTCAGCGATCCGATCCATCTGTACGATCCCTGAAGCGTGAAGAGCTTCCACATGTCGTTCTTCAACGTGCGATTGAATCTCTCCACCACCGACGCTTTCATCACCGAATACGTGGAGTAGTGATTCACCTTGCGCACGTCGGCGTTGTAGAATTCCTTTCCTTTGTCCGTCTGCAGATTCTCAGGGCACCGCGCGTCCTCGCGAAAGATCTTTCGCAGAGCCGTCGCGATCTGCTTTCCGCTCTTGGTCTTGAGCGGGATCGCCCAGGCGTACTTGCTCAGCACGTCGATGACCGTCAAAATGTAATTGTTACCCGCGTTTTGGCGCGAATAGGGACGCATCTCGACCACGTTGGCCTGCCACAGATCGTCGTAACCGCGCACCACGACGCGGCGACGGGGAAAAGTTCTTCCTCGCCGGCGCGTGCAGTTCCTCCACGAGTCTTCGTTTCTCCACGCTCATTTTTGTTTGATAATCCGTAAAACGGTTTTGATCGCGATGAGTTCGACCTCGAGCTAATCTGTCACAGCAACGAACTCTTTTTTAAATTCTTTTATTACATCACTCAAAGTCTTGCCGAGCTCCGTGATCGCTCCCTCGACGAAGCTCCTGTTGGCCGCGTCGGCGCCGACTTCCGGCGCGGCTACGCGTCGTATCTTGCGTCCCGACGCGTCGTAGGAATCCTGAGCGTTCAAACGGAGCGCGACGCTTTCCAGCGCCGAGATTTCGTTCCCCAATTCTCGGAACGCGTTGTTATTTTTAATCTCTTCGATCAAAACGCTTTTCAGTTGTCCAATCGTGACCTCTACGTAGCTCCTGTTCGTCGCGTCGGTGCCGACCTCCGGCGCGGCTAAGCGCCGTATCTTGCGCTCTCTCGCGTCGTAGGATTCCTCGTCCAAACGGAGCGTGTCGTTCTTCAGCGTCGCGTTTTTCTTCTCGATCTCACCGGTCACGACTTTCCTAAGCCGTTCGATCGCGTCCTCGACGTAACTCCTGTTCGTCGCGTCGTCGCTGTCCTCCGGCGCGGTTACCCGCCGTATCTTGCGCTCCCTCGCGTCGTAGGAATCCTCGCTCACGAAGAGCGCGTTGTTGAGCGTGTAATTGCGCAGAGACTCGATCGAGGAGCGCAATCTCACCGTGGACGCACCGTCATCGTTGCTCCGATTCGTCAGAGACATGCCGAATTTGTTCACGGACATCGCGCGCGAGGAGGCGCCGGGAGCGCGCCGCGATTCGTACTGCCGTCGCGATTCGCGCTACCGACATATTTCGTATTTTTTTCTCTACGCGAAAAAAAAAACAACGAACGATGTCGTTCCTCTTCACACGCGCCTATTCCACAAAACAACGAACGATGTCGTTCCTCTTCACACGCGCCTATTCCACAATTTCCACAGTGTACATTACGAGCTACCGAGTGCGCAAAAATGGTCGGTCGCGAAAACGCGATAAACATTGCGTACCGCCGAATGCGTAAGAATGGCCGGTCGCGGTACCTCTTAATTGAACAAACAGAGAAACGGCGAACGATTGACGAGAGAACGAGACGGGGAAGTAGCGATAACGCGGAGACGCTTCAGCGCGAATGACCCGACGAGCCGCTGCGGCGCGAGTGAGCGATAACGCGAGGTGCGGTTACGAGCGATAACGCGAGTTGTTCTAATAATGTTCTTTTTCTTTTTTCTATTTTTTTCTTACGTATTGTTCAAATATAAAAATAACACTTTTATAAATAATAAAAATTTTTTATGCAGCATACGGATATTATAACATAAATTTATACGACTACATGCAACATAAATTATTTTGTCGCGAGAATGCGATAAACATTGCGTACCGCCGAATGCGTAAGAATGGCCGGTCGCGGTACCTCTTAATTGAACAAACAGAAAAACGGCGAACGATTGACGAGAGAGCGAGACGGGGAAGGAGCGATAACGCGGAGACGCTTCAGCGCGAATGACCCGACGAGCCGCTGCGGCGCAAGTGAGCGATAACGCGAGGTGCGGTTACGAGCGATAACGCGAGTTGTTCTAATAATGTTTTTTTTCTTTTTTCTATTTTTTTCTTACGTATTGTATAAATATAAAAATAACATTTTTATAAATAATGAAATTTTTTTTATGAAGCATACGGATATTATAACATAAATTTATACGGATATTATAACATAAATTTATACGACTACATGCAACATAAATTATTTTACTGTAAACACTAACTTTTTATAATTACTAGACACTACAGACGCGCGCGCTATTTAGCTTTAACGTTATGCTATTACTATTACACTACAGACGCGCGCGCTATTTTTTAGCTTTAACGTTATGCTATTACTATTACACTACAGACGCGCGCGCTATTTAGCTTTAACGTTATGCTATTACTATTACACTATT
This sequence comes from Temnothorax americanus, assembly GCF_048541705.1. Classification (NCBI taxonomy): domain Eukaryota; kingdom Metazoa; phylum Arthropoda; class Insecta; order Hymenoptera; family Formicidae; genus Temnothorax; species Temnothorax americanus. The sequence goes on from NW_027509411.1 coordinate 2,756,998, forward strand.
AACCCACCTTGATACACAAACACACACACACACACACACACACACACACAACTGACAAAATATACAATGACAGCTGCGAATGAAGTAAGCGCAGCAAGAAAACCAATCGGCATCGTGGAAGAAAGTGACAACAATACCTACGACATGCCCTTTTTGGAAGAGGAGTCACTATATAATTACCTATCTCCGATCCGCTGATATTTCGCGTGGCACTTCGAGCCTTGCGTGACGCGACCAAAATTCAGAATTAAACGATTTTATATTTATAATAATGATGAGAGATCGCATTAATAATAATATTAACCTCGCGATACGACGCGAGCCGACGCATGACAGTCCCTCACAGGATGAAGCAAGCTCGCGGTGCGGCAATCAATCGAGATAGCCAATCAGCATCGCGGAAAAGAGGCTTCAATTTTACGATACAAACGAAAATTCACTCAGGTAACACGCCTTTTTTTTAAAGCGGATGTAAACATATCCTTCTAACTTCACTTTTCAAAAAAATTATGGCGTATTCCAAACTCGTTGAATTGTGAGTGCCGCAACGCTCATCAAAGCTGGCTGTGATATGAGCATCATTACATCAGCATATTACAACCACTTTGTGAGCAACGCGAGCACGAAACGAAAATTCACTCAGGTAACACGCCTTTTTTTTTTAAAGCGGATGTAAACATATCCTTCTAACTTCACTTTTCAAAAAATTATGGCGTATTCCAAACTCGTTGAATTGTGAGTGCCGCAACGCTCATCAAAGCTGGCTGTGATATGAGCATCATTACATCAGCATATTACAACCACTTTGTGAGCAACGCGAGCACGCTTTCCTCCTTGCAGTCGAGAATACAATCTCCAGAACGTCTCTCATGTTACATCCTTTCGCGTTTCCGCACGGTGTAAACGGAGAGGGCGATGCGTAAAACGGCAATCGAAATCGTCAAAAATGGCTGTGATATGAAATTCAGAGGAGCAACACGCCAAAATATATTTGGCAATAGAAAAACCTCCAATTCGATTGGCGATCGGCGATTCCGATTTTCGCGACGGATCAGATATCTCGTTACGTCGACTCTCCACAAATCCGATCTGCAACAATTCCTCACGAGCGGTCCGTATGCCGCGCCGTCGCGAGCAAAACTCATTTTATACGCGTTCGTTATCTCAACATTGTCTTTCCCCGGAAAAAACGACGACCGCTCGCCGCGTCGTTCGAGAAAAACAAAAGGAGGATGTGACGACAGCGACCTTGAACGAGTTCGGTATTATTCGCGAAACGTACGGTTCGGGTGAACGAAGAGAGCGGTATCGTCTCTCTCAGTCTCTCTCGATACAACGAGGCTGTTCGGAAAAACCGCGTCCGGCTCGTTGAGACGAAGAAGCGCGCGATCGACGCTCCCCCTCGCGGGAGGACGACTCGCGATTCTCGCTATTTTGGGGAAAGAGTAATAGTAATAGCATAACGTTAAAGCTAAATAGCGCGCGCGTCTGCAGTGTAATAGTAATAGCATAACGTTAAAGCTAAAAAATAGCGCGCGCGTCTGTAGTGTAATAGTAATAGCATAACGTTAAAGCTAAATAGCGCGCGCATCTGTAGTGTCTAGTACTTATAAAAAGTGGGTGTTTACAGTTAAATAATTTATGTTGCATGTAGTCGTATAAATTTATGTTATAATATCCGTATAAATTTATGTTATAATATCCGTATGCTTCATAAAAAAATTTTCATTATTTATAAAAGTGTTATTTTTATATTTATACAATACGTAAGAAAAAAATAGAAAAAAGAAAAAAACATTATTAGAACAACTCGTGTTAAAGCTCGTAACCGCACCTCGCGTTATCGCTCACTCGTGCCGCAGCGGCTCGTCGGGTCATTCGCGCTGAAGCGTCTCCGCGTTATCGCTCCTTCCCCGTCTCGCTCTCTCGTCAATCGTTCGCCGTTTCTCTGTTTGTTCAATTAAGAGGTACCGCGACCGGCCATTCTTACGCATTCGGCGGTACGCAATGTTTATCGCGTTATTGCGACAAAATAATTTATGTTGCATGTAGTCGTATAAATTTATGTTATAATATCCGTATGCTGCATAAAAAATTTTCATTATTTATAAAAGTGTTATTTTTATATTTATACAATACGTAAGAAAAAAATAGAAAAAAGAAAAAAAACATTATTAGAACAACTCGCGTTATCGCTCGTAACCGCACCTCGCGTTATCGCTCACTCGCGCCGCAGCGGCTCGTCGGGTCATTCGCGCTGAAGCGTCTCCGCGTTATCGCTCCTTCCCCGTCTCGCTCTCTCGTCAATCGTTCGCCGTTTCTCTGTTTGTTCAATTAAGAGGTACCGCGACCGGCCATTCTTACGCATTCGGCGGTACGCAATGTTTATCGCGTTCTCGCGACCGACCATTTTTGCGCACTCGGTAGATCGTAATGTACACTGTGGAAATTGTGGAATAGGCGCGCGTGAAGAGGAACGACATCGTTCGTTGTTTTGTGGAATAGGCGCGTGTGAAGAGGAACGACATCGTTCGTTGTTTTTTTTTCACGTAGAGAAAAAAATACGAAATATGTTGGTGGCGCGGATCGCGACGGCAGTACGAATCGCGGCGCGCTCCCGGCGCCTCCTCGCGCGCGATGTCCGTGAACAAATTCGGCATGTCTCTGACGAATCGGAGCAACGATGACGGTGCGTCCACGGTGAGATTGCGCTCCTCGATCGAGTCTCTGCGCAATTACACGCTCAACAACGCGCTCTTCGTGAGCGAGGATTCCTACGACGCGAGGGAGCGCAAGATACGGCGGGTAGCCGCGCCGGAGGACAGCGACGACGCGACGAACAGGAGTTACGTCGAGGACGCGATCGAACGGCTCAGGAAAGTCGTGACCGGTGAGATCGAGAAGAAAAACGCGACGCTGAAGAACGACGCGCTCCGTTTGGACGAGGAATCCTACGACGCGAGAGAGCGCAAGATACGGCGCTTAGCCGCGCCGGAGGTCGGCACCGACGCGACGAACAGGAGCTACGTAGAGGGCACGATTGGACAACTGAAAAGCGTTTTGATCGAAGAGATTAAAAATAACAACGCGATCCGAGAATTGGGGAACGAAATCTCGGCGCTGGAAAGCGTCGCGCTCCGTTTGAACGCTCAGGATTACTACGACGCGTCGGGACGCAAGATACGACGCGTAGCCGCGCCGGAGGTCGGCGCCGATGCGGCCAACAGGAGCTTCGTCGAGGGAGCGATCACGGAGCTCGGCAAGACTTTGAGTGATGTAATAAAAGAATTTAAAAAAGAGTTCGTTGCTGTGACAGATAAGCTCGAGGTCGAACTCATCGCGATCATAACCGTTTTACGGATTATCAAACAAAAATGAGCGTGGAGAAACAAAGACTCGTGGAGGAACTGCACGCGCCGGCGAGGAAGAACTTTTCCCCGTCGCCGCGTCGTGGTGCGCGGTTACGACGATCTGTGGCAGGCCAACGTGGTCGAGATGCGTCCCTATTCGCGCCAAAACGCGGGTAACAATTACATTCTGACGGTCATCGACGTGCTGAGCAAGTACGCCTGGGCGATCCCGCTCAAGACCAAGAGCGGAAAGGAGGTCGCGACGGCTCTGCGAAAGATCTTTCGCGAGGACGCGCGGTGCCCTGAGAATCTGCAGACGGACAAGGGAAAGGAATTCTACAACGCCGACGTGCGCAAGGTGAATCACTACTCCACGTATTCGGTGATGAAAGCGTCGGTGGTGGAGAGATTCAATCGCACGTTGAAGAACGACATGTGGAAGCTCTTCACGCTTCAGGGATCGTACAGATGGATCGACTCGCTGAACATTCTCGGCAAAAGATTTTTTCGCAGACTTGTGTTATTCATAGAAAAAATACCTCTTTTTTCCTATTAGACCAATGTTAAAATCACATAATTTGAAAGTGAATTATCTTTTTTTCGGGGCTTAAGCGATTCATGAAAGTTCCTTCTTTCGATATAAAACATATCATTTTTTTTTGCAAAAAGTTGTTTCATCATCGAACTACCTTAATAAAAAATTGTACACATTCATCGGAATTGATTTTTTTACTATACGATAAAACCATTTTACGATAAATGGGATTGAGAGAACATGCGTATGAGAAGACGCGAGTAAGATCGAGAGAGAAAAAACGTAGGTGGGATAGAGCACATGGAAATAGGAAAAAAATTGACATCGACGCTCGTTTTCTATAATATATTTTGTATATATTTATAAGATAACTTTTTATGAAAATATAAAAAATATTATAAAAAAGTATTATAAATAGTATTATAAAAAAGTATTATAAAAAGTATTATAAAAAGTATTATAAATAGTAAGGTTTATTTTGATTCCAATCTTCAAGCTCCTCCTCATAGAGCTGGAGCCCGAAGAGACGCGTCAGGTTAAAAACATCCGCCACGTGGTAAATGGCCGCAACGTCTCGGCGGTACGACGTATCTTACCACAAATAATCGACGTCTTTTCGTTCTTCAGGCTCCTCCTCATAGAGCTGGAGCCCGAAGAGACGCGTCAGGTCAAAAACATCCGCCACGTGGTAAATGGCCGCGATGTCTCGGCGGTACGACGTATCGTACCACAAATAATCGACGTCTTTTCGTCGCCACCGCCTCTCCGCTTGTGTCCACGCTTGTAGGTCTTTATTAACCGTAGTAGCCCTTTACACTGATTTGAGTTGAAATAACATGCTGAAAACACACATTATTAAATACTGTATATACTTTTAAAACTTATGTATGCTATTAATAATGAACATACTAACCTCCGGCGGGCAAAAGACCAGAGATGTCTTCCCATGTAACTGCATTTCCCACTGTATCGTATCATAAATGTGTAACATCCCCGTGCCCGGAACGTCTATTACCCACTAAAAATTGATTTTATAAAAAATAATTTATTAAAAATAATTTCATAAACATTTTTTTATCACACACCTTTGGTAGGTGCGTGGCATCTATTGTTTCGTCATATCGGAATATCTATAAAAAAAAACATGTTAAGTGTGAGTTACTAACAGATAATTAAATAATTATTTTTTCCTAATTGTATATTAAACATGAGTCATTCATGTATACGATAATTACAAATTATCTTATTCCCTACTTATATATTTTAGAAAAAATATTACTTAAACGACTCACCGTCGACGTGCCGAAATGCACGTGTATTTCGGCTGGATTCTCATTGGCACCTTCCTCCTATAAAAACAATTATATATAAAATATTTAAAACATCACACGCGCACAAATCACGTACCTCAAATGTAGTAAAATTTTTATATTCGTCAAACGTCCTTTCAAATAACGTCTTCTCATGTACATCATGCTGTAAAAAAAATTAAACGAAATATATTATTAAAAAAAAAACACACACAAATAACGTACCTCTGGAATGAAATTTATATACGTTTCCGGAATAGGCTCGCGAACGTCGTCAGGCTATAACAAATTATTTAATAATTTATTGGATATACTAAATCGTATACCTTATATAATATGTACTCACCTTCATGTGCACAGGCACCTCAAATGTTATATCGTCAAATAGGTATCTCATTTGCAAAGATTCCTCGTATGGAGTGAACGTAACGTTCATCCCCATTTGCAGAGGTACCTCTGCAATCTTCAATTTGTCAACTTTTATGTACTAAAAATAAAAATATATTACACAAAATTATTACGCAGAATTTTTTTATTATTGCGCAACACAAAACACAAAACACTTACACCGTCACACGGATACGTTATTTGCAAACGCATCTTGGCACTGTCACTGTTCAAAAGTACTTTTTTTTAAAAAAAACTTCGCGTCGCTGTCTCAAAAGACTGTGGATTGACTACACCCAAGTCTAGCCGGGAGTTCTTTATATATCGAGGCAGTGCAACAATAGGAGGATATTGCGGTAAACAAAATATACTAAAAATAGCATTTTGCATAGAGGAAAATATGCGTTTTATCAAACCGACTCATACGCCGGGATCGTCGACGCTTTTTTTCCCAGCGCGAGTGAGCAAACGCGCGTGAAATTGGGTGGGATAGTGAGCGATAAATGGAAACACGATATCGGTGACAGAAGCGTATATCTTTTTTTACATATTACAATTTTATATTTTTACCGCGACTTCCTCCTCCCCGATATTGTACGCGTCTTTGAGGAATCGTCCACGAATAAAGAAAAAAAGTATGAAATAAGATATATATTTGTCTCGAAATACACATGCGCGTATCTATATGTTTATTTATCCAATTTATAAGAAAAAAAACACGCGCGATATCCGTCCGCGGCGAGCATTTCGTCCGCGGCGAGCAATTCGTCGCACTCTTTCTGCATGTTATCCAGAAGGGCCTTTCACCCTCGGGAACACAGAATTTCACTCGATCGAAAAGACGACGAGACCCGTAGGTGTAAATCCTACGTAGCTTCTCTCCTCCGAACACCGTCTGATAATAATAATGATGATATTTGAGCGACAATTTACGCGTGTAATCGTGCGCCCTAGCGGGTTACAGAGGTCCGGCGCATGTTTGTTGCAATCTGAATTACAGAAACGTGTAAATATTATTCGCGAAACGTACGGTTCGGGTGAACGAAGAGAGAGCGGTATCGTCTCTCTCGGTCTCTCTCGATACAACGAGGCTGGTTGGAAAACCACATCCGGTACTATCTGGGTATTATTTTTATCGCAATTTTTTTGCTGATTATGACTGCTAGCTTTTATGTAATTTAACGAGTTGCTTTAGTTCGAGACTGTTTCTCTGTCGCGTAACGTCTTTTCAATTTTTTTTACGATTATGACTCCTCTCGAGCAGTTTGTGCCAGTTAAAGGTGTAGTGACTCTGGAGGAACTCCGGGCTGTCGATGCGGGGGAGGAAACCACCCCTCCTACGCTGGTAGTGCCCGACTGGTTGGATGGGGGCTTTACCTACGCTCGTCCACGTTTCCGCATCGGTCAGCGCGACTTTTTACCGGGTGGTGATCGGCGTGACCCGCCGGATACTATGGCGTTGTTCATGCTGTTGTCCGAGCTCCGTTTTCGTCTGTTGACGGGTCGGGGATATACTCTTCCCCGTGATGTTTAATCGTAAGTTTCATTAATTTATACTTTATACATCTTTTTTATAAAATTAATTTGATTTAAATTTAACAAGTAAAATACATATTACCGCTGTGCCTCGTTGACTCGAGTCTGTCGCGCGTGTTCCGCGAACCGCTCGCCGCGTCGCTCGAAAAAAAAACCAAAGGAGGATGTGAAGTCGACAGCGACCTTGAACTCGAGTTCGGACGCGCGATAAAATAATACTATTCGCGAAACCGCGTTCGGCCCGTCGGGACGAAGAAGCGCGCGATCGACGCTCCCCCTCGCAGGAAGACACGACGACCGCTCGCAGCGTCGATCGAGATGAGAAAAAAAAACAAAAGGAGGACGCGACGTCGAAAGCGACCTTAAACGAGTTCGGACGCGCGATAAAAAAATATTATTAGCGAAACGTAACGGTTTGGGGTGAACGAAGAGAGCGGTATCGTCTCTCTCTCTCTCGGTCTCTCACTCTCGATACGTCGGAAAACCGCGTCCGGCCCGTCGGAGCGAAGAAGCGCGCGATCGACGCTCCCTCTCGCGGGAGGACGACTCGCGATTTTCGCCGTTTAAGAAACGGGCGGCCGGAAACCACGTCCGACCCGGGCGACAGTACGCGCCTCGCCGCGATCGACGACGCTCCCTCCTCGCGCACCGTCGGTATCGCGGTACCCCCCTTCCCCGCTCCCCTCCAGAGTAGCCTGAGGCCAGAAGTGGAGTTCTTCCCCCACTCCTCGTCCGTCCCCACTCTTTTTTTCCCCCACTCTTACCCCCACCACCTGCTCCTCCCGGACCCCCCTCGCCCATCTCTTATGGCGTTCCCCCCGCGGGGAACGTACCCCCCCCCCTGACCCACGCAATTCGCCCTGAGGGTAGAAGTATATATTGCCTAGCTACTAATAAACTTTATTATTTTCTGTTAACCGAGACCCGCCTTCATTTTGCTAACCTCGCCACTCGTCTGCTTCTCTGCACCTTCTTCGAACCCAGGCCCGCCGCGAGCTAGATCCGCGCTTCGAAGCCAGGTTGTTTTAAGGTAAAGGGAAGGGGTTTGTATTAATCCCTGTGAAACCATCTTCGCGAGAACTACAAACCGTACCCTCAGACATCAACCACTGTGCACTGCCTACTACACCTCCCTCTTCTTACGTTAGAAAATTGTTTTTACCCTTTTGAACCTTTTATAGACCACATAAAGGTTGCTGTTCAACTCCGGAATTGTACCAAAATACGAGTCATGCCGCCCGACGTACATACAAATCTGATGATAACTCGACATAATCAAAATTTTGAATGCAGTAAACCTTGCCGCATAACACGACTCTCACTTACTAGAACTCTAGATTATAAAAGTATAATCTAGAGCTCTATCACTTACTCGTGACGAATGCCATCTAGCAGCACGGTAGGCCAAACCGACAACACTTTTTAAGATTTTGCGAGAAGAAAAATCTATATTCTTTTCCGATATTTAAATCTTTCGATAATATTGACTTATTAAAAAAATTCAGTGGTTCATTTCTAGAGAAGCGTACTCCTTCCTATAAAAGATACGCTGTAACGTCTCGCTTATAAAAAGAGGATATGAAAGAAGGATGTATCGCTCCTGTATCTTGTTAATCGCTTACGAAAGGTTGTATCTCTCTTGTATCTTGTTGAAAAATATTTTGTTAAAAAATTATATGCTTGGCGTGAGACGCTACCGCGTCTCTGATATCAATTGTTATTTATTCAGCACCTATTCTGCGTCTATTCCACAACTCATTCCACAATCGCAGAATCGAAATAGATTAGTAAAAGAGTTACGGTCAAAGTTGCGGTTACGGAATAATTTGCGGCCAATAACTACGGAATGAGTTGCGATTAAAACATTAGTTGCGGAATGATTTGCGGTTGGTAACTGCAAAATAGGTGCAGAACATAAGCGGAATAAGTGCGGAATAGATGCGGAACAGGTGCGGAATAAGTGCGGAACATATGCGGAATAGGTGTGAAACAAATGCGGAATAGGTGCAAAACATGTGCAAAACATGTGCGGAATAAGTGCGGAATAGGTGCGGAACATGTGCGAAACATGTGCGGAATATGTGCGGAACATGTGCGGAACAAGTGTGCGAAATATGTTCGAAACAGGTGCAAAACAGGTGCGGAATATGTGCGGAATAAGTGCGGAACATGTGCAAAATAAGTGCGGAATATGTGCGTAATAGGTGCGGAATGTGTGCAAAATAGGTGCGGAATAGATGCAGAATAAGTGCGGAATAGATGCTGAATAGATGCGGAATAGGTGCGGAATAGGTGCGGAATAAGTGCGGAATAGGTGCGAAACAGGTGCGGAACAGGTGCGGAATATGTTGCGGAATGTATTGCGGTAAGTGACTGCAAAACATTGGTTACGGATATATAAAAAATTTGAATTCAGTAAACTTTGCCGCCTAACACGGCTCTCATTTACTCGTGACGAGTGCTATCTAGCGGCACGGTAGGCCAAACCGACAACACTTTTTAACATTTTGCGAAGAAGAAGACGATGACGACGACGACGTATCTGAATGACATATATAGACATATATAGGTATATATGCATATCTATGCGTCAAGTGTGCATATCTGTGCATCAATGTTGTATCATTATAATCAGAAAAATCTATTTTCTTCTCCAGTATTTTAATCTTTCGATAATATTGACTTATTAAAAGAATTCAGTGATTTATTTCTGTAGAACCGTTCTCCATCCTGTAAAAGATACGCTGTAACGCTGTAGCGTCTCACTTAAAATTAAAATAATTAAATAATAATATTATTATTATTGTGTATGTAGGTAGGTTCGGAAGAATCGACACTCAAGTAATCACAAGACTTCTTTATTAAGAGCGAGAATCTTAGGGCGGTGTAGTGCGTTCGCCAGTTTGCAATCGACTCTCTTCTCGTGTGTGCTCGCGTCTGCGCACCACTTACATATGCACCTCGAATCGACCTTCACGCTCGACGACTATATCGATAGTATCGCATATCGCAACATAACTAGCGCGGCAACTTAACCCTACATAACAATTATAAATATATTATATTATGAAAGGAGGATGTATCGCTTCCTGTATCTTGTAAATCGCTTACGAAAGAATGTATCTCTCTTGTATTTTGTTAAAAAATAATCTTGTTAATAAATTATTATATACTTGACGTGAGACGCTACCGCGTCTCTTGATGCATTACCATGCATTACCGTGTTTTACGGGTAAGTATTATATGTATTATCATGCATTACTGACGCTTTGGACATATCACAGAACAGAACCAAAAGATCGTGCACATAGCGCGGAACAGAATCAATAGAGCATACACATGACACGTTACCCATAAGAAATTTTCGTGGACATAGCTACGTAGTTCAATGTGCACGTTTTGTGCACATATAGAGGCGCTCATAGACGGTGCTCGGGGGGGTGTCAATCGCCCCGGATTTGCGATCGGTCAATGAGATTTCGTGGTTCGAAGGACCAGAGGGGCAGTTCCCTCACAATTTTAATTAGGCGAATAAAGCAAAAAGGCAAGCGAAAAAGCGACTCACCGTATCGTTGCCCGATGTTCTCGTGGTGGCCTCGTGGCGTCCGGTCCTCAAGGTGGTGATGGAGAGCGGAAAGCGTGCAGCAGGCTAGGATGTGCAGGCACTCACGTGCCGCAGCAGGCAGGCAGGCAAAACGTGCAATACGGGCAAGCAGGCGATATAGCAGGCACATATACAAGAGGCAAGCACGCAAGGCTCGAGCTTAACGTGACGACTTGTCGAGCTCCGAAAGTGCGAGTTTACTCGATCAACTCCGAACCGTGCGAGAGCAAAACGGGTGTGTTTTCGAGTCCACGTTTGAACAACGAATCCTCCCACGGTACTCCTCGGCTCGCGCACCTGCGAATTGCGGCCGGAGCGAGTACTCATGGTTCCAAATAATTGCGGGCCACCCGTGGGCGGGCAGCACAAGTCGGGTGAGTCGCGCGAGTGTTGCTATCTGTCGCGATCCGCCAACGTCTCGCGCGAGTCACAAAATACGATTTTGTACGTTGATTGTACGCGCAAGTTATCAATTAATATAATATGTACAACAATTACGAATGACACGGACATCTAATATATACAGGCGAGCGCCGAACAGACGGGGACCACCTAAAACGCGGGCATGACCACTCTCATCCTTCTATCTGATTATACTTAAAAAAAGAATCTTTAAAAACATCAACAGCACTACAGACTCTGAGCAGTCAATCTTATATACTAAATCAATTTGTTTCATGTAATCCAATCTGTTCTTTCTCTTCCTAATAACGTTATTTAGTTTTTTTAGGAACCGTGCAAACGATATCAAAACCGCGATTGTTTAAAATACTGCGGATATTTTCACTGTAATCTTTTATATAAGGGATGGTCATCAGCAATTTCAGTCGTATCATGCATATCACGTATAGCCTCCCGGTATTTTATATCTTTCAATCGTTGGTTAATGGATTTGTTAATAACGTGCGCAGGGTAAGAGTTGTTCCTGAGAATTTCTTTGACAATTTCAATATTTGTCGTGTGAAAATGTCATACAGTAAGGCTGCACGGCCAACGAGGCCCGTAATTACATTCTTTTTGTAGTTTTCAGGGTGGTTCGAAAAGTAATTGATGTAACGGCCAGACAAAGTTGGTTTTTGATACCAATTTGTAATTAGTGTGTTACTATTTTTGATGATAATTGTGTCTAAAACATTTATCTTTTTATTTTCTCAATTTTGCAAGTGAATTTCAACCATAGATGATAGCTATTGAACGCATTAAGTACCTCATCGATATTTATTCTTGGGTTTATCGCGATTACATCATCTATGTATCGAAGAAATGTAAAGATCTTAAATTTTAAGGTACTAAAGCAAAATGTCTCTAAGTCATCTATAATTATGTCTGCAAGTATGGAAGAGAGTGGAGAACCTATAGGACTACCGAAGATCTGTTCGTAAATTTGTCCGTTAAACTTGAAGCTAGTATTAGAACTCAAGATTAATTCCACAGCATGTAAAAATTGCGGTAGGCTAAATGTAGTGCATTGCGAAATGTAACTTCATCTCTTTTTTATTCCTTTAATACTAATTCTTTTGGAATATGGATAAATAACGCCGTGACATCCAGCAAGACTAACAATTCATCCGATAAAATTTTTAAGTTTTGAATTTTTTTAACGAATAACCAACTATTTTTTATAAATGAGCCGGGTTTAGAGACAGACTTATGTAAAATCTCATAAAGAAAGGATGCTATATTATATGTATGAAGGTCTACCAAGTGTGTCGAGATAATAATGCGTAGTGGAAAGCCTTTTTATGAACCTTCGGTAGTCCATAACATCTCGGGAGATTCCCATTCGTGCAACGCAAACATTTATAAATGCGATCATCAATAATTCTAAGGTTGAGCCACGATGTTTGACCCTCCGAGGCTATTCCTCCTTTTTTAATACGCCCCGGGTCATACTAGGTCGCCACCCAGACGGATTTAAAGTCTCATAAATCCAATTAATGTGTACGTAAAAATTCATGAAACAAGGCCGCAAAAAAACTTAAGGTAGTTGTGTCACAAAACTCATTTTCATAGGAATCTTTTAAAATTTGAACAGCATATTAATGTAAACACGCTCTACACACACGTGCAAGTAGAAAAAGCTTGACTATACCAAAGTTGAAATAATGGAAATCAAACTTAGCACTTTTTACATCTATTGTAGGACTAAAACGGCTTCCTATATCACGTTTGTAATTGTAGCGATCAAACTACTCATAGGATTTTAATAAAAAACAAAGAGATGACAAAAGAGACTTGTAAAAATATTCTTACAAAAGTACAAGACCCTTATCTATTTAGTTTTGAAGCAATTGTTACACAAAGTACACAATTTCTCATAGCGGTGGACGCATACGACAGCTAACCTGTAAAAATCTTGCAACACTGCGCATATGAAGATTAGATATATATGTAGTTCAAACATTGCCGCTAAAGCTTTATGTCTTTTCTTTAATACTTTTTTTTTTCATTAATCTTCTTTTGTATGATGTTCAACAGATATTTCCGCTTCTATTTCTTCTATTTATTCAAAATAACCTCGATAGCATACTAACGCGAGCGTCGCGAGAATCTCGATGACATTACTGACGCGAGTGAAAACAGTAAAAACAGTACAAGCTCAGTCAAAAGTTTTACACAGATAAGTAGAGTTTTCCGTACATTATCGTATTGCAGTGTGACCATTATTTTTGACTAATACTGTCGCGATACAACTACCTTAAGCATCAGGCACACAAAAAACTTAAGCAGTAAGACATAAGCAGTAAGGAAATCAACAGTTTGGACTCGCTATCGCTTACGTTGTTATGTTTTGAGTTCTTGATTGTAATTGGCTGATTTGCTTAATGCTTAAGATTTTTTGTGTACTACGGCCTTTAAGGGTGTTGTTTAAAAATATGTATGGTGCAGAAATGTGCTCGATGAACAAAAATGTTGTAATTTTTGGTCGCAATAAGAAATATACACCGAAGTCACAGCTCGGTGGTCATCACCCATAATAATTTTCAATGTTTACCAAACATAACCAACATGGCTTAAAGCTTTTCTACTGCACTAATCTTCGAGAGGACTCAAACTAGGGATCTTGGGTGTAGGGTAATTTGATTATAAAACATATTTTAAAAATATTGGGCCCTGAATTTTGTTTGGGTGGCCGCCACCCAGTGTGGCCTCGAAGGGTTAATTTATTTAATTTAAGTCATCTGGAAGGTTTCTATTTCTCATGATCTCTTCATTTTTTAAAACATACAAAGAAGTAAATGTTTCTGGATTCTATCTGCTTGCTGTTTGATAACAGTTTTGCTTCCTCATAGAGGAAGCTTTGTTTTCGTGAAATCGTTTACAGATTTTTGTTTGCGTATAAAGTTGGATCTAGTCATCCAAATTTAAATTAATTATATATGAAATAGGGGTAGAAAAAACTAAAGAAGAGATCGGTTTTGGAGTTTTTTATGCCAATATGTTCATATTGTTGTAAAAGGTCAAAATATTGCATTAAAAAAAATGTCCGTATGTATGTATGTGTGTATGTACAGATTTGATGTCCGTGGTTGCTCTAACTTTCGCAAATATTGAGATATCAGGCTGTTTTTTTTTTAATTGATAGAGTATCATTCAAGGAAGGTTGGTATTGAATTTAGTGATGATCGGTAAAGGGGTTCTTTTTAAAAAAAATTTTGAATTTTTTAAGAAATGTCCGTGGTTGCTCTAACTTCCGCAAATTTGGAGATATCGATATATTTCTAATTTTATTATATTTTTCAGTCTTTTTTCTACCCCTATATTTCATATATTTAAAACTTAAATTCGGTTAATTAGTTCCAGAGTTATAGACATTTCGATAAATTTGGCACATATATACACACATACACACATACAGACATTTTTTTAAAATCCAATTTTTCGACGTTTTAGAACATTCTGAACACGTTCAGAAAAACAAAAAAAATTTATCACAATAAAGCCTTGTGAGTCTTCGCTCACAAAGCTTCCTCTATGAGGAAGCCAAAACAATAAAATACTAATAATTATACATTGAATAAAATACAGGCTTCGTTATAGAGGAGCTTAGTGAGCGAAAGCTTCTACACTTAAAAACTTGCACACTTAAAAACTATAAGGAAGCAATATGGAGGTCTCTATTTGGACACTTAAAAACTATAAGGAAGCAATGTGCAGGTTTCTACTTGCACACCTAAAAACTATGAGAAAACAATGTGCAAATTTCTACTTACACACTTCAAAACTATGAGGAAGCAATGTGCAAGTTTCTACTTGCACACTTTTTTATGGTTTGCGTTTGTTTCTTATCTTATTTTATCTTATAGTAATTCTATTATCGAAAAAATCTAAGCAGTAGTATCTTTATTTCCGAAAAATTATAACCCAAGTGATACACGTCACGAAATTATGTTACCTTATCAAAAAGAAGAGTCGCGCTTCAAGTGATCTATTACAATTACAAAAAAGAAATGATATCTCTTTAAATTAGAGCGCCAATTACAGAAAGAACATGT
This sequence comes from Temnothorax americanus, assembly GCF_048541705.1. Taxonomy (NCBI): domain Eukaryota; kingdom Metazoa; phylum Arthropoda; class Insecta; order Hymenoptera; family Formicidae; genus Temnothorax; species Temnothorax americanus. The sequence goes on from NW_027509411.1 coordinate 2,772,216, forward strand.
ATATTGCCTCAAAAAATAATTGTTGCACTACTTTGAAAAATCTTTACATTGTGTCAATTAGAAAAGAATGTATAATAACAATTTTATAAAATTAAAAAATTTTATTTAAATTTAACAAGGAATACAAGATATTTAAATACAAAGTTATTTACATGTGTATTTTTTAATGGCCACAAACAATTACAGAGGTAACAGTACAAAATAAAAATATTTTATTAAAATACATAAATTTTTCTTGTAAAAAAACTTGGCGCTGCTAGACCTCGAAATTTTAAATAACTAAATAAACTTATTCTATACTTAATTATAAGCCGCATTATCCGCGTAGTCACGCACACCCATATCACTCACTGCCACATCCACGCTGATAATCATTTAATATTACTCCCATCACATTCTTCTTTGAATTATTTTTATTTATTGTTGTCCTTATTTATTTAAAAGGTCTTGCAGCGCCAAGTTTTTTTACAAGAAAAATTTATGTATTTTAATAAAATATTTTTATTTTGTACTGTTACCTCTGTAATTGTTTGTGGCCATTAAAAAATACACATGTAAATAACTTTGTATTTAAATATCTTGTATTCCCTTGTTAAATTTAAATAAAATTTTTTAATCTTATAAAATTGTTATTATACATTCTTTTCTAATTGACACAATGTAAAGATTTTTCAAAGTAGTGCAACAATTATTTTTTGAGGCAATATACATGTTCTCTTTGTAATTGGCGCTCTAATTTAAAGAGATATCATTTCTTTTTTGTAATTGTAATAGATTACTTGAAGCGCGACTCTTCTTTTTGATAAGGTAACATAATTTCGTGACGTGTATCACTTGGGTTATAATTTTTCGGAAATAAAGATATTACTGCTTAGATTTTTTCGAGATTTTTCGAAATATAAAAATCTAAAACTTGTTACTTAGGTTTTTTCGAGGTATAATACTACCACTTTCTTTTTTTTTTAGGTAACAACATATACACTACTATACGTGTACTTGGCGCCTTTTTTTACCTTTTTTTAAAAAAGGTAATTTTGTGCGGATATCACGCCTTTTTGTAGTATATTACGCATTGTATAAACAGTATGTACAGGATAAAGCTATTTGGAGGTATAATACTACCACTTTGTTTTTTTCGAGGTAACAACATAACAGGGTAACAACAAAATACATATACACTATTATGCGTGTACTTGGCGCTCTTTTTTACCTTTCTTTTAAAAAGGTAATTTTGTACGGATCAACAGCTACGTCTAAAAATAAAATAATGTATCAATATGATATTATGGCTACGATCAACGTGACACTACAAATGTTTCGAAGCATTCCTCTTCTCTTTTCTTTCAATGAAGAAAGAAGGAGAAGAAGAACGCTCCAGAGCATTTGTATCACGTTTACCGTAGCCTATATATCAAGATATATATATATATCAACAACCTGTTCACCGTTCTCTGGATAGAATTGTAACACTGCTCTTGCGCTTCTTGACAGACATGCATACAACGTTGATAAGAAACGATATAAACGTTTTGTAGGATTGTGCAAAGTTTTGCTTGCATAGCACAACCACAAGCGCAGAAATACTGACAGCCCCATCAAACGTACCAGCTTTAAATGGCAATCCTTGACCTATATCTAAAAATAAAATAATGTATTAATATGATATTATGGCTACGGTCAACGTGACACTACAAATGCTTCGAAGCATTCCTCTTCTCTTTTCTTTCAATGAAGAAAGAAGGAGAAGAAGAACGCTCCAGAGCATTTGTATCACGTTGACCGTAGCCTATATATCAAGATATATATAAAATATCAACAACCTGTTGACCGTTCTCTGGATAGAATTGTAACACTGCTCTTGCGCTTCTTGACAGACATGCATACAACGTTGATAAGAAACGATATAAACGTTTTGTAGGATTGTGCAAAATTTTGCTTGCATAGCACAACCACAAGCGCAGAAATACTGACAGCCCCATCAAACGTACCAGCTTTAAATGGCAATCCTTGACCTATACCTAAAAATAAAATAATGTATTAATATGATATTATGGCTACGGTCAACGTGACACTACAAATGCTTCGAAGCATTCCTCTTCTTTTTTCTTTCAATGAAGAAAGAAGGAGAAGAAGAACGCTCCAGAGCATTTGTATCACGTTGACCGTAGCCTATATATCAAGATATATATAAAATATCAACAACCTGTTCACCGTTCTCTGGATAGAATTGTAAAACTGCTCTTGCGCTTCTTGACAGACATGCATACAACGTTGATAAGAAACGATATAAACGTTTTGTAGGATTGTGCAAAGTTTTGCTTGCATAGCACAACCACAAGCGCAGAAATACTGACAGCCCCATCAAACGTCCCAGCTTTAAATGGCAATCCTTGACCTATATGTAAAAATAAAATAATGTATTAATATGATATTATGGCTACGGTCAACGTGACACTGCAAATGCTTCGAAGCATTCCTCTTCTCTTTTCTTTCAATGAAGAAAGAAGGAGAAGAAGAACGCTCCAGAGCATTTGTATCACGTTGACCGTAGCCTATATATCAAGATATATATATATATATTTTTCAGCAACGTGCACAACTTCATTTGAGGTTATAATTGGGTACGACATTCATCGCACGATACTTTTATAATTGCAAATCGGAAACGTACCTCGAGTTCAGCTCTTCTGCGATCAACGAAGTCGAGATCGAACGTGTCAGTCGTCACTTTCTGCCAAGCGTAGAGAACCTTCTTTTCCGGCAGTGATAGTAACACGATGGGTGCGTTCAGCCGATACTCCGCTAGCCTAGCAATCGTGAGCAGTCGCTCGTTTCTTCTCCTTTTAATCCATTGGGTCAAAGGAGAGGAAACGAGCGAAAACGAGCGACTGCTCACGATTGCTAGGCTAGCGGAGTATCGGCTGAACGCACCCAATGTAGGGATATGAAATCTTTAAATAAGCACGAAGCAATTCAATTCAGTATATCGCCGGCACGATTACGGTGTTACTGCTGTTTCGCGTACGCGCGTATGCGCGCGTTGTCGCACCTTACTTCGCGACACGTAATAAAGAGTCACACGGTCGGTCTCGCTCCGCGCGTACTACCGTGTTTCTCGATCGATCGAGATAGGTTAACTGATCAGATGATGAACTGACTGACAGGATAGCGCTCTAAACGAACGCACTGTCTGCACTGCACTGCACTGCGATACTAACGCCGCTAGCCGCCAGTGTCGAAAAAGTGAAAGTGACGTTCTCTGTTTGTTACATGTATGTTATAAAGAAGAGCGGTCGACGTAGACGACGTATCTTAAAAATAAATTTTCGCATTTGGACTTTGCGTCGCAATATCTCCGCTCGTAGGGCACGTAGCGGAATATTATGAGAGAAACCCCCCCCCCCTAATTGGACTCTAAGCTATCGATCAAGCCTAATTAGAACTTGATCCGTTCACTCGTTATCGAGATCTCAACATCTCGGGTACTCGCAACCCGTCGCGTCGCGTAAAAGAGTCACGGTCGGTCTCGCTCCGCGTGTACTTGGCGCGAGACACTACCGTGTCTCTTGATATTCCTACGAAAGAAAAAAATCGTGGAGTTTACAGGACGTAACAATAATTTAATTAAATGTTTTACTGTAAATCTCTTTCTCTCTCTCGATTTTATTTTTTTGTGAAAAAACATTTGTAATAAATAGTATAATTTAATTTCAGTGGCATGCACATGATAATCTCACTCTGGTTGCTTGTTGGAATCCAACAAATGGACTTATAGTTTCTGGTGGCGAAGACTGTAAGTATAAGGTATGTAGCTCATTATTTTTATATTATTGGGGTATTATACGACGCTCTTCACGGAATGAGGGAGGTTCTAGGTTCGAATCCTGGCTGAGGTAATATTTTTCGCCAAAAATTCTTTACAGTTTACAAAAAAATTAAATCGTGTCGATTTAATTACGGGGAGGGAAGGGTATTAATGTTCCAACGATAGCTGTGTTTTAAGTCCGACAAATAATCGGAGCGCAGTTTATCAAGTTGGAATAGATGTATATGTATATTATATACAAAACAAAAGTCGTTTTTGTTCGACCCAACTGGCCAAAGAATTAATATATTTAAAATTCACAACGTTTCAACCGCAATTTCGGCCCTTCTCAAGTGATTCATTAAGCTATGCATCCTCAAAAACCGCGTACAAAATATCGATTACGTCGCTGACATCGTGCCCTAACCACATCATGCACACGTAAAGCTAAAAGAGTGAAATAAACTCACAATAGTCAAAAGGATAAAAACGCTCAGAAGTCATAAAATAAAAAGTAAGAATGAAATTGAATTGTTAAGTTATAAATAATGTACAAAGTAAAATGAAAGGCTTACATATTCTGTGCGTCAAAACGGAAAATGAGAACGGTAGCGCAGAACGAAGAAACGTCGCAAGCCATAACTGCGAACATCAGTACAGCGTTGCAGACGAAGTCATACAACAAAAATGACCGATACATAACAAATAAATAGATGTATTCACAGGTGGAAACGAGCAGAACAAAAGTGTAAGTTAGGTGACGCCAATCACACGGTTGTAATTCGCGGGCAGACTTTCTGTGTCCTTTTGAAGATTGATTGCGCAATCGCATTTTTTAATAAAAAACATCTCAGAGATTTCTCGTTTCTTAAAGTGTCGCTCCTTATATAAAATTTTTGGTTGTTGCTAATTGAAATTGTGGTTATGCGTGAGACGGTGCTTATACTAACCACAGAATGATTATCACTATTCTTCCTAATATCACAGAAATGTTCCTTAACACGTGTCTCTAGGTGCCTTTTTGTTTGACCATTGCAATATATGCAGCGTTGCAATTAGCACAATCAATATCAAGAATAAAGCTCTCGAAAACAATAATAGATAAAGTCATAAAGGCAAATGAGTGCCGTTTCGCTCGATGGACGGGCGACAATAACAACAAAATTATAAAATTGTTATATATAATATAACGCAAACGTTTCGGTCCTTGGTTTGGACCCTCCTCAGTACATACAGATGGTCATCAGGGTGAATGCAGTGGTCAAAAGGTATAAAGCAGTGGTCACAATAATATAATGTAGTCAGCTTCCGCTCTCCGAGATTTTTTGAGAGTATGCATCTTAAATCCTCAATCCGACTGTTACCTTAATTCAGTCAGAAGAAATTAAATTCACACTTATTTCGGGATTGTGGTCGTTAAGTGTTTGAAAGATTGGATTAATATCAACGTCTCTATTATTAAATTTAAATGCAAGATTACGTTTCTTAAACAATGTATATTAGCTGACTTAATTCCACCGCATTTACAATGTTACACGCGCCGCAGACCGACTATTACTCATTTTAAGCTAGTTAAACTAATAGAATCTCACATCAGGAGACATCAGAATACTTTATTGCGTATTGAGCTGAGAGATGCTCACCGACAGATTTCCGCTCTGCACAAAAAACTTGCTGCGACTACTCGAAATATCATGAGACATCTCCCACTTTGTTTCTGGTATAAATTTTACTACAGTCAGGTAAGATCTCTTGATAACTTTTTCTCTAAAGAACATCATAGGCTAAGAAAGAAGTTTTTCCTCTTGCTTGACAGGAAAAAAGGAGGATATGGCACTCTTACAACCTATTAATTATTTCGCTTCACAATCACACCTTTCCATGCCTAATCGCGCTGGCTTGCGTCGGCGGGCGAGTGGTAGTTGTGAAAAAAGCGTCGTGTCCTTCTCGCGCGTTGTAAAAAATGCTCCGGAAGTGGATTCCTTTGAGATTTCTCTCAATCCGGCTGACTTTTTGGAGGCTCCTGCTCACTCCCCTCTCTGCTTACAGGAGAAATGGCTGATTAATCTCTCGTCAGCCTCACTCCCTCCTAAAGTACAAGGGCTCTTACAATTAGGTCCGAATTTTAGTATGCCACCGAAAGATTGCCGCGAAAATTTGGTTTGCGTATTTATTAAGTACTTAGAGGCTAGCATTCGACTTTTACCTCTGAATTTCCGTCAGGGTGTTCGCAACCACTGCATACAGACTATAGAGAGGGTAGCAGTAGGAAATCTTCCTTCTCAACAACATGATCACGCATTAAAACAAGCGTTAATCGAGACCACACGTTTTCTCAAGGATAATGATAGCTTAGCGATTACTAGGGCCGACAAAGGTAATGTTACAGTTGTTTTAGATGGCAGCGATTACTCGAATAAGATGAATGCGATGTTGAGTGACGAGAATACTTATACTGTTTTGAGTAAGGATCCTACACGGAAAATTACGAAGGATTTAAATAACCTCCATCAATCTTGGTTTAAAAAAAGAATACATTAATGATCAACAGTATAGGCTTCTTAATTGCACGGACGGGGTAATTCCTAGAGCTTACGGCCTGCCAAAGATACACAAGGCCGACTGTCCACTCAGGATGATCGTGTCGACTGTTAACAGCCCTTTGCATGCCTTGGCCAGATTCCTGCAGGACGTGATACAGGCTAGCGTTCCCAAGGCTAACAGCCACATTAATAATAGCTTCGATTTGGTTAAGAAACTGTCAGGTATGCGCATTGACGACCATTTTGATCTGATATCGCTTGATGCGGTATCCTTGTTTACGAATATCCTTTTGGATTTGGCAATCACGAGCATTAGACATAGATGGCAATTTATCTCGCAAAACACTGATCTGCCTTTGGAGGAATTTTTATCAGCTATTCAATTCGTTTTTGATTCCACCTATTTCATTTTTGATGGTGTTATTTATAAGCAGACCTTTGGCTCCCCTATGGGTTCCCCATTGTCTCCTGTGATTGCGGATTTAGTGCTGGTGGATTTGGAGGTCAGGGCGCTCGAGCGCCTGCCTATCGTCGTGCCGATTTATTTCAGATATATAGATGATATTTTGATGTCTATGCCGAGGTCCTTAGTCAACACTGTCCTCGAAGTGTTTAATTCTTTCCACCGTAGACTGCAATTTACTGTTGAAATAGGACTTAATAGGATCAATTTTTTAGATACCACTGTTATAATCAATAACGGTATTATTAAGTTCGACTGGTATCATAAACCCACGTTTTTGGGACGATACTTAAATTTTTTCTCACACCACCCTCATTGTCAGAAAATCGGCACGATCGTTGGTATGGTAGATAGAGCGTTCTTGCTGTCCCATCCGAGGTATCAGCAAAAAAACATAAGAATGCTGATGGATATTTTGCTGGCTAATGGATACCCGTTTGAACTCGTGTTTAAGATTGTCAAAAAAAGAATTATCAAATTGATTAATGAGCAGCAGCGGGGCAGCGTGATGGACGCTCACGCTACTGACAGCATGATTAAAGATCGTTTCTTTGTTGTTCCTTACATCAATAAAATCACTAATAGCTTTTGTAATACAATTAAAAAATTTAATTTGCGCACTGCAATAGTTGGCTTGAACAAATTGAGCTGGATTTTGAAAGACCTTTGAAAGACAAGCTACATAATAACTTCTTGAGCGGAGTTGTTTATAAAATTTGTTGTCAGGATTGTGACGCTTCGTACGTCGGCCAGACTAAGAGACAATTGGGAACCCGTATTAAGGAGCATCGTAATCAGCTTAGCAGAAATCTGAGGGATCTATCAGTTGTGTCACAACACTGTTTGGAGGGGCAAGAGTTTGATTGGGACAATGTCTTAATTATGGATCGTGAGAGATCTTACTTAAGGAGAAGCATTTCGGAGATGTTTTATATTAAGCGCCAAAACAACGGCATTAACTTACAGGAGGACACGGCGGGACTTAGTAATATTTATACGCCGGTTATCGAGGGACTTCCACACTGTTGATTTCTTTTCTCACAACAGTTCTATTTAATGTTATGCCGATGCCTCATGATATTTCGTCACTGTAACTCTTGCGCTCGTCTAAAGAAGGACGTTTTCGTTGTAATAATGCGCGTTGAGATGATATCTTAACTCTGATCAATTCGACTGTCAGGTAACTTTTACGATTTAATTTTTAACGTTTGACCATTTATATTTATTTAATTTTCTTCTGACTGAATTAAGGTAACAGTCGGATTAAGGATTTGAGATGCATACTCTCAAAAAATCTCGGAGAGCGGAAGCTGACTACATTATATTATTGTGACCACTGCTTTATACTTTTTGACCACTGCATTCACCTTGATGACCATCTGTATGTACTGAGGAGGGTCCAAACCAAGGACCGAAACGTTTGCGTTATATTATATATAATAATTTTATAATTTTGTTGTTATTGTCGCCCGTCCATCGAGCAAAACGGCTCTCATTTGCCTTTATGACTTTATCTATTAGCACAATCAATCTCATATATCAATTTTGTTTGCTTAAGATTCGGTAGCGTATTTTTCCCCCTTCTAATAATACAATCCAACTTTTTCGGTATGGTGAGGAGAACCTTAAATTCTGCATCACGCATTGTACGGCCAACACCGTCACTGAGACCCTTAATATACGGTATAGTGATAAATTTTCGAGGATCCCGGGCTACATTGTTACTGCTAGAACTATTGTTGTTGTTATGACGTGTCTGTAATTCGTTAAGCCTGATGTTAATGTAGTTGTTAATTAATTTTGTTGGATAACAATTATTAGAAAGAATCTTTTTTATTTTGATTAGATTAGACTTATGAAAACGTACGTCAGATAAAAGAATAGCTCGGTCAACAAGATTACGTATAATATTAATTTTGTATTTAAGAGGGTGATTCGAAAAATAGTTTATGTATCGCCCCGAAAAGGCGGGTTTTCGATACCAAGTCGTAAGCAACACAGTCCCCTCTCGAATCACTGTTGTGTCAAGAAAACTTAGAAAACTATTCTTTTCTATTTCAATTGTAAATTTTAATCTGGTGTGATAACTATTGAAAACTCTAAGTAACTCGTCAATACCAGATCTTGGAACAATCGCGAAAATGTCATCAACGTATCTTTTGAAAAAGGAAATATGAAAACTGAGCAATTGCAAACAATGCGTCTCAAGATCCTCCATGACCATATCCGCCAAAATCGGAGAAAGAGGGGAACCCATCGGACTTCCAAAGATTTGCTCATATATTTGACCATCAAAAGAAAAACTAGTGGAACTAAAAATCAAGTCCACAGCTGACAAGAATTGAGGACGGCTGAGTTTCGTCTTTTTAGAGATGTGATTCTACCTCCGTTAAATCGCTCTCAAAACAAGGTCTTTAGGGATGTTAGTGAAAAGAGACGCGACGTCCAAAGAGATCAAAACATCATCCTCCCCAATCCCTACGTCACTAATCAATTCAACAAAAGACCAACCGTCTTTAATATATGACTTCGGTTTAGGGACAGATTTTTCTAAGATGTTGTGTAAAAAATAAGCCATGTTATATAGTGGACTCCCTAAAGTAGAAACAATAATTCGTAATGGTGAGCCATCCTTGTGAATCTTCGGAAGTCCGTAACAACGTGGGAGGTTCCCATTAGTACAATTCAAATGCCTAAATAATTGTTCATTGATAATGCCCTGCTAAACCAAACTTTGCCAAATTATTAATTTTAGATGTTATCCGTCTAGTGGGATCATTCTTAAGTTTTTTGTAAGAATAGAAAAGAATAGTTCTCTAAGTTTTCTTGACACAACAGTGATTCAAGAGGGGACTGTGTTGCTTACGACTTGATATCAAAAACCCGCCTTTTCGGGGCGATACATAAACTATTTTTCAAATCACCCTCTTAAATACAAAATTAATATTATTCGTAATCTTGTTGACCGAGCTATTCTTTTATCTGACGTACGTTTTCATAAGTCTAATCTAATCGAAATAAAAAAGATTCTTTCTAATAATTGTTATCCAACAAAATTAATTAACAAGTACATTAGCATCACGTTTAACGAGTTACAGACACGTCATAACAACAACAATAGTTCTAGCAGTAACAATGTAGCCCGGGATCGTCGAAAATGTATCACTATACCGTATATTAAGGGTCTCAGTGACGGTGTTGGCCGTACAATGCGTGATGCAGAATTTAAGGTTCTCCTCACCATTCCGAAAAAGTTGGATTGTATTATTAGAAGGGGGAAGGATACGCTACCGAATCTTAAACAAACGGAGTTGATATATGAGATTGATTGTGCTAATTGCAACGCTGCATATATTGGTCAAACAAAAAGGCACCTAGAGACACGTTGTGTTAAGGAACATTTCTGTGATATTAGGAAGAATAGTGATAATCATTCTGTGGTTAGTATAAGCACCGTCTCACGCATAACCACAATTTCAATTGGCAACAACCAAAAATTTTATATAAGGAGCGATACTTTAAGAAACGAGAAATCTCTGAGATGTTTTTTATTAAAAAATGCGATTGCGCAATCAATCTTCAAAAAGACACAGAAAGTCTGCCCGCGAATTACAACCGTGCGATTGGCGTCACCTAACTTACACTTTTGTTCTGCTCGTTTCCACCTGTGAATACATCTATTTATTTGTTATGTATCGGTCATTTAGTATGACTTCGTCTGTCACGCTGTACTGATGTGTTCGCAGTTATGGCTTGCGACGTTTCTTCGTTCTGCGCTACCATTCTCATTTTCCGTTTTGACGCACAGAATATGTAAGCCTTTCATTTTACTTTGTACATTATTTATAACTTAACAATTCAATTTTATTCTTACTTTTTATTTTATGACTTCTGAGCGTTTTTATCCTTTTGACTATTGTGAGTTTATTTCATTTTTTTTAACTTTACGTGTGCACGATGTGGTTAGGGCACGATGTCAGCGACGTAATCGATATTTTGCACGCGGTTTTTGAGGATGCATAGCTTGATAAATCACTTGAGAAAGACCGAAATTGCGGTTGAAATGTTGTGAAATTTAAATATATTAATTATTTGGCCAGTTGGGTCGAACAAAAACGACTTTTGTTTTGTATTTATTTACTGGCGAAGGAAGCTTCTTATTTTATGTATGTAAGTGTTTATTGTGTCTCCCCGCAGGGGTTACAAGGCGTTTTTTACTGAGGAACGTACCCAAACCTCTTACATAGTTTTATCCCCTCCTGATCATTTACGACTTCACAACACTTTTACTCCCCTCCCCGTATTCCCTTTCTCCCCTTTTCCTCTTCTTCTGCTTCCTCTGCGACTCGTCTTTCCGCCTTCCTTCTTCCCGTCCTGCTCCTCCCTATTTGGTCCATTTTCTGTACCTCCCCTCCTTCTTTTCGTCGGATTTCATGAGCAGCTTCTCCTTCATCCCTTTTGAAATTTCTTCCTTTTCCGACCTTCCTACTTTCCTACGCACGTCTCTCTTTTCTTCTACTCTCTCCTCTCTCTCTACTCTCTCTCTATCTCTCTTTTCCACCGATTTATCTTCGTGGATCTTTACCTCAACTCTATTACCCATCTTCTTCTTCGTCTCCAACACCCGCCACTTCTCCTCAGTAGCTAGAGAATATACATTCCTGCCCCAGGGATCTCGTGTTGCGGTTAGCGGGGTCGGGGGGGGGGGGCTTCGCTGCCGGGGGGGGACCGCCGTAAGCGGGGGGCGGGGAGGTCGAGGGACGGGGTAAAGGGTCACCGGTGGGGGGGCTATGCGGGGGGAAGCGAAAACTGGGCGAGAGGGGGAGCGCGACGCGGGGGGAACACTTTACGTAAAGTTAGGTGTGGCAGGGCTGCCAACGGTGGTGATTTTCCGATGTACCTCGTTAGCGATTGGCTACTTACTTTTTCCCTACATCTTTTTTCCCCATTTTTACGGTGAAAATCGCGAGTCGTCCTCCCGCGAGGGGGAGCGTCGATCGCGCGTTTCTTCGTCCCAACGGGACGGACGCGGTTTTCCGATGTACAACGTTGGCGATTGGCTACGCGGACGCGGTTTTCCGATGTACGACGTTGGCGATTGGCTGCGTATTTTTTTTTCACTTTTATCGCTGACGTATAAAAGTGGTGGTTTTTCCGATGTACGACGTTAGCGATTGGCTGCTTATTTTTTTGTTTTTTTTTCCCGATGTATCGAGAGAGAGACCGAGAGAGACGATACCGCTCTCTTCGTTCACCCCCCCCCCCCGAACCGTACGTTTTGCTAATAATATTTTTTTTATCGCGCGTCCGAACTCGCGTTCAAGGTCGCTGTCGACGTCGCGTTCTCCTTTTGTTTTTTTTTTCTAGAGCGACGCTGCGAGCGGTCGTCGTGTCCTCCCGCGAGGAGGAGCGTCGATCGCGCGCTTCTTTGTCCCGACGGGGGCCGGACGCGGTTTTCCGACGTATCGAGAGAGACCGAGAGAGACGATACCGCTCTCTTCGTTCACCCCGAACCGTACGTTTCGCGAATAATATTTTTTTATCGCGCGTCCGAATTTGCGTTCAAGGTCGCTGTCGACGTTGCATCCTCCTTTTTGTTTTTTCTTTTCTCGAGCGACGCTGCGAGCGGTCGTCGTGTCCTCCCGCGAGGGGGGGCGTCGATCGCGCTTCTTCGTCCCAACGGGCCGGACGCGGTTTTCCGATGTATCGAGAGAGACCGAGAGAGACGATACCGCTCTCTCTTCGTTCACCCGAACCGTACGTTTCGCGAATAATATTTTTTATCGCGCGTCCGAATTCGCGTTCAAGGTCGCTGTCGACGTCACATCCTCCTTTTGTTTTTCTCGAACGACGCGGCGGGCAATTGTCGTTTTTTCCGGGGAAAGAGTTTATCCCTGGGTATGGAAAACCAACGTTAAGATAACGAACGCGTATATAAAAAGAGTTTTGCTCCCGACGGCGCGGCATACGGTGACGCGGATTGACAAATGCATCGTGAGAGAGCGGTGCGAACCGATCGGAACGGGGAATAAAGTTGTTTTTTAATGCGGTACGAGCGACGAGTACGTAGAACTTTGCAAAAACCGGTGTTTAATTATAAAATTAGAAAAACCAATCGAAACGTCGTTATCGTCAAACGCATGTGCGTTGGTGGTGGTGAAGGAGAACGCGCGATGGAATCTGGCGACTCATCATTTGCGGAGAGAGATCGGAGCGCGAACTGCGCGCGAGCGCGCGTGGATAGAGACGACGATGGTAAATTCCGCTAGGGCGCACGATTATACGCGTAAATTGCCGCTCAAATATCATCATTATTATCAGACGGTGTTCGGAGGAGAGAAGCTACGTAGGATTTACACCTGTGGGTCTCGTCGTCTTTTCGATCGAGTGAAATTCTGTGTTCCCGAGGGTGAAAGGCCCTTCTGGATAACATGCAGAAAGAGTGCGACGAATTGCTCGCCGCGGACGTCCGCGACCGGACGGATATCGCCTGGAACACTAAGGGCACGATTTTTCTCCACTCCGGGGAAACTGTCGAGTCGGCCCCGGGGAAAAACCGGGCCTCCCCTTTCTGGGGCTCGATCGCAAAACGGAAAGGGGTTTCGAGGAAATCTGCGTGGCCCCTTTTAAAACGCGCCGTGGGTCCGGGGTTTGGAAAACGGTGGGGGGGCGGGAAAGCACAAGCCGTCACGAAGGATTTTTCGGGGGTCGAAATCAACCCCGGGTTTTTCCAATCCGTGCTCACAGGCTTTGAAAACAAATCGACGTAATTTCCTCCGCCTTTCTCGAATGCAAGGGGGAAAAACCGTGCTCGAAAAAGTGCGGAAAATTTGAACAAACCACTTTTTTTAAGGTAAAATGCCTTTCAAGGGGAATTCGTACTCCCGAAACGGGGATTGGAAGGACACGTTTTTCCCCCAGGGGGGGGGCGGGCCCCTTGTTTCCCCGAGGCACCGGGGATGCCCCTCGTCCCTTTCCGACGGTGCTAAATCTCGAGGGAAATTTTTCCCCATAATCAAAACACAGGGGAAATTTCAACCAAAAAACCCGTATCGTCAATGTTTCCCCCACTGGGAAGAATTGGAAAAAAGAAAAGTAGGGGGGGGGCCCGGGGCGACCGCGTCGCCCCTCTGGGTTTAAAACCGCGAAAGGGGGGATAGACACGTAAACCCTAATCGGGCCGCCCCGTTGCGGGCCCCTCGTCAACGGGGGTCATTTCGCCGGGAAAAAATCTATCGAATTGAAATTTTCAATTGACCTGCGCCGCTGCCAAACTTTCGATCGGAAGGGGAAAAAAAAAACTGGAACGGGGGAAACGGAGAAGATGTTTTTTAAATTTTGGCTTTTACTTCGCAGTTTCCTACATATTTCAAAAACCGGCAAAAAAATTGGGGCCGCCCACGCCCCGCGGGTTTTCCGAATGAACGACTGCGCCATTTTTTCCTTCCAAACGGGACAAAAAGGGGGGCTTCTTTGAAATCACGACGGAAGGAGCGACCCCCTTCGGGGTGACCGGGGATCGGATTTCCTTCTTAACCATGGGGAAGAGGGGAAATTTTGCCAAGGGGGGAGATCGTTTTAATCCCGCACGTCCTTCATCCTGGTTAAAAACCGTCGCACCTACACGATCCAAAATCCACTCCAATATCGTCGCGGAGGTTGTGTTTCGGGGTTGGTAACATCTTCGCGTTCCCGCGCGTCGCCAAGAAAATTTTCTCCCCCAAATACCCCTATGTAAATTTTTACGGAAAAGGAAACCGAATTTCTCGGGGACCTTGTCACGTGTGCCAAAAAATTTTTAACCCCGAAACAAACCATGCGAGATCACTGTCATCAACCGGATTTTTAAAAAACCCGGCCTTTTTCGTTCAATCTAATTACAAAAACTGTCCCTGTTTCCCCTTTGTTTTCCACAATCTGCCCGGGTTCGACCCCATTTCATATGGGAAAAAAATCGCAACTTTTTTCGAAGGGGGGGGGTTCGACTCCTCCGTTACAAGGAAACCCATATCTTCTAAAAGGCCCTTTTAAAAAACCCCGCAGGGGGAGGGGCCCCGGCCCCGGTACTTTAAGCTCCTTTTGGGTGGTCGTAAAAATTTTTAAAAGCCGCAGTACAAACCCCTTCCCCCCCCTTTTTTAGCAAGGAAAAGCGAGAAAACGCCCCGGGGAGACGGGGATTTAGCACGGAGGATCTCCGATCGCTCACCCCCAAAAGGGATTTTTTCCTTCGGTACCCAAGGGGCCCGGGCCAATTGGGGGGGACCGATCTTCCCCCGGCGCGGGGGTTTTTTTTGGGTCCCTGACCGCCGGCCGGGGGGGAAAGGGCGGAGGGGGGGGGATTTGGGGGGGGGGGGGGGGGAAAACAGGGGTTTTGGGGGCGATTTTCTTTTTGGGGTACGGGCTCGACCCGCGTATTATTAACTTTCCGGGGGGACACGGGGGAAAATGCTAATCACCGGCGTGCGTTTGACCCGCCCCCCACTGACATATGCTGTTGTGGAACCCGGGGAAAACGGGGCGGCCTCAGTCTTTTTTTCTCAGGGGACCCCCACAACAACAGGGACAAAAGCCCTAATTGCCCCACCGATAGGGTTTTCCCTTTTACACTGGAATCTGTAGGGGGTGGGCTATTTGGGGGAATCGTCCGACGCGAATTTCCATTTTCTCGAAAAACCCCGAAATTTTTTGACTGAGGGGCCGTCCACCCAACGGCATGTGGTTACATTTGGAGGGGGTCTCAGTATCCGGGGGCCGCACGACGCCCCCGCGGACCTCCCCTTTTTCCCAACGCCATAAAACCCCCCAACCCGGAGGAAAAACTTCGCCCCTCTACAAAAATCCGCTACGTACGCACAAAACCCCAAATTTTCGAAAAGTTTTGAAAAGGGGTTTTGGCGACTGACGCATTTGTCGCGTTTTTTGATTCACCCTCCCTTGGTTTTGCGCTACTCGGCTGAACCAAATTCAGGATTTGGGGGCGGGGCCCATTTTGAAAGAAATATGTCCCAAAATGTGAAAAATCCGTCTTCGGAAAAAGATGGAGAAGTGGGGCGCCCCCTGGGCGGCCCTCTTACGCAATGGGGGGCGGGGGCCGGGGGGGCATGTCCCCCAGCCGAACTTTCACACGGAGCGTCTTCTCGGAGAACTCGTCGCGATCAAAACTGCAGGGTCGGGGTAAAATTAACAACCTCTCCCCGGGGAATTGTTTCTCGAATTCCAAAAGCCCTCTACGAGTTTCCTACACTACTGGCGCCGCTCTTTCGAAGGGGGGTCAATTCTTTACACGATCCCCCCAGTCTGATCTATTTGCGAGTAAACCCCGGGGTCCTTATGAGACCGACTTAAAGTTCGCCGACGTTTCGCGGAAAAATAACCGCACGGAGGGGCCCGGTAAAGGGGGAAAAGGGTCCGGGGGTTTGATAAAAGGACGGAACAAGGGGGGGCGATCATGAAGGGTTCGTTGCCTCAAGCAAAAGATGTCCCTTTTAAAAAGGGGTACTGGGGATGCGACGCCCCCAAAATAAAGGGCGTCAAAAAAACCCCGTAGTTGCAAAAAAGGGATCCCCCCCTTGGGGGTTTTACGGGTCCCCTGCAAACGGCCGATTTTAAAACTCACCCAGCCCGTGTATACGCTCGTCCTGAAAAGACGTTTTTCCCTTGTGGGGAGAAACTTTCCTCTCAGCCCCAACAAACCCCCAAGCGAGGGGGTGAGGTTAAACCCAAAAGGATTTTTCCCCCCGGGGGACAGGGGGAAAACCCCCGTTAAAAAAAAAAATAAAACAATACATCCCTTTTTAAAAAAATTGTATTATTGAAAAAATCAATACAAAAAAAAAATACAAAAAAATTTTTAAAAATTTTTTTCGACGTTTTTTTGCCCCCAAAATCGAGCAATGGGAAACCCCCAAGTCATGAATTTTACAATTGATCTCAACCGGCATGGTCAAAAAAAAAAAATCCCCCCGTTATATTTTTATTTTTTTTTGGGGAATTTTTTTTTATATCTGATTTATGTTTGGTTTTAAAGTCAGATTTACTGCCTGGGGTAATGTCAAAATCACGTTTTTTTCCCCATTCTGTAACTTATGAAAAAATTTTAAAAAGATATTTAAAAATTTTTTTTTTATCTTTTATTTTTTTAAAACATATTTTTTTTTTTTTTTCGAAAAACCCATTTTTTTTTTTTTTTTTCTATAACATGTTTGTATTTTTTTTCGTATAACAAAATTTGTTTTTTTTCTCTACGTAAAAAAAAAACAACGAACGATTCTTCCCCCTTTTTCAGGGGGCCCCCTATTCCAAATTTTTCCCTTTTAAAATTACAGCTCCCGATTGCGAAATTTTTTGGGGGGGGCCCAAAAAAGCGATAAAACATTTAAAAACCGCCGAATGCAAGGGGGGCCCGGTCGGGGTCCCCCTTTTTAAAATTTGAACAAACAAAAAAAGGGGAAAAAACATTCCAAGGGACGGGGGGGAAAAGGGGCAAAACGCGGACCCTTTTTTCCCCCCCGCGAATGCCCCCGAGAGCCGGGGGGGCGCGATGAGCGATAATGCAGGGGGGGTTTTACGGGGGAAAAACGCGACTTTTTCTAATAATGTTTTTTTTTTTTTTTTTTTTTTTTTTTTCCTTACGTTTGTATAAATAAAAAAAACCTTAAAAATTTCCCCCCCCCCGGGGGGGGGTTTTTCCCCCCCTTTTAAAAAAAAAAAAAACCCCCCCCTTTTTTTTCCCCCTTTTTAAAAAAAGGGCGGCCCAAAACCCTCCCCGGGGGGGGCGGGGGGGGGGAAAAATTTTTTTCCCCTTTCCCCCCCCCCTTTTTTTCCCCCCCTTGGGGTTCCCCCCAAAAAAAAAAAATTTTTTTTTTTTTTTTTAAAACCCCCCCCCGGGGGTTTTTTAAAAAAGGGTTTTTTTTCCCCAATTTTTTTTCCCCCCCAAAAAACCCAACCCCCGGCCCCCCGGGGGGGGAAAAAGGGGGGGTTTTTAAAACCCCCCCCAAAAATTTTTTGGAAAAAAAACCCCCCCCAAAAAAAACCCCCCCCCTCCCCCGGGGGGAAGGGGGAAACCCTTTTGGGGGGGCCCCGGGGGGGGGAAAAGGGCCTTTACCCCCCCTTTTTCCCCCCCCCCCCCCTCCCTTTTTGGGTTTCCCCCCCCCCCGGGCCCCCCCGGCCCCCTTTTAACCCAAAAAAAACCCCCCCCCCCCGGCCCCCCCCAAAAACCCCCCTTTTTTTCCGGGGAAAAACCCCGGTTTTAAAAAAAAAAGGGGGTTTTTTTTTTTTCCCCCGGGGAAAAAAATTTAGGGGAAAAAAAAAAAAAATTTTTTTGGGGGGGCGGAAAAATTTCCCCCCCCCGGGGGGGGTTTTTTTTTTTTTAAAAATTTTTTTCCCCCCCGGAACCCCTAAAAAAAAATTAAGGCCCTTTTAAATTTTTCCCCCTCCGAAAAAACCCCCCGGGGGAAAAAAATTTTTTTTTTTTAAAAAAAAGGGGGGGGGTTGGGGCCCCACAAAAAGGGGTTTTTTATTTTTTTTAAAAAAAAAGGGGGGGGGGTTTTTCCCCCCAAAAAAAAAAAAAAAAAAATTTTTTAAAAATGAAATTTTTTGTTTCCTTTTTAAAAAAAAAAAAAAAAAACCCCCAAAACCCTTTTTTTGGGGGTTTCCCCCCCTTTTTTTATTTTTTAAAATTTTATTAAAAAATTTTGGGGGTTTTTTTTAAAAAGGGGAAAAAAATTTTTTTTTTAAAAAAAATTTTTTCCCCCCTTTTAAAAGGGTTTTTTTTTCCCCCCGGGGCCTTAAAAGGGGGTTTTTTGGGGGGCCCGGGGGGGGGAAAAAAATTTTTTTTTTTAAAAAAATTTTTGGTTTCCTTTTTTTGGGGGGAAACCCAAAAAAAAAGGAAAAAAAGGAAAAAAATTTTTTTTTTTTTTTAAAAAGGGTTTTTTGCCCCCTTTTTTTTTTTCCCTTTTGGGGGTTTTTTTGCCCCCGGGGGGGGCCCCCCTTTTTTTTTTTTTTTTTTCTCGGTTTTTTTTAATTTTTTTTTTTTAAAAAAATTTTTTTTTTTTTTTTTTTTTTTTTTTTTGGGGGAAAATTTTTTTAAAATAAAGGGTTTTTTTTTATTTAAAAAAATTTTTTGGGAAAAACCCCCCCTTTTTTTTTTTTTCCCCCCTTTTTTTATTTTACCCCCCTTTTTAAAGGGTTTTCTCCTTTCTTTTCTTTTTTTGGGTTTTTTTTCTTTTTTTTTTTTTTTTTTTTTTCCCTTTCCCCCCTCTTTTTTTTTTCCCTTTTTTTTTTTTCCCTTTTTTTACCAAAATTTTTCCCCCCCCCCCTTTTTGTTTTTTTGGGGGGGGGGGGGCCCCCCCGTTTTTTTTTTCCCAAAAAAACCCCCCCTTTTTAAAAAAAAATTTTTTTAAAAAAAAAATTTTTTTAAAAACCCAAAACCCCCCCGGGTTTTTTTTCCCCTTTTTCCCCCTTTTTCCCCAAAAAAGGGGGGCCCCTTTTTTTTTTTTGGGGGTTTTTTTTCCCCTTTTTAAAAAAATTAAAAAATTTCCCCCCCCTTTTAAAACCCTTTTTTGGGGGGGTTTTCCCTTTTCCCCCCTTTGGGGGGGTTTTTTTCCCCCCCCCCCCCCTTTTTTTCCCGGGGGGGGGAACAAAAAAAAAATTTTAAAATTTTTTTTAAAAAAAGGGGGGGGGAAAAAGGGGGGGGGGTTTTTTTTTTTTTTTTAAAAAAAGGGGCCCGGGGGGGGAAAAAAACCCCCCCCCCCCCCGGGGGGGGGGGGGGGTTTTGGGGGAAAAAAAAACCCTTTTTTTCCCCCAAAAGGCCTTTTAAAAAAGGGGGGAAGAAAACCTTTTCCCCTTTTTTTTTTTTTTAAAATTTTTTTAAAAAATTTTAAAAATTTTTTTCCCCCCCCCCCTTTTTTTTTCCCCCCCCCCCCTTTTTTTCCCCCCCTTTCCTTCCCCCCCCCGGGGGTTTTTTTTAATTTAAAAAGGGGGTTTTTCCCTTTTAAATTTTTGGGGGTTTAAGGGAAAAAAGTTTAAAAGGGGAAAAAAATTTTTTTTTAAAAAGGGGGGGGGGGGGGGGGGGGGGGAAAAAAGGGGGGGGCCCCGGGGGGAAAAGTTTAAAAAAAAAAACCCCTTTTGTTTTTTGGGGGGGTTTTTTTCCCCAAATTTTGGGGGTTTTTTTAGGGGGGTAATTTTTTTAAAAGGGGGGTTTTAAAAGGGGGGGGCCCCTTTTTCCCCCCCCCCCCCTTTTTTTGGGGGGGGGGGTTTTTTTTTTGGGGGCCTTGGGGAAAAAACCCCCCGGGTTTTCCCCCTTTTGGGGGGGGGGTTTTTTTTTTTGGTTTTTTTTCTTTTTTTTTTTTCCCAATTGGGGGAAAAATTTTTCCCTTTTAAAGGGGTTTTTAAAAATTTTTGGGGGGGGGAAAAAGGGGGGGGGGTTTTTTTGGGGGGGGGGGGGGGGCCCCCAAAAAAAAAGGGGGGGTTTTGGGGGGTTTAAACCCAAGTTAAAACCCCCCTTTTTTCCCCCCCCCTTTGGGCCCGGGAAAAAAAAAAATTTTCCCCCCGCCCCGGGCCCCCCCTTTGGAAAGGGAAAAACCCCCGGGGGGGGCGGGGTTTTTTTTGGGAAACCTCGGGGTTTGGTTTTTTTAAACCAAAAACCCCCCTTTTTTTTTAATTTCCCCCCTTTGGGGGCCCCCGGGGGTTTTTTTGGGGCCCCCCCGTTTTTTTTCCCCCCCCCTCCCTCCGGCCCCCCCCAAAAAACCCCCCCCCGGGAAAACCCCCTTTTTTTTGGGGCCCCCCCAAATTTCCCCTTTTTAAAAAATTTTTCCCTTTTTCAATTTTTTGGGGGGGGGGTTGGGGAAAAAAACCCCCCCCCCCAAAACCCCCCCCGGTTTTCCCCCGCAAAGGGGGCCTTGGGGGTTTTTTTACCGGGGGGTTTTCCCCGGGGGGGGTTTTTTTCCCCCCCCTTTTGGGGGGGTTTTTTTTCCCCCCCCCCGGGGGCTCGGGGGGGGTTTTTTCCCCCGGGGGGCCCCCCCTTTTCAAAAGGGGGCCCCCCAAAAAAGTTTTTTTTTGGGGCCATTGGGGGGCCCCCCCCAGGGTTTTTTTTCCCCCCCTTTTTTTTTGGGGGGGGAAAAAGGGGGGGTTTTCCCCCCTTCCCCCAAAATTTTTCCCCCCCCCCCCCCGGGGGCCCCCCCCCCGCCCAAAAACCCCCTTACCCTTAACCCCCCCGGGGGCCCCCAAATTTTTTTAAACCCCAAAAACCCGGGGAAAAAAAAATTTCCCAAAAATTTTTCCCCCAAAGGGCCCCCTTTTTGGTCGGTTCCCCCCCCCCCCCCCAAAAAAATTTGGGGGTTTTTTCCCCCCCGGGGGGGGGGAAGGGAAAAATTTTGGTTTAAAGGTTCCCCCCGGGCCGGGGGCCAATTCCCCCTTAAAAACCCCCCCCCCGGGTTTTTAACCCCCTTGGGTCAAATTTTTTTTTAAAATTTTTTAAAAAAAGGTTTTTCCCCCTTTTTTTGGGTTTTTGGTTTAAAAAAAAGGGGGGCCCCCCCCCCGGGGGGCCCCCCCCCTTTTTTTTTTAAAAACCCCCCCCCCGGGTTTGGGGGGTTTTTTTTGGGTTTTTTCCCAAAAGGGGCCCCCTTTTCCCCCCTTTTTAAAAATTTAAAAGGGGCCCCCCCTTTTAACTTTTAAAACCAATTTGGGGGCCCCCCCCCTTTTTCCCTTTTTTTTGGGGGGGGGAAAAAAATTTTTTTTTCCCCCCCAAAAACCAAAATTTTTGGGGAAAAAAAATTTTTTTTCCCCCCAAAAGGGGGTTTTAAAAAAAAAATTCCCCCCGGCCTTTTTTTAAAAATTTTTTCCCCCGGCCCCCCCCGGGGGGGAAAAAAGGCCCCCCCCCAAAAACCCCCCCCCTTTTTTCCCCCCCCTTTTTGGGCCCCCCCCCTTTTTCCCCGGGGGGCCCTCCCCCCGGGGGGGGGAAAAATTTTCCCCTTTAAAAAAGGGGGCCCGGAAAAAAACCCCCCTTTTTTTTTTTTCCCCTTTTTTAAAAATTTTTTTTTTTCCCCCCCTTTCCCGGGCCCCTTTTTTTTTTTTGGGTTTAAAACCCCCTTTTTTCCCCCGGGGTTTTTTTTTCCCCCAAGCCTTTTCCCGGGGAAAGGGGGTTCCCTTTTTCCCCCCCCCCCCCGGGGGGTTTTTTTCCCCCCTTTTCCCCTTTTTTCCCCCCCCCCCGGGGGGGCCCCTTTTTTTTTCCTTTTTTTTGGGGGAAGTTTTCCCCGGGGGCCCAAGGGGGGAAGGGCCCTTTTTTCCCCCCCGGGGGGGGGCCCCCCCCCGGGCCCCGGGGGGGCCCCCCCCCCCTCCCAAAAAACCCCCCCCCCCCTTTTCCCCCTTTTTTCCCCCCCCCCAAAAAAACCCCCCCCCTTTTTTTTGTTTCCCAAAAAAAATTTTTTTTTAAAAAAAAAACCCTTCCCCGGGGCCGGCCCCGAAAAAAAATTTTTTTTGGCGCTTGGGGGGTTTTTTTTTCCCCACCAAACCCCCTTTTTTGGGAAAACCCCCCTTAACAAATTTTTTTTTTTTCCCCTGGTTTTTTTTCCCCCCCCCTTTTTTTTTTTTTTTCCCCCCCCGGGGGGGAAAAAATTTTTTCCCTCGCAAATTTAAACCCCCCAAAAAAAAAATCCCCCCCGAAAATTTTTGGGGCCCCCGGGCCCCCCCCCCCCCTCCCCCCGGGGCCCCAAAAAACCCCCCCAACCTCCCCCCCCCGGCCCCAATTTGGGCCCCCCCCCCCCCGGGGGCCCCCCCGGGCCCCCCAAGGGGGCCCCCCCGGGGCCTTTGGCCCCCTCAAACCCCCCCCCCGCCCGGGGGGGGGCCCCCCCAAACCCCGGGGGGCCCCCCCCCCCCCTTTTTTTTGGGGGGGGGGGAAAAGGGGCCCCTTTTTTTTAAAAAAAAAGGGTTCACCCCGGGGTTTTTTTTTTCCCCCGGGAAAAAGAAAAAGGGTTTTTTTAAGGGGGGCCCCCCCCAAAAAGGGGCTTTTTTTGGGGGCCCCCCTTTTTGGGGGGCCCCCCCAAATTTTTCCCCCCCTTTTAAACCCCCTTTTTTCCCCCCCCCCAAAAAAAGGTTTCCATTCCCTTTTTTTTTTTTTCTTTTTTTTCCCCCCCCCCTTTTTCAAAAATTTTTTTCCCCCCCTTTTTTTTTTCCCCCCCCCCCCCGCCCCCAAAAAAAACCCCCCCTTTTTTTTTTTTAAAAAAAAAAAAAACCCCCCCCTTTTTTTTTTTTTTTGGGGGTTTTTTTCCCCAAAAAAAAATTTTTGGGGCCCCCAAAAAAAATTTTACCGGGCCCCCCCGGGGGGGGCCCCTTTTAAAAAAAAAACCCTTTTTAAAAAGGGGGGTTTTTTTTTTTTTCCCCCCAAAAAAAAAAACCCTTTTTCCCCCCGGGAAAAAACCCGCCCCCCCCCGTTTAAAAAACCCCGGGGGGCCCCCCAAAAAAAAAAAATTTGGGGGAAAAAAAATTTTTTTTGGGGGGGGGGGAAAAAAAAATTTTGGGTTTTTTTCTGGGGCCCCCCCCCCCTTTTCCCCCAAAGGGCCCCCCCCCCCTTGGGGGAAAAAGGGGCCCCCCGGGGGGGGGGGGGGGGAAAAAAAAAAAAACCCCAAAAAAAAAAAAGAAGGGGGAAACCCCAAAAAAATTTTGGGAAAAAACCCTTTGGGCCCCAAAACCCTTTTTTTGGGCCCCCCCCCCCCCCCCCCCTTCCCCCCCCCCAGGCCCCCCCCGGGGAACCCCCCCCCGGTTTCCCCCCCAAAAAAGGGGGGGAAAAAACCCCCCCTTTAAAAACCCCCCCCCCCCCAAATTTTTTTCCGGGTTTCCCTTTTTAAAAGGGGAAAAGGGGGCCCCCCCCCCCCCAAAAAAAAGGGGCCCCCCCCCCCGGGGGAAAATGGGAAAAGGGGGGGGGGGGGGCCGGGGGTTGGGTTTTGGGGAAAATTTAAAATTTTTGGGGAAATTTTTCCTTTCCCCCCCCCCCTTTTAACCAAAACCCCCCCCCCCCCCCCCAAAAAAAAAAATTTTTCCCTTTGGGGAAAAAAAAGGGGGGAAAGGGGGGGGGGCCCCCCCCCCAAAAAAAAAAATTTTAAAACCCCAAAAAAACCCCCCGGAACCCCGGGGGGGGGA